>NW_027286069.1:55068012-55668012 GCF_022747635.1 Hetaerina americana
TGGGAAAAGGTATATGGAGATGGAGGGATGCGAAGAGAGAGAGATAGGATGTTGGGACTGTAGAAAGGGTGGTTGGGAGAGAAAGGAGAGAGGACCAAGAGGTGGGAAAAAGGTTTTGGGATGGGAGCCAGTAAAGGGAAAGCGAGGGAAGAAGAAAAAAACGGGAAGGCCCAAAAGAGAGAAAGGGGAAAGAGAGGGAAGAGGTTAGGGAGTGGGTCGGAGGGAGGGTGGGAGGAAGGTGGGATGGAGGAGTGAGGGAGGGCGGGGTAGTGAGAGAGAGAGAAGGATTCTGGGACGCCGCTCCCTACGTCACAATCGATCTCCAGCACGCGCTTGGTTTGGCTGTATAAGGGGAGAGCGCGTACAGGCGGAGGAGTAGCCGGGGGGGGGGGGGGAGGGAGAAGGGACGGATTGCGAGCGAGCGAGCGAGGCAGAGCCGGGAAAGGGTGAGAGGCAGGGGCGAGTGGAAAGGATGAGCACCAATGTGGGTAATAATAATGATATGATGGTATTAAGGACTTCTACGGGGGGTTAGGTTGCGAGCCGGGGTGAAAATGGAAGAGAATTTAAGCCGCGCGAGAAAAACGCAAGAGGGGAAAATGAAGCGGCAATGTTTTGCTTTCTGATATTTCGAGTGTTGAGGTCGGATCACGTGGCACCGTAATTAAAAGCTAATGTGAATCGTGGAAATTCTAAGCCTTGCCTGGGCCGAAGGTTCAAAATAACTCGTCACCTTAGGATCGGTTATAATTACGTCATTCACAAACCACCTGGGGCCGACTTGTAATGGCGAAAAAAGTTCAGTTAAAAAACTGGAGGGGGAAAAATATTAACATGATGGCAGAGAAGATAGTAAATGAAGTGAATAGACAATCGCCATATTTTGTGGTTATTTCGGCAAATAATCCAAACCCGTTGGACTCTTGTACACATCACAGTCTAGGATTCGAGAACGGCATATCAAAGAAAGAAATCGAATGAGAATGTTCTGCTTCGAAAATAAGTAAAGGTAAAATAAGATAAGTTGCCGCCTAAGGGAGAAATTGATTGATAGGCTGAGGGTATTTGGGAAATTTCAGTAAGAAAGATTATAACTTATTAACTTGGAGTTAATGGAAAATGTTAATACACAAGCTGAACGAAATAATAATAAAATATGGAACAAAACACCGCTCTGATACGTGGAGAGAGGGAAGTACTGTAAACTTGAAAATTGTATGGTTAATGTTCGTGAGAAGATTTCGACAAAAAGCGGAATAAAAGTAGGAATGCAGTGCACAGAGAGATGTGGGAACCCCAGGATCAAATTGATCACGGCAAGAACGCCGAGGAGGGAGGGGGCAGAAAATTCAATGAGGAGGAATGTTGGCGGAGAGAATAACGTGACGAGTATGTGAGATAGAGAAAAGAAAGGAGAAGAAGCGGTATGAAAGAGATGAGGGTTTACAAGGAAACAGAGAGAAAGGAAAAGACAGAAGACGGAACGGATAAAGTGAGAGACGATGAAAAAATAAATGTCCAGAAACGCACGCACACGAGAAATTCGTTTTTGGTGAGGATTTCTGCACTTGGAAGGGGGGCAGGGGGGAGTCCTGGAAAAGAGAGAGCGAATGGTGAGAAAGCAAGCGGCGAAATGGTTCATTCATTCCGCCCTAGCTCACTTCGATTGGTGTGAGAAACTTCGTGGCAAAATGTCGAAATGAGGTAAAGATGGCCCCTCACGAGTGTCTCTCAGGCAGCTTACCACTGCAGGGAAACAACTGGTTCGGGATCCAGGACAAAGCGACCAGACATCCAAGTTTTTCTTTCTTTTTTCCCGAGCCCGTTTTATTACGCGTGGAGAGATATAATGGCATAGGGATAATTTTCGACGGATTTCGGGAGGCCGAAATTGTTCCAAATTTCCATGTTGAATGAATGAAAACAACTTTTTATCCGCCTTCCCCACCCCTTCCTCCTCCTCTCTCTCTCTCTCTCTCGAGGAATGAAAGACCCTTAGGGGTGTCCATCTTTAAGAATTCTCCCTCCCTCTTGCTCTACCCCTAGGTTCGTTTGGAATTCCCCCAGAAAACGCCATTCTCTGTCCTTTCTCCTTCCTCCCTGCCGCTTCGTTTTTTCTTAAAGTCGCTCGTGCTTGACTTATCGGTCAATGAAACCTGCCGGAGGAATAAGGGACGGATAAAATATACAGCCGCGGCAGCCAGGGAAGGGAAAAAAAGGGGCTGGAATACAGATTAATGGTAATGGGAACGGGGGAGGGTGGACGGAAGGAGGGAGGGAAAGACAAAAGAGCAGCGTATGGCGAAGTGGGGCAAGGATGGGACTGGACTACTGGATCCGCCGAGATAGGATGTGAGGGCGTCGTCGGTTTGATCTTACGACTTCCACGACGAAGCGAAAGGCTTTTCTTCTCCCTGCTGGGTGGGGAGGAGGAGGTAAGACTAAGGGCCAAGTGGAGGGGACGTGAAAGTGTATGAGGGGAAAGGGGATGGAAAATAACGAGCGAACAAATGGGAGAAAAATGAGAGCCAAGAAACATTAACTGGAAATGTATGGCAACCACGGGTTTAAAAGACCATGGGGTAGAATGAGAGTAAAAAGACGTTTTTGTTTCAACATAAGCTGGAATGAGGCATGCTTCTTCAGAACACATTAATTAACGGCTTCAAAGGGATAATTGAAGTTAAAAACATTACATAAATTTAAATTTGATTCCATGCAAATAGACTGTTATTAAAATTTAAGATCTACGTAAATTCTCGTTAGGAATTCACCAAGATCCTCGTATATATGTTTCTCCATAATGCACAATTATAATAAAATGAATTAAACATACTGATAAAGTTACAACTATACCATTATCCACCTGGCCTTCTGGGAATGGGTATATTGTCTTGCCAAAATAACCCTAGGATCACATTTGAATTTTGTGCGAATCCCTGATGTCTCTCAGTCTAATAGAAATATTATTCCTTTCTTAACAGGAGTTCAATTACCCAGTCGATTGTTGGCACAGTTATTCGTGGAGGCGAGTAGAGCAACACTTGAGAATGCTTAGGCATAGGAATTAAACGGGAGGAGAATCCCAGATCCTCGATATTCACGAAAAGAAAGAAGCAGCGGAAACGGCGAGACTCGAGAGGAAGAGAAAGGACCGAGGAAGAGCTGGAAAAGGCGTTGATATGCGGGGACGAAATGGGATCCGAGGAAGAAAAAGTTGGTGAGGAGAGGAGTGTGTGTGGGTTTGAATGGATGGGTGGGCCGAAGGGAATGGGAAGAAGACTTTGGAATTCAGTTAATGAGAGAGCAAAGAAAGAATGGGAAGAGTGCAAATCAGTGGATCTTGGACTCTGCCTTAGGAGAACGGGCAACGGGGGAGATGATAAAACCCCTCTTTGGTCCGTGAGCGAGGGGGTGTGGGAGGGGAAGCGGAGGGGATGAGAATACGGGGTGCGAGAGGATGCTTTGGATTGGCGATGGGGAGGTGGGATGGGAAAGTGGAGTGAAATGAGATCGAACAAGGATGGATACACGACAGAAATCGGTTCTCCTCGGAAAATAAGGAACAGTGAATGGCAGCGAGAGAATGCCGGATGAGGACGGGGAAGGGATGGAGGAGGCACGAGGAGAGAGAAAATTGGGAAGTTTTACACGAGCATTCTCCCCCATATCTTTCTCCCTCGCTCCCTCACGAAACTTTAACTCTTTTACCCCGTTTCCCCTCAGTCGTTCCCCATTCCTATGTATTCCTTTCCTCACGGAACCCTCTCGCATGCACACAACCACACACACACGCTCAAACTGACACACGGATATTCTCTTCCTCTTCTCGCAGAGACGAAACTCTTTCGCCTCCATAAAAATCAATATTTTTTCCCATGCCCTCACTCCGTCCCTCCCTCCCATCCTCTCAGTTTTCCCTCTTCCACCCCGCAAACCCTCCCAAACCAAGTCCCTCTTACGTCCTCTCTCTTACACTCCCGAGAAAGGCGGAATTCATGGCGATGGCTCATTCGAATAATACAGTTTTACGGCCACTGCATTTGTGCGTGTGGCCCCATTTGTGCGCGTGGGGGATGTCATACTTCTCTCTCCCTCCCGCATCACACTCCGCCCAACTTCCCTCCACAACGCGGCACTACTTCCAAACCGCTAATACCCTGGGAAGGAGCCCAATGTTCCCAGACCGAGCACGGTAGGTAAAGTTTTCTCTCTATGCGGATGGATGGGATTTTTTTCCCTCTCCCTAAGATTCCTCCTCACGTAACGTTCATAACGAAAAAGAGATCCTAGATTTTTACGCGTGACTTGCATGCGCGAGAGATGCACAATGAAGGGAAGGGTACTGTGATGCATGCATTGCTGCGCGCCGTGGTTCGAATCTTTAAATTCAAGTGAAAGAAAGGTATAATGCTTTATCCATGACTGCATATTCTGTTTTTCTTATGTCAAAATCCTACACCTCCTATTTGAAGAAGGTTAATGGCACCATGCATTTTTTCCGCATTATATTTTTTAACTGCTTTCTCAAACCTGGCAGGATCCGTGAAAGGGGACTACGTGCATGTATTCTCAGAAACATCTCCGGGAGTCAGAAAATATATAAATAAAACTATTAATAAGTAAAATATTGAAATGTTTAAATATGAGGTTATTGAGGAACAAAACAAGGAAACGGAAACTCTCAGATGCTTTTAAGAGTTTAAGTAAATAAAATAACATAACAATTTGTAAATATTGTTCAACAGTTTCTCAGATGTAGAATTGGATCATTATTAGCTTTGATGTCGATTACAGACGGTTTAACAAGTGCTTCATCAAGGATGGAAATAAAATGAAAGTGCTCCATCGTATGCTCATTACATCAGTCATTATTAGTGCTTTCAACGTTTTGTCAGAAGTTCATACAAAATTTATTTGCATTATTACTTCCATTAAAACCTGAAACAATAATTTGACGATACTTTCGCTAAATATTGACAAGCACTCTGCGATTTTGGTTTGTCATTATCTGTAATAAGCAAATTAATTGATCTAAAGAATACAGCAATCATATCTTCTGGTCTCTCGTTCAATAATTACCCGGCGCTTCGTTAAATACGGATTGGAGAGAAAATATTTACTAATTACGAGGATGTAACCCTAAATTCGTTGCACCATGTGCACCAAATTCTTCCCTTATAAATTCAGTTAAGTTGACCTTTACATTTTTAATGAATAATTTTAGCACGGGATAGAATTTAATGACTCCAGTCCGTCAACGTCTAATTTTTTGAATAGCCCATAAAAGCGCTTTTCGGAAAATACGTCAGAGCGGCAGCATCATGACGGAACGTGTGAGTGGAGAGAGAGAGAGGGGTACGGGGTACATTATAAACATGAATAAAGGGAAGGCACGGGTCATGCGAGTCGACCATCGGGGAGAGATGGGAGAGGGAAAAGGTAGGCGTGGTTGAGGAGGTGGGAGAGGAAGAAAAATCTGGAATAAAAATACGCGGCTGGAAAAGTCGCAGGCATTTACAAAAACATCTTTCCCATTCGGGGATGCTGGGATTGATAATTGGATCTAATGTGTCGTTTTCGTCCCTCCCTCTCCTCTCCTCCCTCGCCCCACTCCCTTTCGAAACGACCTCCTCCAGCTTTCATTCAAAAACTCGTGCGTTTTCGTTCGGACGTATTATCGTGACCGTCATCATCGTCTCCGAATCCCTTTCACGGGTCTCACCCCCATCGCCTCCCACAATCCCCCTCGGCTGCCGTGTCCTCCGTCCCCCTCTCCGCCACATTCGCTCCCATTTCCTTCCACTCTCTCTCTCTCTCTCTCTCTCTCTCTCTCTCTCTCTCTCACACACACACACACACACACCCACCTTCTCCCCACGCTCCCCGCGACCCAAACGCCCGTCACCGAATGGGCGAGAGGAGTCGCGTCTCTCAAAAAGTGCGAGTGCGTGGCTCCGGGCCATCTCCCGCTCTCTGACTGATTTATACCTCTCTCTTTTTTTATTTCGCAGAATCTCTTTTGCGTCAGCGGAGTCTTTTTGGGAGAGAGAGAGAGATGGAATAGGGTGAGGGGTGGGGAATGAGGGAGAGAAAGAGAGAGAGAGAGATAGAGAGGGTATGAAGCAGGCAAGGTTTGCCAATTACGCCGGGGAGGTGCCCTGAAAAAGATAAAAGGGTAAGGGTACGGGAGATGGGGGAGATCGCGGACTGCTAATGAATACACTTCTTACCTCCATATAATCAACGCTGCTTTCTCCCTCTCCATTTCTCCCTTCCTCACACCACGCCCGCTCTCCCTCCACTCACTCTCTCCCTTCTCGGTTCTCATTCTGTCAATACAGTATATCTCTCCCCTTCCCTCCCTCCCTCTCCCACTCACTCACTCACTCTCTCGCCCTCTGTCTCTCTCCCGCTTCCCTCACTCTCTCTCACTCGGTTCCGGGCGTAATGAGACGATCCATTTCGTATCCTCTCTCACGCTAGCACCCCGTTCACCACCCTCCCTCTCCCCTTTCACTCTCACTCCCTCCCTGCTGAAGGCGAACAAAAAACACGGAGAAACGAAAGATGATAATTACGGCGAGACAACTCTAAAATACGTAAATGAACTTGAGAAGCGCGTTTAGGCATTCCACACAACTATATATGCTGCGTCAAACTGTATATGAAGCGTCAGAAAAGCATAGGCATCGTAAAACATCAGAAATATTTTGGGTAATAGGTGGTTAGTGATTGGCATGAGCTTTTAAATATTCTCTGAGTATACAACATTTCTTTTTTAGACCATTTTACGGTTGAAAGTCTCCTTCGTAGACAAGTAATTTCATTAGCGTTAGTTAGTAATTTTATGATAAGCGGTTTTAAACGACACTACTATATTCTAAAAAGTGATCAAGTAAATTTCATTTGCCAACAGTGGAGCCTTTTATTTACAGCACTTTTTCCAAGTGACTAAGAATCAACTATGTATTCTTTTGACTAGAAAGAGAATTAGAAAGTTAAGCGTTATAATAATTTTATCTTTTCAATTATATGGACAACGGTAAAGAGGTTTATACATCTACGCCATCATTTTGGTAAATGGAGAGGTGTCTACTCTTGACCCATTTTCAAAATATGTCCAAGATTGGCTTGCCGATATTCGGCATTGAACTAACCTCAAGTTAAATTTGAAACACACAGATTAATGTGATGCCTAAAATCAAAAGTCTTTAAATTATTTGTTTTATAATATTGTAGGCACTCAATCATTATGAATTACACTTCAGAATATGATAATCAAAATTTTTGAATTGGTATAATATTAAGTGTACGCATATTGACGCCTTTTATGAAAGATTTGTTTCAACATCCGATGAGGTACCTAATGTGATTCCTGATCAAAATCACTGAAATAGATAATAGTGTAACAGTATACCTACTAAAGAGTGCTCATGAAAATTCATACTAATATTCAAATTCAGTCTTAAACCCACATTGCACATTTCCTTTACCTTGTTAAACTCTGCCCACTGTTGGTTGGCAGACGATTGTACCCATTTAAAACTTTGTAAACAGGTGTGCTCATGAGATATTCTGGGTTTCTCTCTAAATGAAAAGTTTCGCTGCTAGGAATACTTTATTGAAGTATATTTTATGCCCACAAAAATTCATTTACGTCAACTGATGAACTCAATTAGACTGATTACTTTATGCTGTTTAAAGAAGCGACATCGAAATATACCAAAACTAAATGAACCATTCGTAACTATTAGGGGTCGCTTATATTCATCTCCAGTCAAATTTCTTACTTAAGATATGAGTTATTTTTACAGCAAAGGTAGATCATTTACACATTTATGCTAACCCAAAAAACTTCCAAAGGACAGGTCTCAAATTATCCCAGATTCATTTGTTATTGGTCGATACAGGTTTTCATCCGCCTTCACCTAAGCCACACGGCCATAGCTGGCAATAATCCCATATCCATGTCTTACCTAAACTAATCCTGGTCTAAAGGTGACATGTTTAAGTACGTACTTAGACGATGAGACGGGTAGCTCTCATTAAACAAAAAAAAGTCTATGATTAACCGATAGGAAAAAAAAACAAAAATTCGTACCTGACCACACACAGTATTAGGCAGCTGGAATCGGTTTACCGTCGCCCGTCTTGCCATCCAGCCGGGGTAACCATATGCCCAATAACGGGTTTTAATCTCAGCGGTTCGAGGGGATCTAAACTGTTATTGTGTTATGAGGAGATGATCCCAGGAAGAAGGGGAGAGAGGACATGGAGGAGGAGCAAGTGGGCTAGACGGAGATGGGTGGAATAGGAGGTTGTAACGGAGAGAAACGTGGAGGGGAGAATGCGGACGAGTAAGCAGGCGTGCGGCAAGGGAAGCGCACGGGCGAAGGCGGCGGGCAAAGAGAGGGAGAGAGAGGCTCAATTATACATTCAAATATAATGTTTGGGGAATTTCCCCGAAGCAGCGCCACCTCCCAGCCAACCCCAAAAGAGCCCGACCTCCATCCGAAGCGGCCCACTCCCCCCCCCCCTCCATGGCCTCCGCTCCACTGCCTCCAATGTTCAATCCACGCACTTCACCGTTCGGAGTGCCTATGGTTGCCAGATGCGGCCCGTGGAGGGCCGTGCGAGTAGTGCCGCGGCGAGGGGAGGGGGCGAGCGAGGAGGATCTCGCGTCGTTCGAGGGAGGAAGAGTGCTGGGGGCGAGGGAGGTGCGCGGGCGGGGGATAGCGGAAAGGTAGGATTTTGCTGGCGAGGGTGGGTGAGGCGACGCGGGGAGGAGACGAAGGGGCGAAGGGTGTTGGAGGGAGGGGTGATGGAGAAGTTGGAGAGAGGGTTTCCGCAGGGGGTGCGGGAGGGCGCAGTGAGGGCTCGTGGGAGGTTGGGTCGAGGGTGGCGGTGGAAAGGTGGGGTGAAGGGAGGGCGGGAGGGTGGTTTTTGGGTGTGGGAAAGAGGGTTGGAGGTCGCTTCTCAACCCCTCCCTTCTTCTCTGCCTTCCTCTCTCTCTCGTGCGTCTGTTTTAGAGTGTGTGCGTGTGTGGGTGTCGGCTCTAATCGATGCTGGGGATGGAGACGGGGGACAATGTTAAGTCATTCCGCTGGAAAGGGTGCGGGCGGGTAGAATATTCTGCGGGCGCTGGGTTTTGTGGCGTGGGACAGAGACTGGGTAGTTGGGTGGGTGGGTTCGGTTGTGTGCGCGTGGTATATGAAGAGGAAGGGTTGAGGGATGATTAAAGGAGCCGTGGAGAGAACGGTGGGGTAAAGCGGGGGTGGTGTTACCAGACCGAGGGTGGGAGATTGGTGGGGGCAGAGGGTGTGGAGGGAACGGGGTGGGTACGGGCGAGGTGGAAACAGCGGGTTTCCCCTGTTGGTGGATCTGTGGAAGAGATGAGTCGGCGGATGAGGCGAACGGGGAAGAAAGTCGCCGACAAAGGAGAGGGAGGATGAGGGGGGCGGTGCGGGCGCATCGCGATGGAGATTGCTCGCCAGCGTGTTTGTGTGTCAACCACCGAAGCGACTTCTCCCACAACCAACCGCCCTATCTCCCTCACTCTCTCTATTCTTCTCTCCCCTTTTCCCTCCCTCCTCGCTGTTCCATATTCCTCTCTTTCCTCCCCGCCGCCCTTCCTCATGCGCCAGCCCCTCGGGCTCCTCCCTGCCGCTTCCAAAAATATTCACTCAATTGTGGGGACAACATTCGTATTGCACCGTGTGAACGCTTTCTGTTTCACGTTTCCAAATGGGACGAAGGCCTGTTGCCGCCATTACCTTCCTTTCGAGACACTCTGGCTTGACACACATGCGTGAGAAAATGGACCCAGACGTGCATAATCGCATGCAAATACATTCGCTGTGGCGGCGGCGTTGGATCTGAATTCTGTGAAATAACGTGTTGGAGTTAGAATATATATTTTTTTTAACACTCAACGTTAACGTTGACTTCCACACCCGACGGAGCGAGTAGGAGATGTTTACCTTGTGAGTGGCAATTTCCTTTCCCACGGATTTTTAGGGAATAATGCGTCGTTCCGAACCTATTTCCTGAGATGCATAAATGTTTGATCAAACTCACTGCATTTGAAAGGAGACGTGACAAGATAGTAACATTCATTTCGTTTTGAAATACAAATTTCCACTGATATATGGTTTCTAATCTCTCCCCTCATGCTTATTTCATTTGCTTTCCTCTAGTCACTGTCCTCCGGTCACTCTATTTGGAAACAATTTTCAAGCTCTGCATTCGACGCCCCAATCTGAATGAACTTCACATCAACATCCACTCAGAAACGAGGCCAAAATATTTATTAAGTGAGGAAGCAAATGATTTTTCGTTTCTAATTATTAGTCAACTCAAGTATCCAGTTCACTTGCAGCCTCTTTTTTTAAATTAATTGTGTTTATAAAGATCATTAGTGACGGTCGTCATGCTGAATATTCGTTAATCGAATTGCCTCCAACACTACAATATGCCATAAAGTTTGTGAGCGGTTTTTGGGCCTAATTCAGAACCAATTGTCGAGTAAAATTATCTGGAGCTAATGTTCCAGCTCTTTAGCGGAAAGAAATTATACTATGCTTGAAACATTATTTAAACAATGCTTATATCAAATTCATTAACTATGAAAAATTATCATCGTGGAATTAAACCAGGATGCCATTGCGAGAAAAGAACCATGGCACTAATTACATGATAACTCCTTAAGTGAGCTTATATTACAAAACTCTGGTATTTGCATCTTCATTCTTCTGCTATCCGAAGATACATAAATGAAGAGATTCAATAATTCTTAGTTTTTCATGACTGGTTCTCTTAGGGTTTTTTTCTAATATCAACTGAACCCACTGATTGAATAGTTATTCATCCGTGACTATATGCCTTTTCTAAACAGCTACATTTTACCCGTTTTATTAATATTATTATTATATACTAGTAAATGCCGTTGCAACTAAGCAATTTTCCTGGTGGTAACGGCCAATTCTGGTCAACGGTCACACTTAAAATACACATACATACATTCACAAGACGAACAGATATGAGACAAAATGCTCTTACACACAATGATACTTTAAAGTTACCAACTGCGCCTTTACCATCACATAAGGGCTAGGTTCAAACCATACCTACAACGCTCCTGATTGTTTGATACTGTGAAGTGCTAAGTACCTTTCCTGGTGAATTTAAATATGCAGATTATATTTAAGACGGGATATTATCATAAAATAAACGATCATGAATTTTCACTCATATTTCCCTGCTATTCACTAACAATATTTAAGATACAAATTTTAAAATGGGGCAAGGCACACTCTAAATAGCGAAGGATATGCCTTATTATAATAATATGCTTTGAAAAATGCAATGAGCTAATGGAAAAGAATGAATTAAAATATGAGGAATATATCAGGTGGCCATTTCATAGGGTTCCTGCACAAATTATTGCATTTCGGTGTTGTAAAGAGACACGCAACAGACCTGATAGCTCCCGGGCGGGCGACAAAAACACTGTAATTTGTATGAGGTTACATGTTTATTTCGGAAACAAATGCTTATTTATCTAGTATGTTTTGTATAATTGTGACGCTTTCAATTTTTAATTATTTTCCTCTGATTCAAACTCGTGCAAAAGGCATTAAAATTGAAGTTAATCAAGGGAGTTGAAAGTGGATTTCAATTACAAACCTTGACTGTAATTTAACGTAGCGGATTCTAAATATGAAGTTCTCATAAATAGAAATTCACCGCACACTGCAAAATATAACCAACAAATGTTTCTTTTAAATCATTCCATACCTCTGAAGGGAGTTGATTAGATTTTCACGAGCCAGAATGCCGTCTCGAAATCCTTCCTGCGCAGCATAATGCCATTTACGAGCGAAACGCAGTTTTCGGTTGGGATAAGTGGAAATTACGGAATCACGGTGTTTTGTCTTGCTCAGTAAGGAAATCCCTGTACGTCGGGAGTGGAACAAAAACTCATTCGTGTTTTAAGATAACGGCAGCGCTGAAGGCTCTAAGGGAGATAAAAGACAGTCAGTAGTTCCCGGTAGGGCGCGTCCCTGCCCCATCGCTCCCCCACAATTTCCCTTGCTCTGACTTCCACTGAAACATTCGATGGCCTTATATGTCGCGGGTTTTGACGCTCGACCGACAAAAGAACAGTTGTAGCATTTTCAGAGCAGGGTGCGCACATGCCGAATGACACTAACAAGTAAGGCATTCCCCCTGGGAAATGGAGATGGAGGGGATACCCAGGGAGAGAAAGGTAAGGCAAAGAGGGAATGCATGTTGCACCTACATCCCCGACTCTCCAAGGTCTCCCTTCCTACGCTAGAATCGCATTATTCCCTCCATCCAGTTATTCACACACACACACACAAATTTACTTTTCTACGGCATTAATCCCTGACTTATTTCTCCTAGCCTCCATTGCCTCTCACGTCCCCGTCTCCTCCCCCCCCCCGAGTCTTCGTATCCTTCTCTCCCCCACTACCCTTGAAATATCTTTTCAATAATGTAGACGACGGACGGCGGAATTTTTCTCTCGTTTTTCCCTTTAACGTTCGTTCGGGCGAAATGTAGGAACAACATTCTAGCGGAAAGCCGCACACATTTATTTCAACAGCCGCTCGCTGCTGTGCTCTCTTTTCGCCTATGCTTTCCCGCCCAAAAACCTCTCCTCCTTCCCCGTGTCTCATCTCCTCCCCTCCACCTAGCTCTCTCCTCCTCCGAGTCCTTCTTCCTACGGCTCTCCCTCCCGCCCTCCCCCATCTCTTTCCCTCTGCCCTAACTCCCCCACCGTACTTCCTCCCACCCCCTACCACGTCCAAGCCGTTCCGACCCGCCGCCTCACCCCGTAACTCTCTCCCTTCGCGGCGCCACAACCTTCCCATCATCCTCCACCCCACCTCCTACACTCCCTCGCTATTCACACACGCACGCACATGTAAAACACAAGCATACACACACACACATCCTTCCGGTATTTTTTTCATTTTACCACGCCCTCCCCATCCTCTCTCCGACTTCCCCACCTCTCTGCCCCTACTGAACCCTCTCTCTTTCTCCCTTTCCTTCTTTCGTTCATTGTTTTCGAAGGAAAAAAATACGCGCTTTGCCGTTGTGCTTTTCCGAGCGATCTAGTATTTACCCTCGTTTCCCCAGCTTTCTCTCCCCTCTCTCTCTCTCCGCATCCACACCCCACTCCTTCATATCCTGCTTCTCTTTCTTTCTTTTGCTGCTTATGGAAATGCAAGGCCGGAAGTCTATGGGAAAAAAATGGGAAACGCTCGCCTCTCATGCCCCCGTCCTCACCTCTTGCCACGCAGGGCTGGAGAAAAATACGGATCTACCACGGTCAATAGTTCACAGAGATTGCTACATCAACTTGAATAATTTCTTTTCCATGAACCGGAGGAGTTTTCTGTTCGAAAACCATGATGTAGGCTCGTAAACAATAGCGTTCTACGAAGTTATTCTCAGAGAAACTACGTTATTGTTTAAATTATGAACGTCGACTGTCCTTCCATTTCGTTGGCGAGAGCACTATTAATAAATGACTTATTCTGAATAATTTGTGAATAAAAGCAGTTTATGATATCCTATCCTCATTTACTGGAATAGATCATCGTCTAATGACCGAACGGGTAAGTGTTTCCCAAGCAAATATCATTTTATCCTATGCACACAGACCAGTGTCCCTCTGATGGGAGTGATCAAAGTAGAGATAAGTCGATCGCCTCGTATGGCCCAGTTAATATTACGCATTCGATCAGACAAACACGAATCACATTTAAATGTGTTAGTTTTTCTTTTTTAAAACTTCGATATAACAATTGAATTCCTTACAGTCAGTTCGAGCTTCAATCAAAAAATGAAATTGCATTGAAACGGATTTAATTACGACTATATTGAGAGCTTTTAAAAAGAAAGAGCTGTACTTCAATTACAATCCTTCGCTGCTCCACTGAAAATTTTTTTAAAACACGGGTTTATTCTGTAAGACGATTAGGGACATACTTCCAAGATTCTCCACCATTTTGTACTATTTGGAGAGCAAATAATTGAAACAATGTTCTCCTTCCTCTTTGTGTAACTCCACTTTTTGAGGCAATAAAAGTTTCATTTTATTTCGGCATTAAAGTCCCAAACAGTCGCCCGCCGTTCGTTCGTCGTAAATTCGAAATTTCAGCGGCTGCTTTATTTCCCCTCTTCGGTCCACTTGTAAGCCTCTTCTGTGACCCAACTCTCGCGTTCGAATTACATATTTAACCCAGGGGAATGCTTTAAAATTCCCAAACTTGGAAGAAACACCTTATGTAGGAAACTTAATTCGTTGTTAAACTATAACTACTGCACTGTGCTTACCTTAGTCGCTGAGATAAGCCATCTCCTACCGCTAAAGCTACGTTGCAGATACTATTTCGGAATCTTGATACACTTCTCATTTTCAGTTATGCTGTAAGAAAAAGGTAGATCATAAAAAGAAACCATATTTTTAAAATCAGTGAGCAATACGTATTTTATCTTAGTTTTCTGCTCATAGTGTTGATTTAAGAAGTATCGACGCATTAAATATTACTTCATAGTTCATAGTGTTCATAGTCCACACTTTAAAAATGCATGCTATTTAAGTTGATTAAACCCCAATACCAAAATCAAATTCCCTTCTTCCTATTGTTTACACTTTACAGATAATGTTTAAAAGTTGTGTTATACATCCCTTTAATGTTGGGTAATTAATATTCTATTAATGAGCGGAAGTTATATACACTGAAAGAAAACTGACTAAAAATATGATCAGGTGCAGAAATATTCCTCACACCTAATCGTACAACTAACAATTAATTATTGTGACAATCTTCATTATCCGCATTGCGATGTATTTTAAAGACAAACTTACGATACGTTGATTCAACATTTATTAGATTCGACTCCAGAAACGTGTACTGCGCTTACAATTTAAATTCAGAGAAGTGCCCCGAAAACTTTTAAATTTCTGATTGGGTCCACAAATAAACGAAAAATACTTAAGGTAAATTTCAAGTGCGACAATTACTTTGAACATGACCGTCGTGCAATGGTCATACACAAGGTTTGTCCCTGAACTAGTGGGACTGAGTTGATTAAAAAAAATTATTATCAGAATTCCACCATATCACGCCTGCGACGTCTCTTTTTATTCGGATTTGATACAATCACTCTAAAGTCTTTGATGTAAGTATTGCACCTTTTGCATCCACGCATCGTACGCCTTCTGGAAGGCGGCGCCCGGAATGCTGCTAAGCTACCCCGTCACGGCCTGTTGTAACGCTTCCACCAATCCGTGGTGACGTCTTTTCAGCAAGGATTTGAGGAGAGGGAAGAGGAAGAAGTCTGTTGGGTCATCTTCAAAAACATTTGGATCCTCACTCCCATGGTCAAGAAGCTTTTGGCAGGTCCTCGTGTGAATTTCCCTTTGTTCGTCAGAGAGCACTCGCCAACTTCGCACACAACTTTTTATGCCTATGCTTTCGTTCAAAAGGCTTTGCACATCTCTTTTATGGATGCCAAGTTCATCAAAAACCATGCGAATACTCAATCTGCGAAACCTATTCAACAAAGCCTTTACTCTTGCAAGATTTTCGTCGAGTTTTGAAGTCGAAGGGTGCCCTGAACATTCGGAATCTTTAAAATCTTCTCTACCCTCCCGAAACACCTTGTACCGCTCAAAAAACCCGATCTATCCATGCCGTTTTCACCATAAGCTCCCTTGATCATGTCATGAGTTCCTTTCCCGATTTTTCTCAGTTTCACGCAAAATTCGATGGCATAGTGCTGTTCCGATAACCGATTCATGACGGAGTGTGACCAGGTCACATTATAGAGATTTCGCACACGAAAAATCCCCGTTCCGTAAAGGCTGGGAGCCAACAGCAACCAACCTCCTGAGACAGCCCTCCCTCGAACCCAACCAGAGAAACTGCCACCCGTCTGTCCGTATATCCGGGAAAAAATAAGTACGACCACTTTTGGGATATACCTTCTATGCAGGTAATAAACATTATTTTCTCTTTTTTTTCGTCCTCACTCAGGGAAATGCATAAAACGTGCGGGTGTCGCATAAGCCGATACTTCTGCCGAAAAATAGCGAATCTCTTCGGGGAGAGGCTCTGAAAGCGTCAGTGCAGAGACTTATGCAAAATTTATTGAGCGCGTTTTGAGGGGGGAGCCCCAAAGGAGGAGGAAAAATGGCGCGAGGAGATGCGGAGGACTAGGGTACAGTTGGTTTCGAGTGGAGGAAGAACCGGAGGCGAAGGGTGGATGAAGAGAAAGGAATAACTAGGCGACAGACGGGAATGAGAAAACATAGGTTAGAGAAATTGAAGAGAATAGGAAGAGATGAAGTGATTAAAAATAGAGGAAGACGAAAGAAATGGAGTTTTAGTGATTGATAGAGACAATTAAATGAGAATAGAGGAGAAAGAAGTCAATCCTGTTGTAATGTTTAGTACTTCAATGTTTAAGACAGAAAGTAGATCATTTGGAGATACAAAAGAAACATGACAGGGAGGAAATGTTAATTATTAAAATGAATATATTAATGTTCACTATATGGCTATATAAATTACGCTCGTATAATAAACACACATACTTATATCGATTACTCATATTACAACGTTAAAATCTCAAGATGTTTCATCATTACGTAGGTAGTCATGATCTGGCATAAAATAATACATTTATCCGCCGTGATGAACAAAGTGGTCTTTCCATTACATTTTAAATTTAAGATTTGGAGGCAGAAATCAATGAAATAGCAATAAAAACATCTAAGACGTTATTCTAATGAAGACAGAAGAATAAAATGGGAGAGAATGAATAATAAACAATAGGCATAAGACAGCACGCAAATAAAAGATAACCGAGGAGAAGACAAGTAACCCGAAAGAGAAGTAAGGTGAGACGAATTTACGCAGTTGCTAGGTGACGATTCGAAGGAGAGGGAATGAGAGTCAGGATGGAAATGTGGAAAGAGAAAGCGGGCGAGAGGGAAGTAAACAAGCAGCATACTCTGCTGAGATAATAATGGAATTAAAAGCGGCGTAAGTGATAATGGTAGCCTTGCTTTTCCGCTTGTGCAATGTATATGAAGCCGATGTTCAGATCATGCAGCTTTAAATGAAATCTGGGAGTGCGAATGGCTGTTTAGTGGGCGAGGGAAGGGGAGCGAGAGTGCCGGACGCTAATTAACAGCACCTCAGCAAGTTAAGAGTAATCTCGGCTAGGTAGAAAATTCGATGTATACTTCCCTCGGTTATACAGGGAAAGCTATGAAGATGGGATGGAGCTTTCGCTAAAATGGGTTATTCCGCTGTTCCAAATATTTTGAATGCCGCTAATTCTTAGAGGACCGAAAGGAAGTTTTCGAGTGAGCTTCAACTCTGAAAAACGATGTAATATCTACAAAATACTTCCAAATGCACTCTGCCTTCAAAGTTATCTAGAATTAAGAAACGGCAGTAATGGTAACTTTCTTTCGCGTATTTGGCCGTAAAACAATCATATCATCCAGCCTTGATAACAATGGGTAACTTGATTGAGGTAGAAAACATTCCAAAATGATCACATCACTGGTCACAATTAAAAAAGAAACCCCATGGCATCTTCACATCAAAATATTAAAAAATCTTACTATTCGTAAGGCCGATGTAGAAAACATAAAACTTTCAAAACATTCCACCAATATTTGGAGTTTTAAAAATAATATAAACCATCGTTAATATGCTTCACCCACCAGCAAAACTGCCGACAAGAAAATGAATAAAAGTATGAAGCAATGTGAAATAGAAATGAAGTCTTAGTAAAGAGATGCTTCGTAAACAGCGGATGCCTACAGTTTAAATTGAATAAAGGGAATATGACAGAGTTTGCTATTACAACGGAATTCATCCTGCTTCCCCATTTTCAATTTGAAATGTAACCATAATACGGAAGGCGACCTCCCCGTTACTTCCATAAACGAGCAGATGACGTCAATAGTCCCTCAACCACTTTGGAACTGAAGAGCACGAGTGAGCTCTGAGAGTATTGAGTTAACGCGCCCGTAACGCAAACACTTTACCAAGATCCTCACGGCTACGCATTAAACGCGAGGTCGCTCCACGAATCCGATATTAAAGAAAAACATGCATAAAACGGAGGACATCTTCTATCAAGGAAGGAGCAGAGGAAGGATAAGAAGTTTCTAGAGGGCACCACGGAGAGACTCCACCGTCGCTCCGACACCCTTGCTTTCGACCTCCCGCTATCCAGAAACCCACCCCACCCCTCCCACCCTCGCCGCCCCCGCGTTCCGCCGCTTTCCCCCTCCGCAACCCCCCTTGCCGTCCCCGCCAGCCCCCAACGACGCCGCAGAGCCTCCCTCCTCTCCACGACTTCCCCCTCGGCCGCCCCCTTCGTCCCATCTGCCACGCCCCTCTTCGCTCTCCGTGCCCTCTCCCCTTTCCCTCCGCGCCCCCAAAACCTACACTCCCTCCCTCCCCTCCCAATCCGTTCCCACCCCCTCCCGCCCTCCTTCCCAGAATTCCATCCTTGCCAAAGAGAAGTTTCCTTCCAAACGATTTGGTGCGAGTGTCTCATTCCTGCTCCGAAGAGAGAACTTGAGCCGATATTCCCATCTCCCTCCGACCGACACACGCCCTCCCTCCTTGCGAGAAAGCGGCTTCCCTTTCTCCGTCTCCCTTTCTACTGCCACCCCTCCTTCCCACCCAACCCCCCACTACCCTCATTCCTTCTGTCTGTGCGTGGCCTCCACCAGTCCTTTGATTCCCTCCCCCTTCTTTTTTACCAGGCAGTCTTGCTTCCCATTCCTCCCCCATCGAGTCCCCTCCCACCTTATCTCCCTGCGGAGTGCCCATATCCGAGCCCTCAACTCGTCCTCAACCCCAATTCTCCACCTTCATATCACGGGGGTATTCTTCTTGGGCGAACGCTTTCGCCCCACTCTTTTCCGCCACGTGTGCCTCTCAAATTCCCTGTTTAGAGCTTTCGTTCCATCCATCCGCCTTCGCCTATCCTCTGACCATTCTTCAGCTCACCATTCCCTCGTCGAAACCGCCTGCTCGCGTTCACTGCGTCCGCTGCAGTTATACGTTCAAATGATGATTTCATTGGCCATTAACCCTCCCATCCACACCGTGATGAAACTACAAAAAATTGATTTTGTTCCGCGATATATAAATTTGCAGACTCATGGAATAGCACGCTTAATACATTTGAAAATTACCTCTAAAGCACCAATTGAATATTAAAAAATGGTTAATGGTGATTAAACCTTTTAAATACTTTATTGATGCTATGCAGACAATTATATTGTCAATCACACCACACGAAAATTCACCGATTGGAACGTGTAAATACTCGTAATGTCCATTGCATCCTACCTTATAGCGGCCGGAATAAAATGAAATAGGTTCAATCAAACATCCATCAATTACTTATTCTTTTATCACTTCAAGTATTATTTTTATTGGAAAAAAATAAAAACCAGCGAAACGCAAACTTTAAGTATAATTTTATGACAGATTTGGATTGATAGAAAATAAAAATCGCATATTTTACAAATAAGGTAGATTGATGACTCATAAAATATTGAATCCATAACAAAGACAAATCAACTGGATGACCCCAATGTCACGGCTCGGTAAAAGCTCAAATAAATTAATCACACAAATTTCCAAGGCTATGAAGCGAGAATAGCTGTTACTCTTGCTGTTCAAAATACGAAAGCAAAGTAGAACCATAAGAGTGGCTACAGTTCACAGTTAAAAATTTAAACTAATTTTCATAAATATATATGGCAGATTGTTTTCGGGAATTATTGAAGCTAGCAACAAGTAATTTGCTAAGATTTGATGCCGAGTCACAGAGCAACTATACGTGAGGCTCGTACATGAAAATAAAACAGTTGAAAATTAAAAGTAAAATAAAATAATAAAAAGTAAAATCATAAAAAAACTTCTTTCGTATCCAATTTGACGAATCGAGTTTTATAAAATTATATACTTAAATTACATTAAGAGTTATCTTTGACCAAACTTGACCGTTGCCACCAGGAAAATCGCATAATTGCATCGTAATTCTAAATAATAATAATAATAATTATTATTATTATTATTGATTTTTTAATAATAAGGAAAGTTCCAAGATAAACCGACCCTACTGTCTAGAATTATTCAGAATATTATGTTTCAAGCAGGAAATAAAATAGTCTAGAAATATTTTTTGTTTATTTTTTTAATTATCTCCATAAGTATATACCAACCGCTTGATGAACCCCCTAAGCAAACTTGTATGATATTAGAAAAATTGCCAGTGCCTTTTTAAATTACTTACAATGGTTAATAATAGCCAGTCTAAGTAAGAATAAATGGGTTGTTTTTTCTGAATTACTATATTTAAAAATAGTGATAAAATTAATTTATTTACCAGATTAATGACAGAAATACTTCAAGAAAATTATTCAACTTAAAATGGAGAATTTTTTGAGGCCATAACGGAACGATATGAAAAATTTTCGAAGTAAACTGTTGAACACTTAATATTATAAAAAATGATCCAATCGGGTCTTTTTGCTTTCTTTCCCTAAATATAAGTACCACGTGTGAAACTGAAATTTTATGTATTTTTTAGAGGAAAACCGGCTTGGAAGATTGGCCTTGAAACTTTTCTGAGAATAAACAAGCGTTGCTATTTGAAGATACGTAAACCAATTAACTCGACAGTGGTCTTCAGCTGGAGGTCAGTACCTTTGCCACTGACCCGAATGACGCCACACACGATAAAAATGGATCACGGACTGTTTGCAGTCCTCGTAGGTACTTGCCCACGACGTTACGATATATTTGCTCACCAAGAAGCAAAGTTTCGAGTACGAGCATATAGCGTCACCAGCTCTCAGCCATTTCCATATGCGAACCTCAAATGTCCACCGAGAGATTCAACTTTACGGAACGCTGACGACTAGTTTTGAAATGAAAGAGGGGCGTGATAATCTTTCCTGGGGCCTCTCGGCGTGGAAAATGGTTTCAGTTCTTTTCTGCATCAACTCGTCCTCTCCGTCGACCATTCTGCCCCCACATTCCACCTTTAAATCTGTTTTACGATCTCACCTACTCCGCAAACGTTTCGGACACATTTACTTCGCCGCCCTCTCCTTTCCTAACTCGCCCTACTTTGCTCCTTAGGGACCGCAGTTGGGAGTTGCTGCAATACCAGCTTCTCCAAACCCCCAATGGCACCTGACCCTCTCTGATACTGCACTGTCTCACGCCAGCTCCCATTCGAAAACTTTCTTACACCATAACCTTTCTCGCCCTCCGACCATTTCTCACGTCTATCGTCAGCTTTTGCCATCCCGACGAAGTGCTTGCAAATGGTCATCATTTATTCCTAGTCTCAGATCGTGGGATTTTTCTCAGATCACGGAAAATTTTCGCAATGAAACTCAATCCTGAGTGTAGTAAGGTTTAATCCGAAACGTAATATATGTACTTGAATTTGGATAATATAGGTAAATCTATATCGCACCTCTAAAGCTGTCACGGTGATGTCTGTCGGCGGTTGTGAATTCATCAACGATTAGTACTCTTGCTGATAATCGGCATTCAGAAAATATTTAGTTTTTAGTAGTTCAAATAATCTGGTATGATGATCTATATGTATACTGTTGTACTCATGAAATTTGATTGGGAATAGCATGTCCTTAAAGAGTTAAATTGCTCTCCATCCCTCTCGGTAATCTCTCTTTACCTCTTGTGCAATCTGCTCTCGTCTGACAAAAATGCATTTCTGAGCTAAAATCATACCATTTATGTCCACGTCAAACTGATATGGTTTATGTCTCTCTATTAATTTGACATGCATGCATACTGCTACTTTCAGTGGGTCCGGACCCGGCATTTCCAAAAACAAAGTGACGCATACATAATGTCCATAAAAATTTTTACGGGCGATAAGGGCAGCTATTCTTTGTATATTATACATCCTAAAATTCCGAAATTAGGTTCTTCTCCGGAGGGTTCCAAATGCTCGATGCGTATTCAAGGGTAAAGCCTGAGACAACACCTCTCTCTTTATATATCTCTTTGGAATATTTCTCAAAATTCTTTTAATAAAAACAAGGATCATTAATGCAGTCCCACAAATGTTTCGAACTTGCATTACCCATATTAGGTTCCATATTACATTGACTCCGAATAATTTCACTTGGCACGCTTTTTTTGCACGCAGAGTTGAAGTTTCTAAGTTGGGAAGGGTATTTTATCCTAGAAATGCATCTCTGCGCACTTTTTTAGATTCAACTAGAAACTAATCCTGTCACTGAGTCTCAATGCCGTGGCGAAGGTTGCAAATGCACATTTTTTTCCTCAAAAAACCCTCCACTTCTCCCATTCCAATGCATCCCTCATTTCCTTAACCCCCTCTCCATTTCCTCCTTACCTCTTCTTTTAATATTTAATTGGGAAATGACAGTTATGATGAGTTAGGTTCCCCTCTGTGAAAAAGTTTCCTTCTTATTTGGGATGGGGGGACGGGTTATTTAATTTCGCCGAGGAAAGTTTCCCGTAATAAGGACGGATTCCTTCTCTTCCTTCCATTTCCATTTTTTACGCTCCAGGTTTTGTTATGCTATTTCCTTTCACGGGTTTCCAGAAGTTCATTATTAAATTAAGATTTTTCTTAGTAATTTGTATCCGAATACACCCCCCTCCCCCACTTCTCCATTGCAGACGTCCAGGTAGTATGCGCTGAAAAGATTTGGGGATCCGATGGGAATAATTAAGTTGTGAAGCTTTGTTAATCACCAGGAGGGAAATTTTTCTCGCAGAGTAAAGCTGACTTTTATTTGCTTTGAGAAATTTTATTTTTGATCCTTAAACATCTTACAATTTTATGCTCTATGTAGAAAAATAAAATTTGCAAATGGAAATGAGTTATACATATATTTGAGTTCAATGTTGAAATATTTAAGATAAAATTTATTTTTGGCGGAAAAAATTGCAACCTTGATTATTAACCTATTTAACATAACACACAAACAAGCGCATGGCACACTGAGTATACACAGTAACTGAACATAAAATGTATTAAATTATTGTTTTTTCTTCAGGAATCCTGTCACACCTGCTAACGAGTTAAAAACTCGATTGGGCGATCAGAATTGAGAAAAGTTATTACAAATGAAATGAATTTATGAGAATTAAAAACTGCGGCGCAATCCGTTCCTATTTTCGAAAAAGGGAGGCAAAGGATTTTTCATCATCACTGCTAAGAGTATTCTGTGATAATGGAAATGATATATTATTTATTTTTTCTGCAAGAGAGGATGAATATTAGCGAAGAAAATAGTTTTATATCTCTATAAGAGAATAGTTTTATATCTAATATCTCTATGGTTAAATACATGAGAGAAAACTTGGAAAGCCGCTGTGAAAAAAAAACTGTGATAGTATTTATTATGAAATGCTACCTTGTTACAATGAAGCACTACTTGATTCCAAATCTCCAAAAAAATAATTCATTATATTTCTGGTGAAGAATTCATGGGCTCTCGATTTTTTACGCTAAAAATATGTACCTAAGCTTTACTGCTTGAATAGGGATAAAACTTCTCTATCGGGCTCTCCAGTAATTCCTACAGTTTTTATGAGACCTTTTAGAAAAACAAAAGATTGAATCAATTTTCGGCGGATATAAAAATTTATCGATGAATCTTTGCCCCAAGTTTGACCTGCGCCATCATTCATACGGTCCCTTAAGCTCTCCTATTTGGCCCTAGGTTGAATTTTCCCTTCCTCCGTCCCTCAAATACCCCCCTAACACTCTTCGTCCTTTTATTTTTGCCCCATTCCCCTCGGAAACGCCATCCTACTCAGCCCCTTCCTTCACTCGCATGGGCACCCCACCCCCTCAAACCATGCTCCACCACGTCCCACCCCAACACTCTCCCCCCACATCTTTCCAACCCACCCACTCCTCTACGCCCAAATCCTCCCCCGAAAGTCCACACCCCCTCCCCCTTCCTACCGCCCTACGGACACCCTTTTTCCCCTTTGTTTTCGTCGTCCTCCCACACCTAACGCCTCCCACTCCATTCCCCAAACACCGTCAACTTCCCTCCCCACAGAAAAAGGCTCCATCTTCCTTATTGCCTATAACTCGCCACCCATACCACACCTCCCTTCCTCCCTTTGCCAGCCAACCAGCCAACGTCAACCCACTAACCACCCCCGCTTATCTCATCACCCATTTGTCTTACCGCCCTCCGTCCCTCATGCTCTTGCCCCACCTCCCTTCTCTTCTCCCCCGAAGCTCCCGCCGCTCTCCCCGACATTCACTTCCTCGGATGCCGCCCTTCCTCCTCATCCATAGTGCCTCTCGCAACTCCTTTACGAAAACCTAACCCCCTTCCCATTCCGCACTCCCCTAAAACCTTATATTACCCCCGTCTTCTGCTTCCATCCCTTCAACGTTCCAAAGACCGCAAAACCAAAAACCAAAACCGTGGCGCTTCTCGCTTCCTCTTTCCGACTAAGTGAGCGAGAGGAGAGGCGCTTCCTCTCTTCCTTCCAACACACGCACACATACCCACGCAACATTCGCGCCCACAAACGCACGCACTGCGCACACGGGTAAACCTGCGCGGATCTCATCTCCATCTTAGTGGAAGCACTCCGGAGTCATAGAGTAAGGGGACGCCTCTCTTTCTCCTCCCTCCATCCCCACCCGTCCTTGTCCACTCTCATTCCCAATACGCCTTAACAAACTCCCACTCCGCTTCACCCTCCCTCCTCGCCTCTCTTCACTCAAACTTAATTTCTCATCCTCCGTCCCTCCCTCCGCTCCACCGGTAGCCAACCCCTCATCCCTCGGCCGTTCCTCTCTCGCCCTCCGCACTGCATACACCGCAGGACAAGTCTTCCTCGGGTCCCCCCCCCCGCCGCCGCAAACTCCCCTGGAACCCTCCTCCTCGGCCCCGCCCAACTCGCTACTTTTCATTTCCCACTCCAACGCCTCGCTTTCTCGATGGATCCTTTCCCGCTCTCTCGGCGCCCCCGCTTCACCTTCTTCTCCACGTCCCTCTCCTGCCGCGCATGTAGCCAATGGCGGAACGAACCTTCGGGTTGGAGCATTACGAGTGTAGCCTATCTATCGGCTCGAACGAAAACTAGACAAATTCTAATCAAGCGCGATCCCATTGGAAGATTGACATCAGCTTTCTACATCGTCAATACGACTATTTCCCTGTGGATGAATGTTCAATTGCAGTGTCACTTTCCACTCATTGAAAGATACGAGTACATCGACAGCGTTTATATCTGCTGTCTCAACGTTATACTCGGAGCACTACGCTGGACGTTAATAGCTATTGTAACTTGGCAGGTAATCAAGGCTTCTCAGTAAAATTTGGTGTTTTCCCGGCGCACGATTCTAGTGAAGTCGTCATGGGTTTTCCACTGGGTCAGGGTTTCAGCTGATTGAACCCCTGACCCGATGGCAAATCCGCGAAGACTCCACTAGACATGTTTCTCTTTCATGCTCACTCAGACAGGCGTCCATAACTGGGGATTATAGAGTAGATGAGCTTCTATGAAACTGCACTGAATATTATTTTATTCCTACATTGCCATTGCACGATGCATATTTTTCTTCGTATGGCCCTAAATGTTAAAAAGGCTCTGTTCAAATTTGCCATCATGCAGATCAAAATTAGAAGCGTAAATGATGGGAGTAGATGAAACGTTTTCTGGGAAGAGAGACATGAAGAACCGGCTATGAATGAAGATTTAATGGACAGAGCTCATCTCAGTGCATATTGGCGATCCCTAACTTCAATTTTTTGATAATTGACTAAAGAATTCACAATTGATGCCGTTCGTTTGAGTTCACTATTTTAATCAATCGCGCTCGTAGATAGGGAGTTTGTGTCCAAATACGAATAATTGAATTCCGCTGCATCCGGAATGTTATACCAAAAATTCAAACGTTCATACATGGTAATAGCAATAAATATGAAAAAAACAAATATGAATTATAATTTAATGAAAAGTAAATAATTGGCGTAGGTTAGTTTTTCATTCTTAAACTGCCTCTTATATTCTACTCGTATATCAATAACTCATGCAGCATTTCCCATTTCTTTACGCAATTTCGGTCTTCTATTTCCTGCTTTAGTTTTATTCTCTGCTGAATTTCATATCTCCTTTCTTCATCATTTCTCAACAGTCGACTTTCCTCCTATTCAACTCCATCCAGGAGTTGTTCCTCCCAACCTTCTGTTCCTCCCTTTCTCACCCATTCTCTTTATCGCTCTCCCGTTCCCTTTCTCAGCCCTCAGATCCGTCGTTACACCGTTTTCACCGTTTCGGTCCCCTCCATTTATTCCACGCTCAAAACTCTTCAAGACTTATCCGTCCTTTCCCTTTCCCTCCTTAGAAGTTACTACAGCTCTCGCTTCCACTCGAACGAGCTCAAATATTCTTTTGTTCCGGCGTGGTACACGCAATTTTCTTCGTTTGCCATTCTCCCTTCATCTCTCTCTCTCTCCACCCTTCCCCCGCGTTTTACCGTTTCTTTTTTCCTATTCTCCATCCTATATTTCTTTCTCTCTCCCATCTATGCTCTTATAATCGAGCACAGAGGCTAATGGGCTCGAAATTCAATAGTAACTATTAAAGGAAAAGCCACACAAATTTCTCCATTCATTTCTTAAAGGTACAGTGTTTATGATATGCCAAAACTGAGTTTCTAAGTAATGGGAGGTATTTTATTGCATGAAAGCACTTAGAAAAATCAATTTGTTTCTCTGAATACGCCACATAAATGGTTCTTTCAAATGTGATGGCTTTAGTTTTTATCCCTAATCTTTGTGAGGTCGCTTTAAAGGGTAGAAGCAAAATCCATCGACAAATTTATCTATTTCTACCAGGGAATGATTACCGTTGAGATTTAATATTAAGAAGTTACAGAAATTGGTTGGAAAAATATTATGAGAAATAATTTCAGCAATATATACTATTTCTAAGGCTTTGATGTTATATGTATTGAAATTCCGTTCACAGACAAGAGCTGTTAAATAACAATTATTTTTTGTAAGAATTTTACAGAAATAAATATGATTAGGCCCTTATTCTCTGATATCAACTGTAAATGTGTTGGGTCTTGTTCAGACGGCTGTATTCGTACTTTGTCCGCGTACTATTCAGCAAAAATTCATTTAATTGCTCGTTTCAATACATGTTGGATACGCATGGTTTTTCGCAGCTACAAATGATATCTTACTGGTAGACCGGATTGACAAA
This sequence comes from Hetaerina americana, assembly GCF_022747635.1. NCBI lineage: Eukaryota > Metazoa > Arthropoda > Insecta > Odonata > Calopterygidae > Hetaerina > Hetaerina americana. The sequence continues at coordinate 55,095,363 of NW_027286069.1, forward strand.
GAAAATTACTGTATTCATTTAATGCCGAGTTACTAGATGAAAAAATAGGTATTTAAATTCATAGCACACACGTATTCATGCATAGTAAGTACAAAGTAATACGTTACTACGTAGCATGCCAATTGTAAGGTGCAAATTTTAATCCTAGCAGAAGAAAAGTAGAGGGCATTTACCATAAGAATAAGTAGAACATATTTTACGAAGGAAACATTTTCAAAGTAACTCTATGATCTATCGAAAAGGAGACGAGCATCAACTCTTTTGCTCTCAGCAGGAACTAAAGGCCACCATCTTCCAGTAGAACTTCTCTTCCTTCACACTGGTGTGGCTCCGTTATCTGATTTCGGTACCCGCCAATATCTTACTCCACACCATCCCTGTCCCCCCTTAGCTTCAGTCTCAGTTACCAACTTCCACCTTCATTTCCTTTCTCCTGGAATTAATTTACTGGGAAACATCCGATTCGCTTATATACCAACTCGTCCTGGAGACGTGAGCCAAGAAAAAAATAAGAATTGGGGAATCTTGATTCCCCAATTCACATGATCTTATTTCTAAGAGCATTGGTCCGTTATTTTCTCTTCGTGAAGAAAAGATTCGAGTTTCAGTGTTTTTGTTATGCTTTGCCGAGCAATTGGCGGCGGAAAATTAACTGACTAGATCTAGATCACCTCATAAAAGCCAATAAAATAAAAGACTGATCGATTTAAAGTTGAAATTGTGTATTAAGGAGGGAATTATGCTGGTGATAATAATATTGCATAAGCATTATTTATTTTAAAAGAATTACCATGAAAAAACATCCTGATTTCACTTGAACTTTAATTCAGCCAAAGAAAACTACAAAGCAATAATACTATTACGCTAGTCATAAATCTTAGTAACGCAGCAAGTGTGAAAGGGAGTCGTTGGAATAGGCTAGGATATTAATTTCTCCTTACGTAGGCACCTATTTTCTTGAGAAATCAACTTCGATAAAATATATGGTTTTAAGGACGCGTATGGTTTCACCTTCTTGTCAAGAGCATTCAAAAATGTCAAGGACAGGGGAAAGTCTAATGCTCAACTAGCAGAAAGTGAAGGCAGTCTTTATGCGGACCGCTCCTGGATCAGACTGCGCGTCAACTTTAGCTTAAGTTAACTCGCTTCATAGCCTTTTGCTGGGATATCGGGTCGCGACTCCTGGAAAAGAAACTTCCTCGTTTTGTTTTCATAATTTTCCACGAGATGAACCAGTTTGAAACGGACGCGTCTGCCTGCACGCATCTCCCTTCCCCACCTCCCTCCGACAGCTCTCCCCGGCAGCAACCTCTTCCGCTTCCTCACCGCGTCCACACCCCCTTCCAATCCGCTCTCCACGCACTTCCTACGTCACCTCGCCTCCCACCCCCTTCACCATCCTTACTGCCTACATTGAAAAAGCACACCTCCCACCCTCCCTCCGACACACTCCCGCTCCCGGCTGCTTCTTTCATTCCTTCGCATTTACACAAAAACATCCCATCTACCCTTCCCCCCTTCTCTTCTATTCATCCCCATTCTTCTCGAAGTCCCCTCCTTTTCTTTCTCTCTGTCCCCATTTTCCTCCCCTTTATACAAATCTCATCCACGGGTGGTACGAAGAGGGGAGGAGTTAAGCCCACTGTCTCTCCTCTTTTTCCTCCCCTCGCTCTCAACGTCCTCCTCGAGCATCGTTCCTCCCTTCGCCAAACCAACCCAGCATCCCCTCATTCCTCGCCAGCTCCCCTTTTATTTCTATTCTAATACTCCCACACCTCATTCAAATGCGGAGGATAAAAAACCCACGGAAACACGGTGGATCCGTCTCTCGCCACCCCTCCGACGAGCCAGCCCTCCCCCCATCCCGCAAAAATCAAAGAAATGATTCTTCTTCACCCTGAGTCACGAGGGACTTCCATTCTTCCACTGAGGCTCTCTCGCCTGCCCAGGACCCAAGCGTGAGGTATTGACACTGTGGAGGGAAACTTTTGTGAACTTGTGGTGCATTGAGGAAAATGTATCGGATTATCCAAAATATTTCAATTCCATTTATATCCCCGTCGTGTTCATCAAATTTTGGCGCGCAACGACCACTTTGCTCAGTGATTTAAATTAGAATTTTGTCAAGAGTTTTTTATTTGTGATTTCTCGCAGGAAAAAAAACCGGAATGCCTATATAAATATCACCAGTTCTACGACACGAACTGTGTCAGAGTTAACTTTGCTTAAACGTACCCGTCTGTCTCGGAGACGGATGCAACTAGCCCTACCAAACGAGCTGTTAAATTCCTCACTTTGTGAAAACGTACTACGCATTGCCCGAATCAGTGACGGCGGAGTAACGTAATTTCCTCCACCTAGGGCTTGGATCTTCGAGGTCGTCTTAGTTGACATTTCATGTTTAAAGATCGGTGTAAAAGGCCGGAATTCGGCTCTTTTAGGATTACAAATATCCTCGAAATGAAGAAACAGCATTGAAGCTAAAAAGAGAGGAAGAAAAACTTAGTAGAATTCGTTAATATTTTTATGTGTTTTGAAGGATGGGGAATGTCAAACCGAGGCGCCATAAAAGGGAGCGTGTTTGAATGCACGGAATGTTTGAATGGATTAGTATTTTAACAACACTGTTTGAATCCTATGTGACGAAATATTTGAAACTCGAAATTCATATGCAAACAGGGGGTCTCAGTACTCTTCCGAAGAGATTAGTGCCCACTCTCCTTTGTTCTTCCCTCCCACGTCCTATATCAAGCCACTTTTGCCTTACGGAGAGGATCTTTCCGTATTTTAATCCCGGAAGAGAATGCTTCCCTTTTTAAGGCGTGTTTCCCTGTTCGTCCCCTCATGAAAAATATCTCCAAACACCAACAATGCTCTACTTTATTTCTTACCGCAATTTCATATTTCGATCTTTTCCGAGCTCATCGCCTGCCAACCGAACCCATGTGTGCATATATACATAACTACATACACATACTATATATACCAATTCATACGATTTACAGTATGAAAACATGCGTTCATATAAAAATATATATACAGATAAATGTTTATGCATATACATGTATATTGATGTAGGTATATATATATATATATATATATATATATATATATATATATATATATATATATATATATATATACACGCCAAAATTGTACTGTTGCACTCATTCCTCTCCTCGTGGATTGCCATTTCCTAACTACAATGTGGTTTACTTCTTTATTCTATTCAAGTATTTCCAGTTTTCTTAACAGTCACCATTTTTCATCGGCTTCAGCTTAATAATTCCATGAATTAATGAAATTAATTCTTATAGATAAGTCTGTTGAAATTTTATAATTATTATTCTCTTCCACCCCGCACAGTTTATTAAGAATTGAATTTCCACATGCAGAACAATGTCAATATAACAATAAAGAATTGTACTATTGTTTTATTATACACCAGATATTGACTATTTTAAATCATGGCCTGAAAATAAATACGGAAATATTCGGGAACTTAGGTTTATAAATAGTGAGCAACTGAAACATTGGTGGTAATTAGGTATTTTAAAAATTTTCGCCTAAAGTATTAGCCTCCCTTCAGTGCCGGGTATTTCTCGTGGTCATGAAATAATTATATCTCATGATAGCGAAGATGTTTTTTAAAGTGCACTGAGAATCCTCACTTCATCATATCAAATTCAGAAGCCTGACTTAAGTGTATGGAATAGATCTTAATAGCTATCTTCCTACCTCAAAGATAAAGAATTTTTTTTCTTGAAGAAAAATGTATCGTCGACTTTCAACCACCTTTTCCCCTCAGCTCAAGACACATCTCCTAACACATTCTTCCCCTGCTTCCTTGTTCGGCATTCGACATCCTCCAATGCCATACAATGCCTCATCCCCGCTCGCGCACCCTTTTCTTCCGAATTCAACATTCGTAAACGCAGGCCAAACACGTGACACACACACACACAAACACACACTCAAATCCCCATCTCCCTTCTAGTCGAACATATCCTCGTCCTTCCATTCCATTCTTCCGGTCGTTTTCTCCTTTTTGTCCTTCTGCCTATCCTTCACCGTCCCCTCTCCTCGGAGTCCCTCCGCGCATATTTCTTTCATATCGCATCCCCACTTCCATCGCCTCGAAAATACCCCTCCTATCTCCCACTCCCACTTTAGAAGACATATTCTTACCGCCAACGGAATTCCCGCGCATCGCTACGAGCAAGCTTCTTTCATTCTTACTCCCCCACGCACCCACCATCCCGTACCAGGAATTTAGTAGCGGCAAAAGAAAACATCTTCTAACCTGCCACTCCTCCTCCTGCTAATCATCATATGTACGAGAGTGAACATCTCGCTGCAGATTTAGCAAGTTCCGGCCGATGAATGTGAAAATACAGCCACTCAGTCTATCGATATGTATTTTACCATTTATGATCAGCGTAAACTTCAGAAATGCTTTCCTGAGCCCAATAGTGGTATAGCAGTGAAGGGTTTTGAACGATGTGTGATGTAATTAAGATCATTTAATGAGGAACTGATTGATCTCAAGATTAGCATTAGTGCTGATATCTGGATGCGCATAAAAATATCGTTAACACCATGAAAGTGAAATTAAATCTGGAGTCCGAATTGGTTATACGCAGCGAAAATAAAAATTAAACACATACATTTCTCCTTTATATCGTGAACTCATCTGTTTATCAGATGCCACAAAAAACGGATGAGACCGCCCTTTTGAGAGAAAATGATAGTACTAAAAAAAGAAGTGACAATATTTAAAAAAATTAATGATAATAACAGTGAGTGCACATTTTACTTTGCCCGATATTGAATACTATATTTATTTATAGCCCTGTAAATATATAAGCACATAAGCACAAAACACTACGGCAAAGATATTTTCATAACGCTTCCTGACATGAATGTTAGTTTTGTGGCAAAGCCAATAAATAGGCACGGAGATACCACAGCATCAATTCATATACGAAATCCTACCTAAACGCTCTTCCTCTGCTAGGTAGTTCGATGTAATTACAAATAATTTATTTTATACCATAAAGTTAAACCTAATATGCAATTCTAAAATCGGGGATATTTTTGCCTTTATTTCAAGGCATCGGAGATGTTTCTGCTAAGCCGAATAATGTAACAACTCAGCAACATTTACTAGTTAGATTACAATACTAGAATAAAGAACAATATACTAAGGTTACATGCAAATTAATAATGTGAAGAAATTCGATCATGAAAACATTCATCTCGGAAAGAAGATGAGAAGTGATCCGGTTCAAAAATAAATTATATGACCAGGGAATTACTGCCTATATTTACGAGTACTCGTATATATCTATACGTATACACTTCGTACGTACCTCCCATGTAGTATAGTACAATATTCTGATACCTTTTTTTCGGTAACCTATTCTCACTTTAGATCCTATCGTAAGAAAACTTTCAAAGCTATTCCAATTGAGTCATTCGATGATTTGAGAAACGAGAGAACAAATCTCTAGTCGCACATAATGTATGGTTTTAAAGAAACATCCAAGTTTTCTCAAAATTTTGTTTTAAATGAAATCAATCATAAATGGTTCTTAAGAATTAAACTTTTCAGGCAATCACGATCTTGAATATTATAAGCTTATCGTGAGGATTATAAAGCTGCAAAATATGATTAGAGTGTTAGATGAAATGTAGTAAGTTATTTTTAAAGAAGTAAAACAACCACCGTTACTTTTTTCCTGCATTTAATCCCACGACTCTTTGATATGACCGAAACATTAAGGTGATTTATAGCAATAAAATGCAAACATAGTGGGTCATTTTCATATAAAATTTTCTCAAAATATTTTACTTGATACCATATTTTTCCTCCTCAAACTCATATTTCATATCTATCTTATTATTCTCCACCTGAAAAAGTGGTGGAACTGAATGAACAAGGATGCAAGATGAATAAAAACCGGCATATGGAGAGATATATTCAGAGATCGCGTTGGTTTGACTTTAAAATATTGCGAATTATCATTTTAATTTTGAGTTCTCTGGAGGCTTTAAAATTGATACTGTTCAGTTTAAATTCAATGTTACCATCAACTCTTCTAAATTGGCAAAATAAAGTGACTGACGCACATTTCCCAGGAATTAGGAAACAAAACAAAGTTTAAAAGAAATATAATATTTAAAGTTATGCAGATTATTTTTATGTTGAAAAATTGACAATGAACCGAAATTTGTAGAGAATTATTGTTTGTCGAAATATTTTACAGTTTTCAGTTTTATCCAGTTATGTTTCTTACGAACACCTTTTATTTTATTCTATAATTCCATCTCTACACGCCTTCCTACCACCTCTTTTTTGAGACGAATAACATTTTTTTCATTTTTACACGGCGAATATCACCCATGACAGAAGACGCTCCCTGACCGAAGAGCCATTCCTCGCTTCCCATTTATAATCTACTTACTCCTCCCCAATTCTTCTCCCACGCTTCTTATTCCAATCCCCCTCCCTTTGGCCTTATGCAACCCATCTTATTCACTCGCCATCTCATCCAATCCTTATCTCTTTCTGCTCGGACTGGATTCCTTTTCTCCCGGTCCGAGGGGTTGTTGGATTTTTCTCTTTTTATTTCACCTCGCCATCCGCTCCTTACACCGACCCTCCCTCCTCCTCTTTTCCCTTCCACCTCCACGCTCTTCTTCTTTCCCCCCATCCTCGCTACTTATCCCTCAAACTCTCCCCGTGGAAGGCAAAAAGGCGGAGGGGGTTTGCATTGATCGCGGTCGTGGAGTGCCCAATCATGGATTCAATGACGATCGCTCCTAAAAGGTACCACTGGTCGCTGGGCAGTCCTGATTCCTTCCCCCGCCGAGGTTTTTCAAAAGAGCTGGAAACCTTAGAGGAGGGAATAGGGGGAGATGCTGCATGGGGGCCAGCAGAGTGGAAACGGCATTGGGCAACCCTTAAAGTTCCAATGAGAAGAAAGAGAGAAAATCTTCCGAAACAGCGTAAAAGTGGTTCGGAATATAGATATCCTATTTATGCATACGCTTCCTTCTCCAGCGAAGGAAAATGATTTTTTTCAACCATTACCCAAATGAGACGGTTTTGCAAGTTAAGTCAACTCCTTTCCGGCTACGTGGGCCCATATCTGGTTTTCAAATAAGATCTCTATAACAATCATTGAAATCGAGATATATTTATTGTTTCCTATTGATTAAATATTTTTTGATAGACGCCGGGAATTTGCAAGTCAAGCCATTAAATAATGAATGCGTGAGAGAAAAAGGTAAGCGGACTAGAATATTACGTGTCATCATGTAGTTAGGGTGTACTGCTAAAACAATAAAAAATTGTCAGCAAATTTGCATCAATGGAATTACAATTGGAGCAATAAATTGAGTTAGTATGCACATTTTCATGAATATTGTGAAAGAAAGGATTTATTTTTTGAGTGTAATAATAACTCCAATACTGATGTACCGACATAGTAATACACAAATGGTAGAGGTTATCTCATATCAGCCATAAATAAGATGTTTTTTCATTCATGTAAGTTCTGGCGAACTGACTGTATGCAGAAAGTATCTAATATAAATATATACTGAATTAACGGTTTTCAATAATACCTATCATTAAAGAGTTATATTGATCCTTATTAATAATACAATGACGCGTGAAGATAACAAACGTGTTTGCACACAATGAGAGAAATAGTGAAAAAAATAAAAATTAATTCTATAGATGCTGTTATTTTCAAATGAGCATCATTTTGAATCTATTATACTAATAGTATCACTTCCAGTATATACAAAAATATCAGTTTGCGGTAATGACTATAACAGGCATGTTCAAAAAGTTCGGGAAACATTGCATACAAATATATATATATATATATATATATATATATATATATATATATATATATATATATATATAACCATAAACACAGTAATCAACCCGAAGGTCAGTTGGGTAGGTAATGGTATAGTTCACCCAGTACTAATCCCGGCGGCGTGTGAAATTCACACATCAGGGTAGGGGGGCCAGTTCCTTTCCCTGTGCCGTTTATGGTTTCCCAGGAAGACCTGGTACCCGAAATATCACATAGCTTGGGTGGAGCTGCAAGTGCCTAGTGCTTTGCCCGGGAATCGAACTCGGGACATCCGGTCATTCGACATATATATATATATATATATATATATATATATATATATATATATATATATATATATATATATATATATATATATATCGTATATATATATGTCGAATTGGATGGACATTTGACTACATAGAAGTGCAACAGTATGGTTCCTTGTCTCTCCTAACAAAACACGATCAATAGTGTTCAGGATCAATACCTCAAATGAAAGGAACATAAAAAGGAAAGTTCAGTAAAGAAATGGGTGGAGATTATATTCAAAACAATTTAACGAATGCCAACTATTAACAAAATGCCTTATCATTAGAAATTATTATAGCCATCAAGCGGCGCTGTTGGCCATGCCATTGATGACAATAATCTCTTAAGTTTATATTTATTACACGATTGTCAGAAAATTTAAAAAACGAGTTTTTTTAAAGCTATGATAAACTGGTAATTTTCATTTTCCGTACTTATCATGTTTCATTTTTTAAATATTAATTGACATTAATTTGATTTCTCTATACATTAATCAAGATTCAAGGCTATTGAGCTACGGTTCACTATTTGGGAATCTCAGCACTTTCCTTCATATCACGCCTGAATTATTTTATCATAAGAGTCAGCGATTAATTCCAAGGTTTTTTTCCAAGCTGGAGAGAAAAGGTAACATGCTCTACTCTCCGTTCACTGCAAAGAGGATTTGGACATATTAATACCACCGAGCATGGAATCCCAATATAGATCCAGAAACGGCATATTGTTGGGAAATGAAACATCTTTTATTACAAGGAATCTATGTTTCAAACTTGGTGAGAATCCTTGGCTTTCGCGTATTTCTGATTTTGGCCATAAACAAGACCGACTCCCAGGGCGCGCCACCGAATAGGAATTCAACCCGCATCTCTCCACACGCGCCCTTCTCAGAGAATAAAAAAAAGGGAGAGAGAAACCCTACCCCGCTCCGCCACCTCCTCAACTTCCTCCTCTTCCTCCTTCCCTCCCCTCTCCCAAAATCTCCTCCCCTCCCCCCGCGGCACGCCCAACCCCTCCACCCATTCTTTCCGGAGCGATCTCCTCAATTCTATCCTCGCAGTCCGCCACCCCCCCACTCCTACACCACTCCTGACTCCGGTGCACCCACACCCTGTTTCCTCTATTCCGCAGGGTGGATCCCTTCGGAACCTTCCCTACCCCCCACCGACTATTTCAGGAAGCGACTTGCGACTCACGCCTTCTTGCCGCATCATCACGTATCCCATCTGAAGACCAAAAGTCCCTCGCTCCCACCCCTCCCCCCTCCCTCACTTTTTCTCTCTGTCTCTTTCCTCTCACTTCTCTCATTCTCTTTCCCTCGTACTTACTTCCTCTCGCCCTTTCCCAACCCCACTCTCTCTCCGCCTTCCATTCCTCTCACTCTCAACTTCTATGTGTGTTTATATATATATATATATATATATATATATATATATATATATATATATATATATATATATATATATATATACATATATATATATATATACATATATATATATATATATATATATATATATACATATATTTCTATCCCTTGCCCCTGTCCTTCTCTTTTCCCTCGATCCCTCACTGTCTTGACGTGGGGTGACATAACGGCATTAGCGTAAAATGCTTATTGTGAGGAAAGCCCAAAGGTTACTCTTTGCTTCCTGCAGGAGACAATTTAATTGACCAGGTGATGGAGGAAAAAGTGAGGATTCTGATGTTATATGGCAAGTTATGTGATGCTATTTTTAAACTCTTAAACGAGAGTACCTAAACCTGTTGCGATGAGTCCATATAATGGCCTTTAATATTCGTTTATTGTAATTGACCTCATTATTTAAATATATGCCTGCAGAATGTTTCGTGTAAAGACCATGCTTTGGAGAAAAAATGCTCTGACAAAAGATTCTTTGACAATTCATGTAATTTAGTTAGATCTGGTGCAAATAAGTGGTAACTTTGGTAAGATAATGTAATTTCTCATCAAACTACATTTTTCAGGCCATTAAAACCCTACGAAATTTTCATGGAGGTTATTGAAAAGTGAGCCTCTATTAGCGGGAAGTTTAAGAATCACACTGAACATTTTATAAACAAATTTAATAAACAGTATGGTATATTTGTATGGGTACAATAATGCGTTTGTTAACAATAATATGAAGGAAAGAATTTTGTAAACAAAAGTAGCACCTACAGAATAGGACTCTGGATAATGAAACGTAAATAAATTCTGCTAATCGTATTAGAAGGAAGATAGGTAGAAATGAGTGAAGTCAGAAGTTAGAAAATTAAGTTGAAAATATATGAGAAGACTAAATGTGTTTCTAGAATTCAATTCAAATGTAGCCATTATAAATTATTGTGATATTTAGAGGTAGGTGTAGTAGGATATTCTTTATCATAGCAGTCTGCGTTGTAAGAAAAGTTACCAGGTCAGAGAGGAAGGAGGAGAAAACAGATGTACAGTGTAGACGGAATCATGGTGAGACAAGGTGGGTGTGTGTGAAGTTTAAAATGAGGAGCAAAAGAAATTAAGCTGCTAGGGAATTTTTTCCCTTACACGACAAGTGTAGCAGTTCAAACATATTTCTCAAAATCTAACACTAAACAGCAGACAACCTTTATCACTAGAAGGGTAGTACAGCATCTTGTACCTAACTCCATCTTTTAAGTCATTTTTCTCTTAATTAATGGCTGAGATGTAGTTGATATTTGTACAAAATATCTCAGACATTTATAAATATTGCCGAAATGTTTGTTATGACATGGATCCGCGTTTACATCGAAAGGATGTTGTTTCAACATCTTCCGATAAAACGAAAATTAATATCTGGAATGCCGAATGCCAAAAATGTTCAAAATTTATTTTATAATTTTCCAAGCGGCATCTCTACTATTCTTCATCCGCCTTAGCTTTCCGATAACACTTTCCCTCCTGAATCTTCTCTTTCCTTTGATTCGACCCAATATTTCCATTCCCATTCCGCTGCTGAATCTTCCATTGCACATATTCATCGTGTGCCGACTCCATCGTCTCTCTTTTTCCATCTCTCACTCCCATCAACCTTTCAGAATCTTCAGAACATTTCCACTGGCTCACGAAACAAAACTTCTCTCTCAGTCTCTTTTAATATTTTTCATTCTCTTCTTCTCACTTTTCTCCCTTCGCTTCCTACGGCCTGCCCTCCCTTTCTATCCCGCCCCGCCCACCCCCTACCGCCTACCCCCCTGGGGCTACCTCTGTGGCTCCCTCTCCCACTGACGCGTCCGCCCTTGCCAATATCTTTCTTGATGCCCTCAGTCTTCTTTTCCAATTTCCCTGTTACAGCTGCGGGGACGAGCAAGTTTCCTTTCTACTTTCACTTCACAAGGCGGTCGCTTAAACGCCCCCGATACGGACAAAGTCGATGATTAATCCCTTAAGCGGGGACGCGCGATAATATTTACCTGCTAATCCTCAAATTCTCCCAAGGGCTATTGTAATTAACAGTGATTTCTTTTGTCTTGATTATTTTTTCGGAACAGAAAAGTGATGGTTTAAGAGAAGTTTCGAAGATAGCATTATTAAAACATCAACTCAAAAATTAATGAACGCCAAGTACATTTCGTCTCTGCAGGTTAGGCAGGACCGGGAGGCAGTTAACTATTTAACCCTGCGGTGTTTTTCGCGTGCAATTGAAATTTTCTCTTTTTCCCTCTTTTGGAACTATCTTTCGTCTTCTCGTCTCCTGTGCTAAAATAAACGTCATCCCACATTAAATATGTGACGCGAGTCATCCATTCACCCCGAAATAACCATACGCTTGAGTCGAGTCCTAAGTGTCATGAATTGTAAATTCCATACTTATTTGTGAATTATGTATTCGTTTCAAAACAATTACTAGGTATTTTCGTATTTTCATCGTTTAACAATTCAAAGCACTTAAATACATCATGGTGATGGTGCAAACTAATCAGGTGTTGCGATGCCAATAATTGGTATTTGCATTTAGACGTAGAAACATCTTATAGCGAAATCTGAGATTTTCGAGTTGTTTATAAAAAATGGTTAAGGTCTGTGGGCTTTTTTCCGCGTCTGGATGTCTCTAGGGAAACACAGTTTCTCCAGCCATGCTGCTGACTTCTTCAAGTCAGAAGTATCGTCGTCTGGTCTGGCTGGAGAAACTGCTGACGCCAAGAGACACCCGTACGCGGAAAAACGCCAGGAAGCCTTAACCAAAACTTCTACAGTGTTTTTTGGAAAACATGTCGTTCCATGGAAACAAATGGTAGAAGCTTAGAGAAAAACTCTTTCCAGTTCAGAGTAGGAATAGTTAAAATTATATTGAAATCTTAGCATAGCACATATTATAATATCAAATAGCTTATAAACTATCTACGGGTAAACTGCCATGTTCAGAATAATTTTTATATTTCACTAAATGATTTTGGTTTCATTTGAATTAATGAGATATATTTATCTGTTGATGTTGGAATATCAATATTCATCAACATTCATTTATTAATTAGAAGTTATAATGAATACTCTGGAGAATCTCACCTGCTGCTGTGAAAGGTTCAGTTTCAATAAATTAAGGATGAGCAAGTCTTTGATAGCGATTCTAAATAAGAATGAAAGGAAATTGTTTGTTTCAGGTACACGCATTCAAGGTAAATGTTTTCGTAATTTGAAACATAAATATGAAGCACAAATGAAAGAGAACAGAGCAACAAGGGACATGTATTGTGCAATAAAAGTTTTTGTTCTGAATAAAAACAGCATCTTGGAAAATTGTTTTCTTTCTTTTCAAAAACGCATGATTAATTACGAAAATAAACCATGGCATTACAATCAATTGTCATCAGCTTACTTAAACAAGACAATAATTCGTATTTGATTGCGCTTAAAATTAAGTATAAGCTTCATAAAATGACCTTTGAATTTCCATAAAAACAGAGACGAAAACTATTACAATTTTCCACTTAATATATGAATTGTAAAATTGTAATAGTTTTCGTCTCTGTTGTTATGGAACAGTTCTACTACATCAGACCTTGACCTGTAATTTATATTTGAATTTCCAAATTTCATTTAATCAAAGTACTGCAAATTTTAAATTATGGTATAGGTAGCTCTATAAAACCTTTTAATATACATTAACCTTCGACAATTCATTGAAAAAGTATCCGACGGATTAATTAATTACTGCACTGAGATTTGATGATGTTTTAAATATTTACGTTAAACAGGCGAAGAAGTACATTATTCAGAGTTCAATAAAATCATTTTAGTCGGTCACTTTAAGCATAAAGGACAATAACGAGCTTCAGCATACAACGTCCTGAGGATAGTGATTAGTAAAATTGAAGAAAGTAGCTAAACAAATAGCGGTGGAGAACAACTAGATGATGGGATAGGGGATACAAACTAGGGGTGGGTTGAGTCAAAAGTGAGATTAGAATTCACTCGTTTCCAATTCTCACGAAATCCCTCCTCGCATTCACCGGGGAGGGAATTTTATCCGTAGAGATCGGTTGTTTACACCGACATATTATTAATAATTCCCAATCGAATGCTTCAAACATTTACCAGATACCAGATTGGTATGCAAGCTTTAGAGATTGGATAGCAAATAGATAGAAAATGAATTAAAGTTTCATTGTAACTTGAATGAACTTGTCAAAGCACTGGTTAGAAATTATTTCATTACCATTCGTGCTATGCTCCCTAGACGAGATATGAACTCTAGAATTAGACCAATCTGCTATCCACAATGTATGCTTACTAATAAGTTAGGAAAAACTATCCTTTAATAATTTCATTAATATACTCGGTCATTTCTTTGCTCATCTTGTCGATAGTTGATTAAGTGAGTTTATTTCAATAAATGAGTTTTTTGATAAATCGAAGTTCAATTTGTATTAAAGATTATTTTAATAATTTCAAATTAATCTAATGATACAGGTTATTAGGCTATCCCAAATTGTAAAATTTTTATATCTCACTAATTTCGATCATTGTCATTGGGTACAGTATATATTTCATTTTCATTACTAAATTTTTAGTTGTACTTTACGCTAATAATTTGTTCCCCGATTTAGATGAAGCCGAAGTCTCATTAAATCAAGTTTCAAGGCATGCGAGCTAAGAGTTGATGCCGAGTACACAAACCTCCACCAATTCCGTAACTTCAACCCTTTCGTTTCCCAACTTTATGTTTGTCTTATGGTTCTCAAGGTTTGAATTACCTTCGGTAAGCTTACGTGCTCAGAGCGGTGGGTATTGGTGTAAGGGTGTAATGGCAGACTGTTGCCGCAAAGCAATTTATCCTCCGATTTTACCGTGCAAGCCAAATATGCTTTCTACCCGTGACCTAATAAATGTGAGTTCAAACCACACGAGTTTGGATCGGTCTTAACTTCATTAATTCTCGATTTTCGCCCAAATATAAATGTGTAACTTCTCGACCCCGGAGACCTATAAAATCTTGCCAAAACCTTTGTAGTCATCCGGAAAGTTATAAAAAAATATTTTTACGATACAGATAAACCACGGTGTTAAAAATGTTGATAATTATTACAAGAAATTTTATTAATCTGTTTTTGTTAATAGCTTTTTGTTTGAAATTTAATGTCCTTGTGCATGTTGAATCGATGCATTTTCGCCACCCATATTCGCCACTCTATTCGCCATAAAATGCACACATTTTACAAATTGTTAACCGCGTTAAACTATGATGGCATATTTTTCCATCAGTTTGTGAAAAAAATAAGTGTTTAAGAGTGGACATGTCAATAAAGACTTTTCATAAAGTATGGCTATGAAAGGAAATGTAGTAATATAAATGTTTAATTCATAATTATGGGGATGACTTTGCGTATTGATTGACATGATACGTTGTATTATTTATAGGAAATAAGCTATCATCTTACTGAAGGACAATTACGAATGCAATTAAACATTAGAAATTTTATGTGTACTACGTAATGATACTACTCGTAGAGTACACCTAAACATCTTTATTCAATACTTAGATAAGCATATATTTCCGTAAAATTAATCATTGTATTATTTTAGAGATAAAATTGATTTTACTATAATAGTCTTTCATAATGGAAAAAGGGGATTTAGGTAAAGTAAAGGTTCAACTAACCAAAAATTATTAAAAAATAAAATATCACTAAAAGGAGAAATTCCAACAAATTTGTACCTAACCTCCCGCCAGGAAGGATGGGTTATAGAATCTTTAGCATGGATACTGTTCTGAGAATATTCACTTTTGTTTGGATCCATAAAAGATGTTAAAGAGAACTACATTTTCGGCCGTTTCAGCAGCATATCAATACATAGAAAGGGAATACATTTTTACGCTAAAAATATTCTGTAATCGACAACTTAATATTATGGGAATAAATTAAATTTTCATGTTTCCAGAAAAATACTTATTCTACATTGATGGAATCTCTGTTTCATGATTAAATAATTAATAAATATAGAGCATGAATAATCATTCAGATTATATTAGCAAATAACATTGGCGATAAATATGCGTAAAGGATCAAATTAGTTGAACCCAAAGTTCTGACTATTACCAAAAAGAAATAATAGCGACTATCCTCCTTAACTATTGGCCTTTACTACACTCTTGACAAATCTTTTTTTTCGTTACGATCGGATGTTTAAATGAAAGACCAATCACTGTAACTATTTTCTCATTTCAATATATTTCCATTGTTACACGTGCGATAATTATTGGCAATCTTGCAAGTCATATAATTTATAAAAGGAGATTTAGCACCCAGAAATAGATCTTTCAAGGCCAAAAATATTAATTTTCGGTCTTGAAATTTTTATCAAATTTTTTCCACTCAGAAAGTGGCCCAAAATATAGTAAATATCTGAAAAATCTGTTTTGCCTATAATTGTTTAATTTGATATTGATGCCAATTTCCCTTACTATTACTCCGTATTACTTGTTTATGCGGTATTACCTGTATTATGGCAACTGCTATCCTGGCAAGTATCAATCAAGTCTAGACATAAGGCATGATATTTAATAAAGAGGATAATGTACATGTGTTAACATTTTGGAAATAGTAAATTGCATATTGCACTTCCATTAAAAAATTTACAGTTCACAGTTTTAAAATTCAATATCACCAATTATTTTGACATATTAACAAAGAATATAATTTCAATGCAAGATAATCTCAGTTAAGGTTAACTCAGGTGACTTTGATTTATTCTTTTTCCAAGAAATAATTCTTATAAAATTTCACGTGTATTCGTTTGAATAAGCGTTTGTGAATGCCTCAGTACATTAAATCTTAACGATGGTTTCCTGAAATACACATTCGAAAAAGATATTATTATTAGCAGTATGTATCACCTTTGGGTAATTTTTGATAGACCTTGGAACTTTGCTGTACACGTAAGCCCAACAACCTACCAAGACAAAATACAAGTTTACTCAAATTCCATTATTGCATATGGCAAATACAATAACCTATTTTTGGGCTCTGTATATTTTTAACGTATCTTTCTCAATTTGGTTCAAAATGCATACTCTTTTCCTCCCTTTAACTCGATTTAACATTATTTTCCTCACTATTTCCGTCTTTAGCCTCCCATTTCTCTCCATATCTCCTGCCTCCACTTATTCAGCCTTCTTCGAATTTCTACCAACAGTAGTTTCACTTACCCTACGATTCCTAGAAATTTATCCTATATTTTTTGTTATTTCATTTACATTTATATTATTTTCTCTATTCTTCTTCATACCTACATCTCTCAAAGGCCTCCAATTTACGTTTATCCTCCTGCTTCAATGACCATTTTTCTAAATCATACAAAACTAAGCTCTATATTAAAGTTTTTACCAGTCTTTTCTTTCCATAATTACTCATGGCCTCTCTTCGTAAACGCGTTTGACTTAACGCAAGTTTTGAATTACTGCTCTAACACTCTACCCATCCTCCTCCAAACGACTTTCTAAATAGGTGAACTGTTCCTCCTGTTTTACTTTATGTGCCATTTATAATGTTTAACTTAGCCTTCTTCCTTCTTGAGAATCTCATAATCTTCATTTTCTTAAGATTTATTCCCAATACACACCTTCCACAATGATTCTGATTGGGCGCAATGGTTGTATACCTTTGGCTAACTGCCTAACTAGCATCTGATCGCCTGTAAAGCTGTATGTTATGGTTCCCCACTGAATGTAACTCCAGCTACCAGCCCTCCCAATTGCTCCATTACCATTGCCTTTGCATAAGAGCTAGACTATGTACTTGTCCTCGTGTATACTTAAAAGAACAGGTGATAATGGTCTTCCCTATCTTAGTTCCTTGCCTTGAATTGCCCATCTCGATTCTCCGTTCGATATTCCCACCTTTGAAGTCTAAGACATGTATAGACTCCAAATATATTGTCTGCCCCTCCACTCTACTCCTATCTCCTGCTTACTATTAATCAAATGTGCCATGTTTACCATGTAGAACACCTTAAAATATACGAATTATGCAATAATTGTCTTTATATTAATGCTGTTGACGGTCCTAAATAATAAAATGTCGCTTACAGTTTTTTATCGAACTTATAGTTCCATAACTCTCGCTATAGTGCTGATTTTCACTTTTTGGACAAGGTATTAATATTGATCTAACGAATTCTTCCGTCCGTATTGCTCCATCATAAAAATTAAGAATGAACACATAAAACTCCTCCATCTTTGATAATCTTAAATCACATTTTTCATCAAAATATCTATGCTTATGATTGCAACAACTTCTTCTGGGGTAGACAGGGAGGGACTGTTATTAAGGAAACTAATGGCTCATTTATGATAGAACCTCTTTATTATCATGATTAAGCAATCTACGGGTTATTTGATATAGCTTCCTTATATTTCTTTTTCTGTTTTTTTTCCTTTCTTTCATTTAGAATGATAATACCTATCGGGACCAAGGATTCAAAAGTCGTTGGACCAAGGATTCAAAACACATTACTATAATTCAGATTATTAATATTATCTTAAATGAAGTGAAAAGGCAAATAGGATGCTAATTTTTGATTGATATTGATCAATCTTACTGGTCTTAAGATACTTAACTTATAAAACAACCTGAATACAAAACCCAGAATTATTAATATTAACTCCCTATAAAACTTGAAATCCTCTAGTTAGAGATAAATAATATGCAAGCACACCTGGGATTAAGTAATTTGCTTCCTCTTATCAGAAGTTATAATGCATTTGAAAAAGCCATGAATTAAGGAATTCTTTAAATTGTCGATTGCCCAGATTGCAGCCACTTGTACAACAATTCTTGGTAAATCAGGAACCCGTAGACCAAACAGTAAATCAATGTTTGTAGAAAGGGTTGCCGTAAAAGTAAGTTTTGTGAGCATTGCATGAAAACCTCTTTAAGAAGATTAGCAGTGATGTGACCGCATTCCTACATCCAAAAGATTCGAATGTCCCATCCGTATTCCTTACGGAAAATCATCAATGCAATAACAGTACCCTGGCGGGGAAAACACTTAAAAAGAGGTATGGAAACGATAAATTTCACCCTTTTGTGGTGGGTGAATCCACGGCAATGTTGGGAAGTGGAGGTTGGACCTTTGAAACGCGCAAAACAAGAACTCGCCGTCACACCTCATGAGAAACGGTAAAAGATACGGACGTGTTCAGCTGGTTTTTTATTGTGTTGACTTATTCCTTCGGTGCCTAGTTCACCATGGGACCTATATAGTCTGCAAAGAGGAACAATGAGAGAGAAATTGCCTCGTTAAAACTACGCTCGAAGTAAAAAAAAGAGAATGAGAAGCAAAGGGCATGGGTCAGGTGAGCTTTGCGTAAAGTTTCGTTTTTGCCTCATTAAGGGCAAACATTCATCCAATCCGACGGAAGTGGGCAAATATGAGAGACCTAGGTGTTATGAACTGCGAGTGGAAAAGAATTTATTTGATCAGTGTTTTTTTCAGCAATTTAAAACACAATGGAAACGAGGAAATCTCCTCTGTGCCAAGGCAAAACGTTGTAATTATCAAAATAATGTATATATATATATATATATATATATATATATATATATATATATATATATATATATATATATATATTAATTCTTGAAATCTCATGGGGAATATAAATCTGGGAGAAAATGTAGCCATCCAAAATCGTAATATAGGCAAAATTTATATCTGGTAAAAAAGGTGACATATAACATGGAGATGAAAATTTTCAAGGAATGTACAACGCCCATTTTAATTAATCAGTGAGAGTAACTATGTTCACTTTGACCAAGGTGATGCAATTAATAGTGCAATTGTATCTTTGCCGTATTTATACAGCCATCTTCTATGGTAAAAACAAAAATAGATATAATATATAAGCAAGTAGGAGCTCATTACTCACGCCCTTTTATGACTCCTTCGTTATCTTTATACTGGCCAGAAAAATACTCGCTGTTCCTCTATCATTAATTTTATTGCTAACAGAATGGACAGGGCCGGAAATTACTGATAAGGTAATGGGCCCAAGCTAATTTTACATTTACGCCAGGAGAGGAAAACGCATGCAAGCTTACTGCGCGGTGAGGGAGTGGTTGACTTTTACACTCTTGCGAAAATTTAATTTACCATCTACACCGATCCATCCATGCAGATGGAAATGCAAATGAAAAATACAAAGTCAGCCTGAAAAAGAAAATAATGTGAGAGCAAATCTATCGTAAAAAAATTGTAAAAATGTTTAGCTGCACAAGTGCGAAGGGAAAAAATTCATGGCACGTAAAACGCATACGTTGCTTGAGAATGGTGGTGTTTATTATATTTAAACAGTTTCCCCAGTTCGCTCACAGCTTCGAGAAATCGTATGGAAGAAACTCTCACCATTTCCAAAGAGAGATATTTGATCACTTTCCTCGCGCGTGGCGCGCTCCTCTCGCAACGCAAAATGAAATATGTTTCGCAAAACTTTTGATGATTACCCCCTGAATATCAAAAAGTTCCGGGGGATGCATCAACACATGCGCCGCGAAATCGTAATCTTCGAGGAGAGCGTGCGACTATTGCGCGGGGGAAATGAGGAAGGGCGATGGAGGAGAGGGAAATTTGGGAGCCTTGTGTGAGGTGCGGAGTGGAGAGAAAAAACAGAGATATGGAATAAAGAACGATGGAGATGAGGATGAGGGGTGGATGGAGAGAGAGGCGGATGGGGTTAGACGGTGGTGGGACGGAGAGGAGGAGGTGAGTTCGGCTGCTATGGGATATTTCATACGAGACAGAAGCAGGATTTCGGATGGAAGATGGAGAGCTTGGGTGTGCATACAGAAAGAGACTGTCAGGTGTTTCGGCGGAGGAGGGTTTGGGGAGGAGGAGAGGTGGCTTTCGGCTCGAGTGGGTGGGAAGAGCGGAGAGGGAACTTCTCCACGAAATAAAGGGAGCGGAGGGGATGTGCAGGGGAACGTGAGAGAAAGCCGATGCTGATGGGGGAGAGGGCGTGGGGTTGGTTGGTAGATATTACGGAAAGAAAGGACGCCTTAGAGCGGTACAGGGTACGGGGGTCGTGGAGGTAATTCGGAGCGGGCGACTTCGGCTGGAATAGAAACATAGTTTTTTTTGGAATGGAAGCGATAGGGAAGATATTCCCGGCAGGAAATCGGAACGAGGAATCTGGAGTGGGAAGGATCGAGGACTTCGGAATTTTCCCCACGGAAGGAATAGGCGTTAGGTGGAAAGGTGTGCGGTGGAGGAGGCCAGCAACGCAGGAATATGAAGGCAGAGTAGAAGTAACCACATAGATAGAGGAGCCTGCAAGTGGGGTGGGAGAGAAGCAAAGAGTTTGAGATGCAATGAGGGGGAGAAAGTGTGAGAGTTTGAGAAAGCTGGTGCAGGATAGCGAATGGGAATGGGACGAGGAGAATTTGAGAAGATTTTGGGAAAAAGGATGAGTGAGGCGACAGACTGTGGGTTGAGGGTAATCGGGGACTGTGGGGTGGGAGGAGTAAGAGGGAGGAGAGAAATAGAGCCACGTCTGAGCTCTATGATATAGAAGTATTAAGGGAAAGAAAAGGACAGAAAGGAGGGATCGAAAGACGTTGGTGAGGAGGGAAAAACTGTATCGAAGAATACTGGCTGCTCTTTGGGGAGAGAGAAGGTGAGGGTGAAGCGTGAGAACACGAGTAGGGGGGATTGTAGGGTAGAGAAAGGCACAAGAGGGGAGAGCTTAAGAAGAAGATGAATTTGTTTACATATCAAAAAGCGAAGAGTGAAAATTACTCGATAGAGATTCCCTCCTTCGTTGTCGCGCCATACCTTCTTTCCCCTGCCACTCCCGTTCCGCTGGCTAAATTTGGCCAAATGGAAAGAAAACGCGGTGAATTCTTCTCAAATTGTTTTTTATTCATTCTCCTATCTACTTTAAGTGACGACTTAGTAGTTTTACATTATATGCCTAGGGAGTAATTTTATTTAGTAAATTTTTTTATAGCTTCGTAATTAGATTTACCTTTTGTGCAAAATAGGGTTAACAGTTTGCATTAGAGAGAGGTCGAAAACAGAAATTTGTCTGATATTTTGGTGGGACATAGGCTTCCATTGGAGGTAGGAAGCGAGATAATGCATTCTTTATTTTTTCATTTAAATCACTCACTCACCTCATTCAATTTCATTTCTAAAATGTCACTGACCATTTCCAAGCCCTAAAATTATGAATTATTGTAATAAAATTTGGACAATGATTTATAAAAGGCGCTTATAAACCAATGTTAGTCGGAATTTCATAAAATGTAAAGAGATGGAAACTAATCATAAAAAGTGTATCTAAAAGGTAAGGATCTAAAAATGAAATGCCATTACTCTTTTGTTATACTTATAGTATTGATAATGGAATATAAATACCACAATTTTCTCACCTCGTGTAATTAAGATTAAATTTGCTTTTTTATCTGATTACTGTATTGTTTCTGCGTTTTTCTATCTAATTCTCTTCTGAACATTATTTCATTTAGTATTATAACGCTTTTCTCTCTTCCGTAAAAGGTACAAACTTGAAAGGTGAAATTTTTTATGTGGGTTTTTAGCAAGGAAACTGATTTAATCAACTACTCAAATTTCATGTCATTCACACGTCTGCTATAAAAATCGGGATAAATGTCTTCTTGTTGTAAATTGTATCAAAAAATAGAATAATCCAATTCAAAATTTTATCATGGAATATCATGCCAAAAATTGGTAGATATATGTAGTTAGGTCTTGCGGATATGGAGCAGTTACAGAAATGTTGGATGAAATATCTCAACCATTAAATGATATCGGAAACCGCTCAGTGAAAAATACAGATAGAAAAACGTTTGGGTTTGAAATGTCAATATGTGACATTTTCATATTGAGTTTCACAGAAAAATTCAAGTATCTAACGTACATATTGAATTAAAAATCTAATTATTAATGATTTGAGACGGAAAATATTTAAATTAATTTGGAAATGTGCCACCTTTTATTGTGGACTGCGAGAATATTTGAGGAAAAGAGTAAAATTAATATTAAAGTCGTCATGCGAAGGACAGCAAACACAAACACATAAACGCTATTAATGAAGAATAGATGTGGACGTCACGACTGATTTCGTTTCCTCACCATTTTGTCCCAGTCTAGTTATTCTACTTGAGGAAAACTACGGGAAAACAACAGCGAGAAACATGCAACGGTTTCTATGTTTCAAATCCCAATGAACAAGTCCTTCTAAATATGGCTCACATCGCAATTTTACTAATTTATACCGTTTTTCATCAAATTATTCTTTAAAGAATCAATATTAGTGATTGAAATAACGCTTGTCTCTCATTTAAGGCTATAGAACGCAAGAATCGCGGAATGAGTACTTCGTAACTTGACAAATATTTTCGCATTAACCAATTGGTATTTGTTAACCGAAACCATCAACTGAGTGGATATTAGATGATTAAAAAGCAAAAGAAGAGGAAAAAACAAGGGACCATTATCGTGATCCCGTATCTAAGCTGAGTTCACGCTCAGCAGCCAATGTTTACACGATTTATTTACCTCCTCTACCTCTCCACCCATTCTCTTGGTTCACTCGTAAATTCATCCAAATCACAACCGTAACCTACAACAATTTGTTTTTAGTTCCAACCTCACACCACTTCTATAAGCGTATGCACATATATTATTTTTTGTTGGTCCACCCTTTTTAAGATAATGCCTAAGCCAGGTTACATCTCATCTTC
This sequence comes from Hetaerina americana, assembly GCF_022747635.1. Taxonomy (NCBI): domain Eukaryota; kingdom Metazoa; phylum Arthropoda; class Insecta; order Odonata; family Calopterygidae; genus Hetaerina; species Hetaerina americana. The sequence goes on from NW_027286069.1 coordinate 55,118,774, forward strand.
TCGGGCCTCGTTTTTATCTTTTGGAAGCCGTACCCTGTGTTCCCTGCCTCGCCTTCCAAGCCTCCAAAGTCATATTGCTCCCCTTCCGTTGCTTTCACCTGTGCCGTTCGATTCCCACCCCCCCATTCCCTCCCTCCTAATACCTCACCACCCTTCCCATTCCATTCACCCACCCTCTCCACACCCACCAAATCTCCTCTCTCTGGATCTTTCCGCCCCACTCCAGTTTCCACATTCACCCACGCATTGCTCACATTTACCAACGGCCTCCGATTCCCCCATTCCCTACTCGGGGAGCATACAGGGAGTTGGGGAACGGTTTGCTCTCGAACCTCAACCCCTTTCCCATTCGCATATTATATGACGGCATTGAGGGGCTTTCATGCTCCCCCTCCAATATTACCATAATACTCTCACTTTTCAGCCCTTCATCTCATTTGCTTAATCATTCGTACTAATCACACTTTTCCCGTTATTCATCTCTTTCACATTCATGTTCTAAATAATACACATAAAATGAAATGAATATTTATATATATATATATATATATATATATATATATATATATATATATATATATGGACTAGTGGTTACCACAAGCGGAAAAAGTATGAACCACGGATCTTCATTGTGCAAATTAGGCTATTGAAGAATAAATAAATAAATATATATATATAAATATATATACATATATATATACATACATATATATATACAAGGGAAAGCGATAGGAACTAAAGCGATAAAAGACAATTTTCATGTTTAAATGTGTATGTGGGTAATATGACTCGTCTCCTTTTGGGTATGAGTGCCACTAAACGCACTGTTTCTATACTTTATGACGATGTATGACGATGTATGCTTTCCCGACTATCCCCTCTTCTCTTGTGTTCTCGTCGATTTCTCCTTTGGTGAATGAAACAGCTCCCGAACGCCATCTCCTGTCCAAAGAATCAGGGCAATTGATTGCATAAAGCCCCCGCATAATTCATTGTAATTTATATTTCCTCGACACCTCAAGTGGTTGGATCATTGGCCCGGCAAGACGAAAGATCTGAGGAAGAATATTTTTGCACCTGCTTGATTCCACCTTCCCAACATCTCCTATGTTTGTCTTATGATGTGTGTTCCTCTCCCCTTTCCTTATATCTATATCCATGTTAATGAATATTTATTCGTCATTTTGCGGGTTTTTGTGTTTAAATTTGTGTATGTGTGGGAATATGTTAAATCATTTCATTGTAATATTATATTTTTTAATTTTGCAGGTCAGGTGAGTCTTCTGGTGGGTTTTGCAATTCGTCTTCAACAAGAGGAGATGGGTAAGAGCATGGCTAAATACTAACATTATTATAGGCATTCTACCGTTTAAGGGAGGATTTGGAGGAACAAAAACTGAGCAACGATAAATTTCTTTCTCCCCCATAGCAAAATACAACCTTACATCCGAAATTACAATAAACCCTCCTTTGGTTCCGCATACTTCATTCACTCCATTCAGCATGCCTCTCCATTTCCTACCCCATCCTTGCTTGGCCAACGTTATCCTTTCCACCACAGTCCTCAGCATCCCATATCCAGTCAAAATTCTGGGCATTCACTTTTTCTGCCTTCTTTGGATTTTTGCCAGCAATCCCCTCTCCTACCTCACTATGTCTAGAACTTCCTTCTATGTTTTTCAATTACCAATGGAAAGATTAGAAAATACTCGCTGGATAAGTATCCTACTTGGTGGGATTTCATCCGAATTTAGAATTAAAAAAGCAAGTTTCGTCTGCGCTCCAGTCGGCTACTTTAGATTAATAAAAGTGAAAACTTTTTTCCTGTTTCGCTGACTGTAAAACCGGAAAAATATGTTTTTTTTTCAATAATACTCGGACGAATCACGAACATAAATATGTTCATCAACTCCGTTTAAGGAAGTCATTCTCAATAGTAGCATATATTTCAAAGACCATTAATTACCTCTGCCTACTGACTGTATGTAAAGAGCGCCTCTTACGACATTGGTATGAATGCCATAAATGAGACTTTTTACTGTGGAGTTTTCAACATTTTCAAATAACCCTTCAATAATCCCGGAATAAAAACACCCCAAAATAATTTCAAAGGCTGGGAAATTGAAGCCGCAATTATTTCATTCATTACAAGGACACTGTAAAGAGGACTTGATTTTCGTCCCTTTTTATGGCCGGCTAACATTCCAATTGGCACCGGGCAAAGAAGGCATACATTATTCACTCCCCAGTTGAAGCCTTCCACAAGAATTCAATATCCTTTACTCGTCTAGCTGTTTAAAATTTTTAAATTTCTCATTCCGGCCCTTTTTAACTATTTCCTAGCCTATTTGACTCAGGCCACCAGGTGCATTCTGCAGACACCGCCGCCGCATCATCTTCTCACCCGTAGTCCCCCAGCCACTTCCCTATCCCCAAATACTGGCCTCGGCCTCCCAACCAGACCGCTACACTCACTAACCTGACTGCCTTCAGCTCGGTAGCACTCAGGCCTCGGACCACCACCACTGTCCCAGCCGACCCCATCCACCTCAACACCTCCCCTGCCCCCCAAACCTACGCCTGCTATGCATTTTCGATTCCCAGCCCTTTTAATCCTTAACCCGAAATCCCTAAAACCCTCCGTTTCTTCTATATCTTTTACTCCCTCACACACTGCCCCTCCCATAACCCCTCGACCTATCGCTACGCCTCCTCAATCTCCCGAAAACCCACTCTCCTTCTCCTTTCACGCTCTCGCACCCACCTTGAACGAAGAGACCCTATCCATTATTTAACTTGTTCCCAAGCGTTTGAAAATACCTATTAAAACGTCCTCACTTTCTTCCACTCACGCCTATTTACACAGATCTTGCGTAAATCTCTTCCTATGCCAGGCCATCGGCCAGCCAGCGAGCCGGGCGAGTCGAACCTGTCTGCCTTCTCCCTGGTGTGACAAGTATGGTTTATCAGAGATCCAAATCGTAATGATCTTTGGGAACCGAGTGATAAGGTATAAGTTTCAGAGAAGATAAAGCCCATAAACATTTATTTCAATTCTAAATGGCTCCCTTTTTTCCTAGAACATATTTTCTTCTTCTATATTTAAACATATACTTTATGCGTACAAACATTATTTTACGTAGACTCAAATTTCTATACATGTAAAAAGGGCCATATCTTATGAAATTGCATTAACTATGCATATTGAATCCCTTTAAACACATTTTTAATATGGCATAAAGTAGGATCTGCAGGACTGAGGCCTATATATCACTAATAATGCATGCATGCATGCATATATACCATATATAAATATATATATATATATACTATATATATATATATATATATATATATATATATATATACACACACATTTATACATGCATATAAATATATTAATAATTGTGAAACATTAGTCTTCAGCTAACCAGATGTAGGATTAGGCATTTTATATATTAAACATTGAACGTTGTCAGTCCGCATAAATACAATTTCCTGTCAAAAATTGAAAGCAGTTTTTCCGGCACCTCAACCTTTCAAAATATGGAACGTCAACTTTAAATTGGTCAGCTAAGCAGACTTGAATGAAGTTAGAATGAATTCTAACTTTCTCCATGAAAGGGATAAAACCTGGTTAATATGGAAAGGAAAATTGGCACATCGGCTTAGTACAATCTATAATTAAATATAAGGCTATTTCTAAGAAAAGGCGAGAGATACTGTGACTGTAACTTTTAAAAGAGTCATTCACTATATTTGCATTTCTATGCAACTATTTCCAAGTGTACGAGTAATGGGGAATGATTTTTAGACTTAGAGTTTGTATTTTTACACTGAGAAATACTTATTATTGAAAACCTGTTACCGTATATTAATAGATAACCTTTTGATTTTAAAATATTTTTCTTGCATCCTAACAAAAAATAAATTACGGATATTCTTAAAATAAAACAGTAAAATCTATGTAATAATTACTTTTTTACTAACACACGGTATTATAATTAAAATTGGGGTACTACGAATATATCATCATCCGCTTTTACTTTTCAGTGAGTCCTGGAATTTCATCCTGAAAAATGCTATTTTAAAATGATATTACTAGTTTTTATTTTTTGTAATTATAGACTTTATTAGAGTGTTTGAACCTTTAGTATTAATTTAGCATAAATAAATGGTCAATGTACAAAAGGTGAAGAATAAAATAAAATAAGTACTGATGTAAGAACTGATAAAATAAGTACAGAATCTTGTCTCTGATAAGATCTGGCTCTAAAAAGTTCTAACTTGTCCGTCAAGCAGCTTTTCCTTTTCCCCTGTGGCAACATTTTTTTCGGATGCTGCCTTTCCTGGGCTAATGAGCTCTCTTTACTACTGCCTACCCTGCCATTCTCAACCCATTTTGTCTGAACCCCGTTATTACCTCGCAAATGCTTATGTGGTCCCCAAGCCACACATAGGCCCCGATCTCTTATAAACTTCCAAACCCGCTTTCACCCGTCCCTACTATCTCCTTACCTCCTTTTCCTTTTCCTAATCCCATTCTGTTACTATATCGCAGCTATTTCCTCACCTTCGCTTTACCCTCTTGAAGAAATTTCCTTAAAAAACCACATTTAAAAGCCCTTGTTGTCTCTTTTCCCTCCCAAAAACTTCCAAAGGAAGTTTTTCCCTTTCTTTTCCTCTACCTTTCACTCACTCCTCTTTCGATCATTCCCTCCATCTCCCAAACATCGGAATGTAACACTTTTTTACACTCTTTTTGTCTCGGACGTTCCTCTCCATCCTCTTCCATCCATAAATTTAATTTGCGCTTTAAAATCACATCCCTTCAACTCTAGCCCGCGAAGTTTCTTAGATAAAAAACGGTATATGTTGTCCTATTTCTTCCTGCACGCTTTCCACGCCATAAAATTCACCAAAACCGAATGCAATTTGCTATTGCGCCACTACTGCATCAATTTAATTCATTTTGCCGTTTCCCCTCCACCATACTTCCCAGGTAATTGAAGCATTTTCTTCCTTCCTCGTATCCACATTGACGTTTTTCCCTCCTATTCTCTCTTTCTTCTCAGACCCCTTTTTCTTTCTCGTCACCCAAACCATTCCTTCGCACCCAATCACAGTTAACTCTTTGGCGTTTCTCTCTCTCGTTTCTTTCTCTTTCCCTCTTACGCTTGTTTGAAATTTCGGAACTTTTTCCCTCTTGCCTCGATACACGCCGGGAACTTTTTTTTCGAACGGACAAGTACTGAAGGAGAGAGGTTGAGAGGAGGGCGGAATAAGCGTAGAGATGTGATTCCGGGAGAAAAGAGGAGAATGAGGAGGACGAAAAAGACATTGGACGAAATTGGGAACAGGGAGGCAACGTGAACATGAGAGAAAGGCTGGAGTGTGAGGACTTGAAGAGATGGAGGAGAGAGTTCGAGGAATGGGTGAGTCGGGGAAGGAGGTAGACGGTGTGCAAGATGTTGATGCTTCCACTCCGACACACGCTCGCAACCCTTCGCAATCACATACGCAGTCGTCGCGGAAGCGTTCACTTGTTCTGACTCCGACCCTTTTTTTTTAATTCCGCCTGGGTTCCTCCTCCATGTATTCCACCCTCACCCGCAGTACGCACGTCCTCTTTCCTACTCTTGCCGGAATCATCCCTTTCCCATCCTCTGTCATTCTATCTGGCCCTCCCTCTCGCCTCTTGAACTCGTACTACGCACGCTCTTGTCATCCGTAGTGCAACTGCACTCCCTTCATCCTCCGAAACTCGAGGATCTAATTGCGCGTACTGCTCTACCCCTTCCCCGTTCTCCCCTTCCTCAATCCTGCTCCCTGCTAAACACAGTCCGTTCTCCCACTCCCTCCCTCCTTCGGATTCTTTCGCTTTCCTCATCCTCCGTCTTTTTCACTCCCTCCACACTTTCATATCCTACCGATCGTGTCAATGGCCATGAAATAATTTCCTCTTTGAGTTCAGCCGAGCGTGCTCACGCAGAGAGCAGTTCGATATGTGAGTTCCTTTTTAACCTGGACGTCATAGTTTTGAAAACCCTTTGTTCCCAGGACCAACCCTCAATCTGTGCCCCTTGGGTTGGGTAGAGATCAAAAGCAATATTTTGGGGGAGAGTAAATGAATTTTAGAATCATTATTTCCACTCTCGTGATGAATGCTGCGTCTCTTACTACTCGTGAGTCTACATATTTTTATGAATGGTGTAAATCATTTGAGAATAAATCGGTAGTTGGCCGTGACTCTCAATTTACTGGAACTTAGGGTAAAAATGATAATTAATTTAAAATGATTGTTTTTTACTTGCGCAAATAACAAAATACTGATTTCAAATTCTCAGGAATGTGTTTTTAAATGAGTACTAAAAACAAGGAAAACAACTCTGTTTGCTTAAAGGTAATTACTTCAAAAACTTTTGATTCTTTACCAATAATCTTCTAATGCAGTATTAATGATAAACAGTCAAGATATTGAAAACAAACATTTAATTATAATATAAGGCAAAATTAAATATTGTACAAAATTTAATATTGCGTTTACTACGAGAATGGACATGGGAAACCGTAATAGTTAAAATGAATCCACTAGGGACCTAAGGAGAGTTGGTGGAAAACGTAGTGGTTACTGTACCTACTTCAACAAATAAGAGGCCCAGCCCCTTCAACTCATGTCCTATGATTTAGTTTCGTAAAAAGTAGAGGCCATAAGGTTATCAGTAGCTGCAGACAGTATGGACGTCGAAGAGGGCAGCCAGAGCAGTTGAGACATTGCTTACGAGAGTGGAAGCTGAATGGAAGAGGACCAGATATCCCTTGCAAATATACAACCATTGAATCTTTAAAGTAGAGAAAAACGCATAGATAGCAGGGGCTCATTTGCAAGCGCATGAAGACCTATTGTAACTACAACGCCGAAGAGGCGAGGGCGGCGAGTCTGGTATGAAGCCGGAGGAAGAGGACCGAAGAGAGTAGGAAGTGGGAGATGGGACTTTTTTTTTAGCGCCAGGGTCGAAATGAACACACAAACACGCCAGTAAACTTTCGGTGAGCCTCTGCCTCGCCGACGACGCTGCCGCAACAGCCGCCGCCGGGATCATCTCGCTACACTGACACTCTTTTGGGAAATATTCACGCAACATATCCCTCCTTTTTTTTCTCGCCTGCTTGTGTTCGCTGCGTTTTCATTCATTAATTCTTGTTTTTTAGTTTCGGTGGCATTACATAGCGGTATGTGTTTGTGAGAGGGAAAGAGAGTATTGGGATGGGCGTTTCTTCCTTTTTATTTCTCCCCTATTTACGAAAATGTTTCCGTTTTGCGATTTCCCCCACCTCTAACCCCTTCCATATAACGAAAAGAGAATGAAAGCGGCAGTACCGTGTATATTCGAGTTCGGCTGGCTACGTTTGTGTGAGCTCATGGGGGTGGGGAGGGTGAGAGGGGGGGGGCGGAAGGAACATTTCAAAAAATGTTCTGACGGAGTAATTTTGGAAAAATGCTCTCCTTTACCCTAGCCGATATGTGTGCAATAGAATTAACAAAAAGAAAAATGAGATGAAAAATGCATTCGCCCCCCGCCCAAAAGAGCCTATGGCTTGTTGGGAAATTACTAAAAGAAAATTTAGAAAAATGAGCTAGATATGAGTATGGATTCTGCGGCCTATCAATGGTACAAAGGTATTTTTTTCACAAATGCTCTTCAAAACCTCCAACCACTCGAACAAAATGTCAATGACATTCAGAAAAACATCATGTACACACCTTTATCACAACGATTAATTTGATCTGACATGATTCTAAGAAGAGACATTGATGGTTTGATAGGAAAATTGGCTGATGAAACTCTCTAAAACTTGAATGGTATCAATTTAACCTGATGAAAGATTTATTTAGTTTTTTCTGTGGGTCAAAGAAAATCATCTATCAATAACTATTAAGTAAATGAGTAAAAATGAGTAAATGCCGAAATGAAAATGAGATGAGAGCCAAAATGATATAATGAGTAAAATGTCGAAAGCGTAACTTATAACTAATTCTATATCATGTCTTGTTACAAACTTCCTCGACGAACGTGCGTTTTAGCAGTAATTAATGAAGTACCTTGTTCGACGGAGAATTATATAACGCTGTTTCTTAAACTGCCCCAGGCACCCGAGGAAATATCTGAAAAAATATAGTCTGCCCTGAAATATGAAGGTGTATTTACATACTTTGATAATACGAGGGTCATCCGGAAAGTAGTACCCGTTCGTGAAATAAAGACACAAAAGTAAATATTAACAAACATAAAAAATTTTATTTGAAAGAGGATACTTTAAACTACTTCTCAACATAATCTCCAAGCAAATTAAGGCATTTGTCATAACGTGTGACAAGTTTCTGTATTCCTGCTGCATAGTCCTTCGCCGCCAGCTCATTGAGATACGCAAGGGACCCATCTTGCACAAATTTTTGCATAATGCAGATGGTGTTTAACAATTTCATGAACAATTGTTCGAGAAACATTGGGAAAATGCTCACAGATGTCATCAATTGTGACGCGCCGATCGTTCCTCACGAATTCGTCAACTGAGCTCACCAGTTGGTCTGTAATGACAGACGGTCTCTCCGAACGCTCATCGTCGTGTGTGTTCCCCCTCCCCATGTTGAAGTTGCGACACCACCGCCGAACAGACGACTCGTCCATTACATTGTCTCCATACACCTCCTTTAATTGGCGATGAATGGGCGAACGTTTCTTGCATTGAGGAATTTAATCACTGCCCTCACTTCACAACTGGCGGCGTTCTCAATTTTTTTAAACATTGTAAACAATCACAGAAACAACACAGGCAATGCTAGCGTCACGCAACTTGGCTCAGAGAAGGCAGACAAGCCACTGAAGCTATCTGACCTCGTCCAGCGGCTACTCGCGTCGTCAGCACTTCATGCGGCACGAACGGGTACTACTTTCCGGATGACCCTCGTATATATAATCGTATAATACTTTTGTATACGATGACATGCATTGATGAGTAAAAAAGTGATATTAGAAATATAACTCTCTCTAACTATAATAATTATTCTCAATTTAAATAATCTTAACTTTCCAAAAAATATATTATAGGTTATTAGGCATTGAAATCTTTGTAAAATGGTAATTCATAACATTGAGTCACTTATTTCTTGTTTCGGCCCGTTTAAAATATTTCATTTAATGACTTTCTTTTCGCTGTGATATAAGGACAAGTTGTAGGCAGCTTGTTAATCACTCGATATTCAGTTGAAATGATAAAGCATGGCTCAGGTTAGTGTACAGTTGTCTCCAATTAAGGTACAACGCATATGGTGCATAAAGAGTATTTAGTAGAGATAACCTGCCCATAGCACTGCAGATGTAAGATATTATTTTGCAATAAATATCTAAAAGAACTTGCTTGAAATCACAATAGTTTTCTGCAACCCTGAAAATTCATTTTTGCAAAATGCCTTATTACTACTGGAAAATGTAGACAGTTATTATTCACCAGCAGTTCGTAGGAAAAGCTATTTCAGCCTTGATACAGTACAGCAAGAAGGGAAAATTTTTTCAATCTGTGGAAGAAAACGCTCACAAACATACGAACAACGGACCTGCAAGTGGAGAATGGTACATTTTTTAAAGCGTGTACTAACTTTCCTTAATTAAATACTAACGTTCAATAAGTCAAACGGCATCGTATTTATATCTGTCAACAATATTTTAGCTGAGGTAACGTTTTGTAACCGAATAAAAATTTCCGTAAAATGATTGACTAATTTGTTTACCAGAAGAGCACAATTTTAGAGAACAATTTAAACCTTTCGAAAATTTTTTTCAAGTTTTGGATTCAATAATACGAAAGCGGAGGAAGGTGTAGATATACTACTTAAGTTCCATCTGAGTCGATACTTCATGGTTGAGTAATGCAATTAATATGATATTAATTCAAATCGTTGGTTAATAGTTATTGTCAAGGAGTAAATTGGTCATTAACCTTGTTTTACATAAAATAATACGAGGAAATTGTTTTCTACCCAATCAATCTAAATCGCAGATGTTTCTTTAAAGAGACTGACAAAATAATAGTAATAATGTGCGAACTATTAAATTGAATGGATTACCTAAGTATCTACGCCTAATCTATGAGGATTCAATAAAGAGAGAATAACGTTTTAGAGATACTAATATTTCCTTCGTTTTATACTTGAAATGATCAAATGTACACAATATATCATGCACAATGGTTAATTACATGCTGAAACTGAATAATATAAGGAATTAAGCGGGAACATCTACAACAAACAAATGAAAGAGCTTTGCTACAATGAAATATAGACCTGACGATTATAGTAGTGACAATTCCTATAATTTTAGACAAAAGTTCTCTTTTTATACTGATGTTGATCCTTTTGATATAAGTATAGGATCGACATTAGGAAAAATGGGACCCCATCATATGTGCCCAAAAAGGGAGAAAATAAAGTAAAACTCATTTTCTTCTAGTTTGAAGGGAAAAAAATTGACCAACCTTCTCTCCTCGCCGTAAGCTATGAAAATTAAATCACAATCCTATGGAAGGGAACTATGGGAGGGCTTAGAAAAAACACAGCTGCGTGGGTGGCCCCATTCATTCTCATCTAGGCGATTATTAATTCATACTCTAATTAGCGATGCTTAAAATTGGAATGAAAAGGGCGGCCATTTGTCGCAGTCTAGCCTTTTCCACAGGATGTCGTGGAGAACGATTTGTTTCCTGTCTCGCGTAACACGGCGACGGAGAACGTGAAGGGAAGGGTCGTTGAGGCGTGGGGCCGGGCGGGAGGGAGAGGGCACGGCGGAAGAAGGGATGGAGGACGAGTACGGTGGGAGGGGATCTCTAAAGGAAGAGGGCGGCGAGAGGGGGGCGGGTGGGAGTAAAAAGGCGAGGGTGGGGAAGAAAAGGAAGGAAACGGGAGGGAAGGAGGCAGCTCACTCACTCACAGTGGCAGCATTTCGTTGACGGATGGGTGGGTGGGGCCAAGGAAAGTTTCGGGCGGGCAGAGAGAGGGAGGGGGAGAGAGAGAGAGAGTAGGTGAACGGGGAGGGGGAGGAGAATTGATCGGGGGTGGAAGCAGGGAAGAGGGAGTGATGTAAGGGAAATGCAAAACCGAAAAAGGATTTAGCGGGTATAATAAATAATTGAGGGAGCAGTGAAATGGTGTGGGTTGCTTGGAAGTGTGACGCACGGGGTGAAAGGGGAAAGAAGGAAAGATTGAGAGAAAAAAAGCGGATTTGGCTTGAGAAAATGGAATGAAACCTGCAGGAAAAATTATAATGCTAATGGATGGAAAGAGAGCAAAAGCAATTTCGATAAAAGTTCAAAGGAAAAGAAATAAAAAAATCCAAATATGAAGCCATTTGATTAGACATGATGACCCTGTCAGCGCCTTTTATTGATAATTAATATGAAATAGCGAATGCTTCTACGGACCGATATGAAAAAATAAATTTAAAGGTAAAAGAGCTTTCTTGCCTCAAAAATAGTGTCATGCCACAGCTCAATTCACTCTCAATTTTCAGTGAATTAAGCCAACAAAGAAACTAACATTTTTTGCGAAAATAAATTTTTTTGAGCGCGAAAGATTCAAGTTATTTTGACACTTTATCACAAGTAAAGAGGCAAGAATAAGCTGCTGTTTTGTTTCTTAAATTTCCCTCACTTTCACCCTCCGCTTTTAGCGCTAAGAAAAAAATAAACTCCCCACGACGAATAACACTCTCCTCACTCCCTCCTCTTTTACACGTGAGATCCTGGATGGAGAGGCAATTGGAGTTGATTGATCGCGAGCAAAAAGGGAAAACTTTTTCATCGTCCAATTAAGAAGATTCTGTATTCAAGGCCGAAGGAAAGCATGGATACGGTGGTGGGAGGGAGAAGAAAATTTCCCCGACGAGCGTCCCAAAGGCGTCTTAGGGCTCCAGAACGGATAGAGGTAGGCGGATGGATGCGAGAAAACTCGCGCATCATTGAAGAGGATATCAGAAGGTGATGAGGGAAAGGGAGGGGAGGGCGTGACGGAAACCTAAAGACCATGGGTGTCGGAGTTAACAGAAAATCAGAACTAGCAGAAGTCTGGACTGGAAGCAAACGGAAGGAGGTAGGCTAAAGCGAGAGAGGAAAATGGTGATAAAAGGGGAGAAAGGAGAATTTCCCGTGTGCGTGAAGCAGCAGGAGACGTCTTGAGACCGGAGGATATTTTTTCGGAAGTGGGACGACGGGAGGAGGTAGCCAAGGAAGGATTCGGTGGGGGTAGGGGGTGAGGGGACGTGGGGAAGAAAGATGGAAGAGCTGAAAGAAAGATTTATCAAAGGAGTGATGAAGTTAGCGAGCGAGGACACGAGGCTTGGGACCGAGGGCTGGTGGAAACGCGGAGGGTTAGAGAGGGGATGGGGTGGCGTGGGGTTGAAAGGTTCTAGGAAAGGACGCGGGAGAGGGTGAGACGAGAAGTGGATGCGTGAGGTATACATATAAGAAGGAGGAAGGGGGTAGAGAGGAAGTTGGGAGGGACGGCATGGGGATAGGAGGAGACAGTAAAGGAGAGAAGGATTAATGGACGGAGAGAAGGAGAGGTGTTTAGAGGGCCTAAAAATACTTTTAAGGCCTTGAAGTCCTTGTTATGGGAAACTTTGCTCAACCACCTAAGAAATAACTCAAGTCAAAGACAAACACAGATGCCGAGAAACGGTACGCGTTCGTATTTAGCGAATAATGATTAGATGGAGAGAAGTCATTTGCATTGCGTTTTGTGGTTCCACATTAAGGTTCGACGGTTCAAAGTAATTACCTGAAGTCGTAAAATTTTCAAGCCCATTAACCATTAGAGTTGAGCGAGTCATCTGGTTCCTGCGTGACATGAAGGAAACTGTGGTCACATACGTAGGTAAAAACCTTTTCATGGGCGAATAATTGCTAGTGCAAAATATACGACTATTTCATGAACTATTTTATTGAAATTGCTCCTTCACGTGGAAAATTCAATATACTCAAAGAATAAGCGCAGTTAAAAATTTTACTCTTTATCAATGAAGTCAACCATCGCGGGGGTTGCTCACATTTTCTTCCAAAATCCCTATTATCGGAAATACTAACCAGGAAATATTGATACTTGAAGGAAAGAAATTAGCAAACTGTGTTTATGAAACATGCCCTTTTACATCAACTCCAAAATGTATCATCGATTACAGAAATTATTAATACATTTCCTGAGTATCGCATTATCTCCTTCATTCGGATTACATTTTAAATTCTGCCTTTATTTATCTTGGTTCTGAGCAATACCTAATTACTGAGATTATTTGAATGCTTGTAAAAACTTACCATTATCGCATAATTTAAGGCAATACGCGGGCTTTTAACACTTTCTCCCTTTCCCTCTTTCTCTCTCTTTTTCTTTTTCATCTTTCAATCTTATTTTCAAGCATTATACGCTATTGTATAGATTTCCTCAATGTAAAGGTGAAACAGTTTTCTCCCTTACATAATCTATGTTAAATACGTATCCTATTGCGTTTGGCAGGAACCTAATATTCAGTATAATTTCTAGATTATTTTCAAAGATAAAATTTCAAATACCTCTTCCCAACATATTATTTACATGAAGTAAGACCTGGTGCTTACCCGGCGTATTTGATTGATGAAGATTTCTCGGTTCTTCCTCCGGGTCAGAGGTTCCATATTGGCCGACGTTTCGATGCCCGACTCGTGCATCGTCCTCAGGGTTGGTCCTGAGGAAGACCCGGTGGAAGACCCGAGAAAGCTTCATCATATTATTTACATGTATTAACAGCCATTAATTATAATCGTACGAATGAATCGATACATTTTGAATTATCACCTTTAGCAAAGTCACGGAAAATATCCATGATGGCATAGAAACAGATATAAACTTCAGAACATAAATTTGACAAAAGAACTTCTTAAATGAAAATATATATGCCAATTCGTCGAACTTCACGTATGCATATTACAACAATGAATTAAAATAACAGCTCATATTGCACTGAAACAGGGATGGTTCATCCAATCGGCTATAAAAATAACATTATTTAGATCTTTTTCTCAAAGGAAAAACTTTCTATACGAGTAAATGTCGATAACCTCTGAATTAATATCACATTCAAAATTCTGGCAGAGTTGGACCTAATGGGTTGGCTTGCACGTACGATTTTCCCTCCTAAAGCAGCGTTTGACCTAATTCTTCTTATTTGTGTGTTTAATTCTTAATTCCATGGTATGAAGGCTGGAGGTAACGAATGACTTAGAAGTAGATTTTAGGTACTTCTCTGGTAGGGATTATGGATTACAGCCCCCGCCTCACGTTACAATATCATTAAGGCCTCTGATGGGGAAGTTTCTGAATCCACCTTAGAAGGATACCTTGCGATTAAAGCAAATCAAGGGCTTGGCTGGTGCTGCGGCGGTTTTGCATGCAAAATGTTCCCGTATACTGAGTGAGCTTACATCAAAGGAGCTCGTTGCAGCGAAGATAGATTTGATAACGTACGCTTTGTCTCAATGACACTGACGGAGCAAAAATGTACAAGTTTGATATAGGGTTTCAATAAAAATATTTCTGAACGAGGTTGAAGTAAAAGGATATTATCTTCTATTAACGATACCTAAAAAGTATACCGAGCAAAACTGATCTACCTTAAATTTTTATTCGCGCTGACTAATATCAGGATATTTAAAATTCCAACACATGACAGGATACCAATATGTTCGCACAAATCCTTTACCTATATCAAGATATCAGGGATATTTAATTAACCATATGTATTCCGACGGAAAACACAGACCACCCAAAAGAACCCTAGGATACTAATTAGTGTACCATGGGTCTTTAGACTGACTAAAATGTCTTTCAGTCGTACTTCATTCATTATAATGGTATTTAAATTTCATAAGGACCACTATTTGGAGAAAAGTCACAAAATTTAAAACCATAATATTATATCAGTTTGCAAATATGATTTATATGTATCCAGTATGAGGTGCCGGAAAGCTTTCGTTGTTTCCCCGCGTTGGTTGTCTTCAGATAACGACAGTTTTTCATGTAATCAGTATGCCTATATGCGGTGACTAATATACTATCAGCAATTATAATGCCTATATTAGTGTTACTAAGATTTTAAACCATTAATCCCTTATACATGGTATGAATCATCTCATTTTTATGTCCTAATTGGGCGTGTTTGAAATTTTCAACGTAGCACTAGTGGACTCTCTAAGCAAGATTCTCAATTCTCATTTCATTCTTTGAACAAACATATTCTTTGATTTTTCATTCAGGTAAAAGAAACAAAAATATAAATCCATTTCTAGATTGGATTTCGGTCTAATTAACAGGAATATACCCATGGTAACTAGATTAGTGACTGCATATAGCTAGAAAATAGATGAAGGAGAACTAACCATCCATTTGAACTTGGTTTCACGGGCAAGCGACGGGTAGCGCTGCAAGAGTAGGGTGAGAAAATTGAAGAATATAGAAAAAATATGGAAGATGAGAGTTGTGTAGTGCCTAGTTGCTAGATTCAGTAAGCCTGGAAATAAGCAGCTAATTCACTTTAAACTCGTTTTGATGAATGACGAGGGTTTATCTGTGCCACACAGCGCACACGCGTGTTTGTTACGTGCCTCATTTGGGAGTTGAGTCCTCGTAACAAACCGCTTATTGCAGAGGGAGGGCATTGCAGCGAAAATGGAGACATTTTGAGGGATTAAGAAGAGGAAAAAGATCAACATCACCCCGGAGCATGCTCATCGGATTCCCCCTCGGTACTTTGTCACATTGAAATCGGGAAGGTGTGGAGACTAATATACTGGCGTCCCATTCTGAGGGACCGAAGTTGAATCCCGATGGGGCAGGATTACCCCGCGGTATTCTGATTCCTACTTGGGGTGCCATTTGGAAAGCACTTTAAGTGAATACGCCGTCCCTCGGATGGGACTTCAAGTTGTGGATGCCTTTGTTCTTTCCTTAAGAATTAACTAATAACGACACCAGGTTTCTCTTCACGCTTCCTTCTTTCCCTGGACATTCCACCAATAGCAAATTTCCCTCTCCTAACCTTATTGGTGCAAATGAATTCAGCTGTCGGTATCCCCCTCCCAATAACTGCGACTACTTGGTCAATTCACGTGAACACACACTTACCGAGGAAATAGTCGGAGACTGGAATCAGTGGACTCGGGCCTTACCTTCTGCATCTTTCCTCTCCTGCAAATATGAGCGTCAAGGCGCGCGGGCGTTGGAGAAGGAAGATTTCTAGGACATGACATATGGGAAGATGCCTTGAGAGGAGTGAGACGGGAGGATGACTTCTTAAGGCCAATCCAAGGCCGGTGAAAACCCCTCTTCCGACGTAACCTCTACGATTTCCACACACTTTCACCCCCACCCCACCCGACCATCTTACCACCCCCCCCCCTTCCGCGGGTAAGGGAGATGAAAGAGGAATGGGGAGAATGGCGTAGGGGGCGCTAGGAGGAAGGAAGCCGATGAACTTCCCCTCTCCCGCGCGCGCACTCCTTGGCTAATTCCCCCTCCCTCCCCCTTCTTCTCGCTCACTCCATAAGTCCTCTCCCTCCCCACCACGCCCTCGTCCTCCCACGCCCCAAAAAAAAATAAAACCCAAGTATACCCAACCCCTCTGCGACACCCCCCCTCCTCATCTCCCCAACCCAACCCTCTAAGACGCCGGGCTTTTGTTCCTCGTAGGATTCATTTCTGTCAAACGTAATTGGATACATATTTCATTGCCTAATTCCCAAACAGTGTCCCAATGCTCTTTGAGCAGAGAAGGGCGCGCGGGTAGCTTGGAGGTTTTCGGTGGAGACTGGGGTAAGTGGAGCGGAAGGCAGCGGGGTGAGAGACTATGCCAAGCAGAGGGTAGGGATGGATAAAATCATGTAATCTTTGTGCCGGGGTTTATACGAGCGTCTGTATGTGTGTGTTTATATGGGCGTGTATTCATTACTAAAGGATAGAGCTCCTTTTGATCTATCAAAAGTATTTATGGGCGGGATTTGAGGACAAACAGAACGGTATTAAGGACTGGCAATATTAATGGGAGGGAGATAAGAAGGTAGCCATGTTGCTGCCGATGATAGTTCACCGTTGAGGTCTCACAACTGTCCAGTTTTTCTTGATGTTAGGGAATGCACACAAGTATATATCATAGAAATCTCTCCTAAGTTTTTTGTCATAAATTTCGATAGCATTTTGGTCTCAAACATTGGAACAATCGCAGTCGAACCAAAGGCGTTATCAGAATCAATATCAAATCTCTCATAAGCGAGCACTGATTGTGCACTGCATGCGATCAGTAGTAATAATGCCCATACTTAATTGAAAGTTAAATGTATTACATACGAGAATGCGATGAAACAGACAAGGAACATATATTTAGTAATATAAATGATAAATACTATTATTGTCATACATAAATAGGAGAGAGTTCATATTATAAATAAAGTGCTCTGAAAGCATCCGAGCCAAGTAAATTAATAACTTTACGCTCGTAAAACAACTAAATCCGTGGTTCAGTTACGTGATATCAGTCATGCATATGGATTGAAACGCATAACTTTTATGGGTAACATAATAACTGAAAATGCTTTACGATAATGCAAGTAAATAGACCTAAGTAAAGTAGACTACCGTTAAAGTTTGTAAGTGAAGTGAATTGGCTTGAATCGCCGAAAAAATGCAGGGAATTCCGGGATTGTACAAAAGATAATTCATACTATTGGTGAGATAGAGCGTAAACGTAGTTAAAGAATGAGAATATAAGAGAGAAAAAATTAGGTCTTTGAATGAGGAAATAATTCAGCCTATGAATGAGGAAATAGTAAAGTGAGAAAAAGAAAAGAGAATGACAATAGCAACCACGGAAAGATCAATCATTCATGACATAAAAAAGGTTGAAAAACGAGCATACCTTGACAGTCCTTTTATTACTTTCGCAGTGTAACAAATAGCTTGAATCATTCAGTCGCAGGAAATAAAATTATTGAGGGTCTTTCTCTAATCGCAATCCGCTCATCACGACCATTTTATGACTAAAAACGCCCTTATCATTAATTCATGCGTGAACGCGCCCAATTTTATACATCAGTGCGATTAAAACTAGATCGAAAACCAATAATATTTCGAACGTATTCGCTAAAAATGGGAGTTGAAAAAGACCCGAAATCCGCGTTAATTTGAACGAGATTTCAATGAGGCTCTCAGAAACGCATTAAGTCAATTTTTCAATTACTCCCTTCCATTACGCTATAATATATGCGATCCAAAAAAAAGGGGAAAGAGACTTCCCATTATCAATTTGAGCGGCCAGATTTTACAAGAGACGGGGAGAAGAGAGACACAAATGAGATTTTAAATCTTGGAACTTGGGAGTAGAATCGGATAAGGCGAGGAATACTCCACGACCTGGAAAATAATTATGACTAAAAAGATGGATCACTGTATTTTGCACTTAACCCCATAAAAATAAAAGAACTTACTCGGATTCGATATATATATATATATTCAGGGTAGTAGAGTGAATCCAAAATCCAGTACGCAATTGAATTCAGGCCGAGGAGTAGGTAAAAGGCCAAAGAAAAACACACAGCTAGATAGGAGTTAAAAGAACAAATTTCAATGTAGACTCTGTAGCTACTTCCTTGGGAATGTTGTATCAATTATTGATTCTCTGTTCCCTTTCCGTCAATTTCTTTGCGACTGTTCACCTTTCTATTTTATAAATCCAATCCGTCGTTTCCCTGATTTCCTCAGAAATTCACTCGATCCCGCACCGCGAGCACCTTAATCAAATCCCTGGCTCACCCAGGAAGAAATCGACACCGATTCCACTCTAATTCGAAATTCCATCAGTCTTCGTAATCAATATAACCCTTGTCACGTGCCGACTGTGATTCTTTTTCTCTCGGGAGAGAATGAGTTTAACACCTTTCGTCACCCTATTATCTCTTTCAGTGCCGGGATTCTCATCTCCATTCTAATCCTCAAGCCTGAACACTTTTTCCATCCTCATGCGTCGCCTCGAACGATTTTCCACTGCAGCTGCGTGTCAAAATAGATATTTTCTTTTTTTTCTATACATTGTTGATTGTTCTAACATACTATTACCCTGTCGGTAATATGAAGGGCATTTATAGAAGCCTCCTCCTGCATATGGCCGTGAACTCACTCGTACTTGGGTGGTTTTCTAGATTGATGTACGTATATGTCTTATAACGATGATTGTAGTTTGTGATCTACAGCAATCGTTGATCCTCTATGTTGATGGATTAAACAATTTTTGGAAAAAATAATTATATAACTTCAACCAGTCAAAGATACTATAAATTTGTCGCAAAAATGTCAAACACGAGAGTTGACAAGAGGATTCAATATCATAAAACAATCTCAATTATTCGAAGTAAAAAACGTCTGAGCTAAAGAGTTAACTACATAGGCTGCTCGCCGTTTAAAGATGTAGACTGATACTTTTTAGACGCATTTTAAGTTTTTTCAAACTGTATTAATGATTTTATCCTTCTCCCATTATATTAGAATGATTACTCTTCCAAATGCATTTGAGGAAAATAGATTAAAAAATATGAATATGCTTGATGATATATAGTATACATAATGTCTTGTGTTATATCCATACCTGTGTATATAGACTTTTTTCAAGTATATATATATATATATATATATATAGATTGTAGGAAAGTCTCATGGATGTGAATAATAATTTAAAAGGCAAAGCGAGATAGCGCTGGCTAACCAGATGTCAGGGAAACGCATACAAATGAAACTCACACGTATTCCGTATTTTCGGTAGCCAAACCACCTTCTGCGGTCAGAAAGAATTCGACCAAAATAAAACAAAATATAAATTATGCATATATAGTATCTTATATACAAATACACGATTATATTCTGTAATATTATATGGAAATAGCCAGAATTGTTTTAACATTTCCCTGTTTTATTTTTGAAAATTAAGCTCCTAACTGACACTATACCTATCATTCATACTCTCTCTTCAACGGGAGATGTTTTAGTCCTGAAAAAAGACATACGTGGGCTCATAGGAGCTGCTTGAACAGTTTTTTTGGTTGACATCCACCAGAAGGTGACGCAAAGTACTGATGACAAATAATGATTGGTGTAATCGGCATGCATAATAGTATTTTAATTGCCTTATTGTAGAGGGAAGAAAAAAGGTATCTATCCAAGCAATACCCGAACTTTTGGGAATGCTGTTTATGCACATTGGTGTTTTGAAATGAATGAGAGAATGAAGTCCGAAAGTTTGTCATCACCGAAATTGAAAATGATAATTTAATCAGTCTTATTCTTCTCTCATGAAGTTAAATGCCGTTTACCACGGAATCAGCCACTAGCAACCAACAAGAACTCATTCACCTTTAATTTAGATGGCCTCTCCACCCCCATAGCCTGCCACAGCAGGCACTCCGGCCGATGTTTTTCTAATACACCCTCGGATACCACCCTTCTAATGGTGCATCTCAGTTAACTCTCATTTCTTCAACCCCCTTATTTGGCCGCTGCAGTTTCCTCCCCAGCGGCCGCGGTATTGCCAAATTCCAATCTCATCCCCCAGTGCAATGAAACCTGCGTCTTCCGCTCCGCTCATTTTGCGTTGTCCCCTCAATTCCACTGGCTCGGACCAATCTCACGAGCAATGCTTTCCTTGCTCCCTCCTTCGGATACTCAGCCGACCCATTACACCCTCTTTTCGAGAGCAAACACTGAACTAACTCCAATTTCTTCGTAAATACTTCTTCCTCATATATTCGTCCTTTCTCCATCCGGCCGAACCCCCTCATCTTCGTCTCTCCTTTTCTTAATCTCTGTCTCTCCTTCTAATTATTTCCTCGTCCACTCTTTTGACTCTCTGCGGCCCATTGTTCGTATTTTAACCCTTTGTGCGCCTCCAACCATTTACCTGCCTTCCTTTCTTCTTTCTCTTTTTATCCCGCCAAAACGTTGGAGGGAATGAAAAAAAAAACTTTAATGACCCCATGGCCAAAATTATTTCCAAAGGGTTATTTCAAGAGCTCCAACCAAGTTTTTCTTGTCTTCTCGCCGTGGTAGGAATTCCAGCTTAAGGGATTGGAAAGAGGTTTTGTTCCGTTTTTCCTTCTTTTAACCAACGATTTGTTTCCTCATTCGAGAGGAGAATTCCCGAGGACCCTTATTCCCTTTTATTTAGGGAAAAAAGGCGCATCGCTCCCTCGCAATTGATGAAGTGCAATTGTTCCTTCGCTCTCCGAGAATTCCGGCGAAAGTAATTCGATGAGTGCTGCCGGGAAGAGAGAAGAAAGATAGAGAGAGAGAAAGAGAGAGCTGGAAAGATGAAGGGGGAGGGAGGGATGAAGGTAAGAGAGTTCTTTTTAAGAAAAGCGTACTCTTCGGGGCCAACGGATTTCATTAGATACGGCGGGATCACGTACCTTTTTATTGTGCTCCCTTTCCACTCCGGAGGTTGATCGACGGACACGTGCTCCCAAAGTCACCGGAGTGGAAGGGCGGGAGGCTTGTGGGGTGGGGAAGAACCTCTAGAAAAGGAAAGAAGTGCAATAAAATAAACAGCGGAGAGAAGCAGTGGTAGTAATAGCACGAGCAAGAGGCTCGAGTTCGGGGTAAAAAGGGAGTCAGCGGTGACAAATAACAATTTGGAAATATTTTGTTTTTGTACCACACAGTGTTCCTCCAAATACATGCGACGGCAATGATATATGTCACGTTGGCAGTTTTTTCGTCATAGGCCGCCTGTATTTGTCACATTCACATCCTCAAGTAATGACTGCGTATATCAAAAATCCTTGTCTCAACCTCCCTGATTTATTATATTATTTCCATCCTCTTTTACAGCCCAACCATAAACCTTTTCAATCCCTTTTATTCTGCCTACCTCCCACCCTTCACCACTCCTCATCGTCCCCAATCTACTCTCTTCGTCCCCCCCACTCCCTCACTTTCACTCCCCTCCTCTCTTTTTCTGTTTCCCAGGGAGTATTTTTCATTCCTCGCCCTTACCCACCTCCCCTGCTCTCACCATTCCCCCACAGCCGCACTTCCCCTTCACTTCTGTCCCTCATCTGGAAACGGCCTCCCGACGCGCTCCTTCCTCTCGGCCCGAAAAACCCTTCCTGCGACCAACGGGGCAATCCCCTCGATTCCTTACGGCCCTTGTTTCTCCGGCGCTGTTACGCCTTATCCCTCGACGCGCCTTCCCTCGGCTCTCGCATTTGTTTTCCCCTAACTTCCTATTGACTCTTTCTCCGTCTCGACTTGCTGGGGAAACTTTCTTCCTTCCGCCCACCTCCTTCTTCTCCCTCCACCCTAAATCCCTTATCTTCTCCCCTCCCTCCTGATACCTCCTACCGCGAAATCACCAGATCCATGCATTCCTACCCGTCCTCTGAGATCCCAATGACGTACCAATTTCAAATCGATCCTCAGTGAATACCCCAAACTGTTCCTCCGTTTCCACTCGCTCCACCTCCTCTTCGCCTCTCTTACTTTCCGAATTCCTCCCGCTTCATTTTACCCACCGATTCTCAATCACACTTTTATTGCTGATCTACTCCTGTAGGGGACCACCATTTTCATCCCTTACATTTCAGCGTACATCTTTCAGATGTTTCTTGGCGAATGTCCCTACTCACCTGAGCCCCACCGTGTCTCCTCCCTCCCTTTCTACTTTTCCCTCCGCCACCACTCCCTCCTTCCTTTCTCAACCATTTTGCATTCACTGCCTTTAGATTTGCTTTCTCTTGTGCCGTCGCTCCAGTCAAATCCTCTCCCCCTCCATCTCCTTTTCAATCGCTTCGCCCCAGAATCTTTCCTCCACCGCCGCCCTACTTCTCCCTTTTGCGTAACTGCGACAGCAATCCTCCATTCCTAAAACTTCGGAAAAAGTTGATCCTGACCGCGAGGGGATTAGAAGGTGTCTCGAAGCAAGTCATTGATCATCCACCGCGTCGTCTCACTCCCTTCGGAGAAATTATGCTGGGCATGCAACATTTCTAAGCGTCTCCGACTGTGGACTGCGTAGGGACTTCAGAGAAGGAACTACGTAATTCAAGACGTCGTCATTTTGTTCGCTATTTTACCTACCATTCTCGATAGTATACTCGATATTGATAACACAACAATCCACATGGAAATTTAAGGAAAGATTTCCGAGAAGTTATCCCAATCAGCTCTTCCCAGCCCTTTTGGAAATTTCTCGACGAATAGTTAAATATATATTTTTTCGTTTTTGAAGTACATATTCTCCTTTAGGCAAAATCAAAACTATCTTATGAGTAAACATGGCATCACGATTTAGATTTTTACGTAGCACGAGTCAATGCGTGGTTAAATATCTTATTTTGAAAAACAAGTGCAAAATAGCAATTTTACTTTATTTGCCCACAAAGAGGAGGGCGAGAAAAGTGCTCAGATGAAAAATAATTTATCCATTTTAATGACCGTATTCATCTCACTAAATTCAGTTCAAAATGCATAAATACTCCCATTTCCCTCCTAATCAATACTTAGAGCTTCCGATCATTTCTAAAATCTTACCTTTACAATCAATCGCTAATTCTCTATTATCATTCCAATAAATCATTTCATTCTTAAAATAACATTCAATATTTTCATACAAAGTCTTCTTTGTGAACGATAGTTAAATGCTTGAAGCATTTTGCTCTTTACAGTGTAAACTTACAACACCGTAAGCCGAAATCTGCCAGAACATAACATAACTAACTCTTTGTCGTCTCCACCCGGTGTCATTCAGTTTTTCCGTTCTCTCCAGACTATTGGTGTTCCTTAAACCTTTCTTATTCGATTCGAACGCCTTTGCAAGATAAGAGAATATAATTCAACAATTACGTCCTTAGGTATTGATTCATCGAAATGAAAAAGATCTTCTTAACTACTTTTTAGTGCCCACAAATCCCAATTTTTTATGTTATTGCTATTTGATGTTTGCGTTATAGTGTGAGTTACTATAAACCTCCTGAGAAATTAAGTTATTAAGTTGAGTATAACATATGATATATCATTCTCTCCGTACATATGACCGTGGGAGTATAATTTGAAGAAGTGAAATTAAGTAATAGATAAACAATACATTCTATACATTATATCTTCCAACATTAGTATACATCTTACTAGAGTGCTTTAATTACTTCAGCAAGGGTGCCCGATGCAACTCCCTGCCCTAACTTCCGGAGGCACTTCCCTCGCCCAGCCTATTTTTATTCCTTTCACAGCCTTATTTTCCATTCTGTTTTTTCCCCCCTCAGCCAACGTACTCCCCCTCACCCTCCACTAACTCCCACCGTCCTCTTCTGAAAAGGGCTTGTCTCATTCCGAGAGCCCTCCTGCCCATCTCTTCCCAGGACTTCTCTTCTTCCCCACTGCCTTACCCTTTCCCCAACAAACCCTCCCTTATATTGCGTTCTCCCGAAATTAGATTTTTACTCTCCCCTCTCTTCAGTTTCCTCATCCCTTCACTTCCTCTTACGACAGCCGACCTGTTCCCCAGTATCAGTCACAGACCCCAAACCCTGAGTAATTCCCTCAGTCTACTTCCACGCTTTGATACTCCCTCCTTTTGCAATGTTTTCCATGACACCTTGTTTCCCATAGTTTCTCTCTCTCCCTTTATTCTTCCAAGCAAACCTCTCCCTCTTCACCTTTACCAAGAGTTTTCTCCTTTCTCCTATTCCACTCAGTTCCTCGTGTTTTTTCGGGAAAAATAAGACGAATTAGGAATTCTTTTCCCGAAAAAGAAATCAAATTATGGCCCCTTACCTTACAACCTCTTTTGGCGTTACATGTTTTACTCTACAAAACAAGCACCCAAGAATAAATAATTTCTTCCTTTTCATACTCTACTTGGGTCAAACGAAGACCATTTCATCTCTTTTCACAATTGAAGCTTCGCACTGTAGCTTGTACGCTTCTTCTTGCCGTATTTCCTGCAAAAACATATGATACCTCAAAGTCTCTCTCCACCAGTCGTTCCAGCTTGAATTATCAAGTCTTACTGTTATCGTAGAAACTCTTTATTTTCGGACATTTCTTTGATTGCAAGCACCCACGCTGCCAAACCAGCAGTCGTTCTGTGCCTAGCTCAACAAGTTAAGTTTGATTTAGTGTTAATAAGTACCTCTAGTGCTCATTCCTTCGAGAGACTAATATGCATAGTTTATCAATTTCTTGTTGCTTTAGTTATGTTTCAGTTCCCTTTAACTTTTTCTACTTTTTGACACCCTAACCTTATCCAAAATCCTAAATGCTTTTGCTCAAACTAATCCACTCGCTTCCTCGCGAAGAAAAACTCTCCAAGAGAATTCGTAATTTTTGGCTAATTTTCTTATTCTTCAAGCTGCGGCAAAATTCAATTGATCTTTTCATTTATCAATTAAAGGTTCTTTTTAAAGTGCTCCATATGCTTGAAAATTTACAAAGAAATCTTGCAGATGAAAGATAACAAAGAGAAAAACGAGTAACCCGCATAAGCGTCGTAAATTTCTTATTCGTTACCAAGATAATAATTATTGACAAAGGATATTGACAATAGAGAATTGAAAAATCATCCAGATAAAAACAAACTAAAAATTAAGATCTGTATGGTATAATATTACACGAATTATATATTTATGCAATAAAATGACGACATTATTAGTGCAGCACAGAAACATTAATACTTTATTTTTCACTATGGACTCATGGCTGATTGTATGAGTACTCGTCAATAACTTTGTAATAATCGTAAGTGAAATCAGTCATATTCGTTCACTAATATCAATTAATTTGAACATTTATTTCGTAAAAGTTCATATTAGCCTTATGTCTTGTCCATTTTTTTCTAGGCGATACCTCTTAAAATAATTTTTAGTGAGAGTTGTATAACTTCCTTTCAAGAATTTTAATTACATAAACAAGAATTACAACGTGATAGCATAATAAACACACCTCAAATCACCCAGCGGCCTAATTTAATGCTATTTCCAATTTTTTTGCATACCTTTAAAACTACGTAATTAATTACTTGATCGGGTAAATAACTATTTACTTTAAAAACCCTATCTTAAGTTTCATTAGATGAGAAACCCTAAGTACTCTTTGGACAACTTATTTATATAATTACTTATCCTTTTAAACCCTTTAAAAAAACAATGATATTAGTTATCGTATTACTATAATAATAATTACGCTTTGTTTCAATTGTTGTGGCGACTCAAAACATTACTTACTCACCATGAGACCTGAAAAGAAAACCACTCCATCTTGAAAATTAGAGTCACTACCTTTCAGTCACTTATTCAGCCCCAAATACCTTTCTCGGAATTTATTTTTTCAACATCACACCTTCTTCCTCAATTCTCACTTATTTTCTACCGTCATCCTCCTTTCCCCCTCCACTCCCTTAATCGGAATGACTCTTATCTCCGTTCCACCTATCCAACTTCCTCCTCTCTTCCTTTATCACTTGCATCTACTCCCTCGCTAGATCCGCTCTCCCGTGGCCTCCTCAGATTTAATTTATATTTCGCCATTTACTCCCCTACCCTCCCCCATCCCAACAGGAAGTTTCACTTTTTTATCTCTCACCTATCCCCCGCTCCGACCTCTTATCAGTTTTGCCGATTGAGCAGGGGCTGGGAGGAGGGGAAAGAAGAAACATGGGAAAACTATTCCGGCGAGAAGATACCAATCCCCCCCACTCCCAATTTTCTTTGCCCTCATGAGAGGAAAGGCCGCAAGAAAAGCAATCACTCTCTCTCTCTCTCTTTCTGTTTTTTCCTCTCTCCTTACTCTTTCATCCCCTACTCTCGCTCTCTCTATCTCTGTCTGTCTCTCTTCTAACCATTTCTGCGAATGTAACTTATATTTTCCGTGCTGCCCCTTATTCTATCTTACTCACCCATGCCAATTTATGTGGGCATATAATGCGCGCCCACATATCTACAAGAATAAATTGCTGCGAATCATTTTTCATCACTCTCTTTATCACCGTATCGTCTTGCCCATTAGTTTTAAAGCCTAAATAAATTGGACGAGTAGCACGGCCGAGGCAAACATCTCTCCCCCCTTATCTGTCCATTTTCATTTTCTCCGTCCCTGACTTTCAGCGCTCCCCCGAAACCAACGAACGCTTCCCGCCTCCACGCGCCCGCTTCCCTTCCGTCCATCAACCATCCCCCCAACCATTGCTCTCTCTTGATCTCTTTCTTACCCATACCCCACTACACTTCGACTTTCCCTGCTTTGATTTCTTTCTCTCCCGGGTTGTCTAGGGCTGACGTTTCGGCCTCGCAAAGGCAACATCCCTTCCGACTCATCGCGGTCCTTACGTATAAATTTAGAGGCGGAATTCTCCGCTTATCGATTTAAAAACTACAAAATGATGACCGTGAGCTGCGGTTCCCATGGCATAGGGGGCGCACGTCTCGACAGTGAGGTTGGGTGATCTTTCAATTAAACCACAAATTCAAATATTGGTAAATACTCTTCTTCATCATCCGCTCCCACCGAAAGCACCTATGAAACTTTTTCACCCAGTATTTTTTTTGGCGGTTAATTCCGCTTCGAGTAGATACTCGGTGCTCATACCAGACCCGAATTATAAAAGTTTTTTTTCTAATTTGATAAATGGGTGAGGCTGCGCAATCACGAGGGGTGCACCGTTATTGGTATTTATCCTTTCATGGAGCCATACTGTGTTACACGTGTCTAAAAATTAAAAAAAAAATTAAATACCGTAAAACTCCGAAAGACCTCAAATTTCTCTGGCTTCGCTTTTCTCTTTTTGTCTTCGATGGGGCGGTTTCCTTCCACTCATCGGTACTCACATGCCCAACTTCTGCTAACTCATGTAGCACAGTTCTCTTTTATATCGTTTCTTTTATCTCCTTAATTTTTCTATGCATACTACCTTTTCATTCCCTTTCATGAGAATTTTTATCTTCCTCCACTGCTTTATTTCTCTTTGGGGCACTTACCTACTATTTTATTTCCAGCAATCTCACTCCGCCCTTTTTCTCTCCACAAAACTACTTCCTCCTGCTCCATTCATGAAACTAGTAATATTTTACGACTGCTTGTTTTAATACAACTCTAATACAGCTGTGGCACAACAATAATTTCATATTAGAAGTTTCACTGTCTAAATATTTGTCCACTCTATTTTTCATATTCCTCTGCGTTGTTTTTGAAAATAATTTACTGATTCCATTTGCTCAGCGTATCCATTCTTTAGCGACTTTTTCCTGGTAACTGTTCACTTTCTAATGCTGCCCAACTTAAGCCATAAAGCATCGGCAAGAGAAGCTATTCACATCCACCCTTCCGACACCCTTTAATTTCCTATTTATAGGAGGGTAGCATAATTTCTTCTCTTGGATCGTTAAACGCTGCAATCGTATTTTCCCGATTCTTTCAACATCCACCCCTAACTTCCATGTATTAAATGTTTAAGGGGCGCAGTAAAGTTTTATCGACCTTTCCTTCGTTCTTACAGTTAAACATGTTCCGAGTACCGGAGGCAAAGCAGATGCAGGATTGACTTAAAAAACTTTGCTCTCTTACGATGTCGTCGTTTTTATTTGTTATTTTATTGGAGCAAGATCAAATTTTACCCGGGAATTCATATATAGGCTAAATACGTTGCGTCACATCTCATTTAACTCTGATTTTACCAAATTTTGCTCCATATCAGGAAATCTATGGACGGGTATGGGGAGGAAACCGTAACGCCTTCAATCTCACCATACCAAACTCGAATTAGCTCGCATTCTAAGGACGCTCTTTAAGGTCCTTATCGTCTTCTTCGACCCAATTTCCTGGTGCCGCAACACCCCCAGCCCGTCTCCCTCACTCTCCCCTTTTGTGCTTTGTTTTTCGATCACCGTCGCTCATCACTCCTCTCAAGCGATTCCAACCCGCTCTCTCCTCGTTTCACTTTCAACATGACCCCTTCCCCCCCTATCTCCCGAAACCCCTGCATCAAGGTGCCCTCCTCCTCCTTCGACCTTATTTCGACGAACGTTCCCTCACCCTCCGGTGAATTCTCGTGGGGGTAGAAGGGAGAGATAGAGAGAGAGCGAGAAAGAGGGGGGGAGGATGGTCTGCGCCCAGAAGAGAAAGGGGTTGACGGAAGGAGAAGACGGAGGAGGAAGGAGTGAAGCGGGGTGAAGAAATGAAAGAGGGCGACCAGAGAGCAAAATCCTCCGCGGAAGGAGGGAAGCGACGGACGTGAAAGAGAATGAGGGAGTTTTTTTCAAAAGATGCTCCTGGAGATCTAGTAGGGAAAATGATCGTGGGAAGGAAGAGGAAACGAGCTGAATTGGCTTTATTGACGAGGTTGTGCCCAATTATCTTACCCTCAACCGCGGCCCTCAGCCAATGCCTCGCCACTATAAGTAGTTCAAGAGTATACCACTCAGAGAATATATATATTCCTGATTAAAAAACTATAGCCATATATATAAAGAAATATATACATATATATATATATATATATATATATATATATATATATATATATATATATATATATATATATATATATATATATATATATATATATGTATATATATATATATATATATATATATATATATATATATATATATATATATATTTATATACATACATACCTACATACATACAATTATACCTATATACGAGGGTGGTCTGAAAAGTTCTCGACCTAACAAAGATACAAGACATGTTTTCATGTTTTCTGAGTTGGAAACTTTTCAGACCACCCATATATATATATATATATTCAAACACGAAATCCCGCCAAACGGCGAATAAATACTCATATACCACAAACACAGTAATTAATCCGAAGGTCGGTTTGGCAGGTGATGGTAGAGTTCACCCAGTACTAAGCCCTACGGCGTGTGACATTCACACATCAGGGTGGGGGGGCCAGTTCCTTTCCCTGTGCCGGTTATGGTTTCCCCGTAAGATCTGGTACCCAAAAAATCACATAGCTTGGGTGGAGCTGCAGGTGCCCAGAGAGACTTGCCCGGGAATCGAACCCGGGACCGTCCGATCAGTGGTCCAACGCTCTACGATTCCGCCTTCCCCACCTCTACTGAGTTCGTCCTTTATGTGCTCCTATCCATTTTCCTTGTATCTATTTCCATATGAAATTATGTATATATATATATATATGTATATATATATATATGTATATATATATATATATATGTATATATATATATATATATATATATATATATATATATATATATATATATCCGCTCCGCTAGATTCGTTAAAAATTGTTATGATAAAAGCACAAGTGTGACAGGTCTCTTAGGGGATTTAGGCTGGGAACCACTTGAAGTGCGGAGAGAACAAGCGAGGCTTAGACTTTTAGAAAAGTTCAGAACAAACGAGTTTAAATATGACACTGAAGGAATTATAATGGCCCCACACTACTTAGGTAGATCAGACCACAAAGATAAACTAAGGGAGATAGATTCCAAGACATATAGGTACAAATACTCATTCTTTCCCCGAACAATCAGTAATCATAATAGCAAGAAACCGAAGTCACTTTAGAAATATTAAAAACGTTGAATTTACAAGTCGGAACAAAATTAAACACGATAGAGATGTTAGGTATACTTTCAGGTGCATGTGTATGTTAGTTGGTAGTTTGAGTGTTTGCATGTGTGTGGGGTGTAAGTGTTCATGCATGAATGTATGCCATGTTTTTTTTTATATATGATTTTGTCGTTATTGCATGCGGTTTTTTTTTTCTTTTTCTTTTCTAAATTATGGGTGGTGTCCTAGCACCCCCCGCCACACGCCCTTGCGGCGGCTTGCGGGGTATTGAGTAGATGTAGATGTAGATATATATATATATATATATATATATATATATACACGCACAAAAATTCATGCATACATGCATACGTATTCATACAAACAAATATAAGGAACTAAAGGGCACCTTTTTTACAAAATGGCCTAAGATTAATTATTTGTCCGCAATTAAGGTCACCACATATTCACTGTATTTATGCGCTCATTCGTTTTGGTAATAATGCTCATTATCGATTTTCCGACTTCAACACTTCATCATATTAAGAATCTGGTTGAGTCAACGGTGTTATAGGAGATTTAAGCTGAAACACTGCGGGACTCAGATTACAAAAGAAATGCCCTACCTACCAATCACGTGTCCAGTGCACAATGGGAAAAAATAGGTCACTCATGACATTGAAAGTTGAAATAGGCCGACATTGACTCAATATTAAATTTTTGGCATCATTATTAACTGTTCCGTCTACTACAGTTAATTTTCATCGTTAATTACAGTGAAGCCACCACATAGCAACACAATATGCCTGTTCAAAGAGATATCCGTGGCCTTTAGATTACCCGCGAGCGCGCTGGTCCCGTAGTAACTGGGTCAAGCTTTTATGGAGAGTACCTCAGAGACACGTACAAGCAACATATCGGGCGGTGACAGACAAAAGTGAATAAGAGAAAGTGGAGAATAATTTCATCTGATTCATGCTTATTCCAAATCTCGGTTCAAGAAGACACTGTTGATAACTTGACTACGTCAATGGAAAAAAGTGCCTTCACTCTTTAATAACATTTTTTATACTAAACTGATTAATTTTATCACTAGATTGCTACATAACTAAATATTTCCGAAATAAACCATATTTTTCTGAACACAGGCAGAGATATGATTCATCTTTATTAATATACAATTCAAATATTTGAAATTGTATCCTAATGATAATACAAATATGTATACCCTCAGCAAACTTTTTACCGTTACATTTTTCAATCATCCTCAAAGTTCACGATTTTTCCTCATTCAAATGAAAATCATTTAAAAGTATATCACTGCTCTGCAGTAAAATATATAACTTCCTTAAAAGTCTTTCGAATTTTTCAAATAACAAGCTTTCCATCCAATTTTTTTTTTTTAAATTACACAGAGTTGAGGATGAAGAGTTTAACGGATCATGCCTAAAGAAAAGAGGTAATGAGTGGAGTGGTGGGGTCAAAGAAGTTTGCTAGAGGTAACGAGAACAGAGAAAAAATACATACGGAGGTAGGATGCAAAGATGAAAAATAGAGAGCCAAGTGAGAAGAGAGAACATGAAGAGAAACGTGAAGAGCCGCCCGGGAAGGCTGTGGACTAAAAGTGAGGGGGGATGAGTTCACCAGAACGAAAATGAAAGACGATGGGAGAGCTTTATGGGTGGAGGAGAAGGAAACGGGAAGAAGAGAGTTCGGAGGGAAGAACAAGAGTGGAGGATTGGGACGGGGGATAAGATGACGGTTCAAAGGAAATGAGTGAGAAAACACGTCCCAGGTCGGAGGGTGTAAGGAGGGAGTGGGGTGGAAGGGAGATCCGAAGTGTGCGTGGAGTGAAGGGGTTGCGGGTGAACGGAAACAGTGGCGGGTGGGGTTGTCGAGGGAGAAAAAGGACTTTAGGAATACCGAGAGGGAGGACGAGGGGGACTGGGGGTGGGTGGCAGTTATCGGCGGGTGACGGAACGGGAGGAAGGGTTGGTGGATTTGAGAGCAGCAAAGGGGGTGGGAGGCACGTTTAGTGACGGGTGAGTTAGGGGTAAAATGAATCGGGGAGAGATTAGATTAGATTAAACGGGAGGAGGGAGGCTTTATTTGGCCACCGTAGCGACATGAAGAAGGCTAAGGGCGACGGAGATGGAGTTAAAGGGGACGGAAAAGTGAGAAGAAGAGAGAGAGAGGGGGAAGGGGATGGAGGGAGTGCGAGAAGAGCAAAGGGGACTGCGGGGAGAAAGCAGAAGAAGATGGGCACCTTCTTTATCGGATGCAGGGGTGTTATACTAATCGACATTCTCCCCCAATTCGTCATTCTGGCAGCGTCATCCTACCCTGTCTCCTCATCACTCTCTTCCTAATGGCTTCTTTAAACCGAAATGGATCTCGCTTAATGCCAGGTTAGAATGACTGCAGTCTTTCCCTGATTTCAATCGTAAGAATGAGGTCCCGTGAATGATGAAACGAGACTAAAATTGAACGAAATTCCCCTCTTTTGAGTTAGAAAGCGTACTTATCTGATGAATGATGCTGTAGTCGCTTTACTTGATGGGGTAAACTAAACCATAACCTCTTTCTCTGCGTTGACGCGCGTTATATCATATTTACAGAGCCTAGTGGTGTATCTCTTACGGGACTCTTTCACTCGTTTACCGTTCCAGTTAGCCGAGACGAACAGGGTCAAGTCGGACGAACATTTTAAATATAATTGCTGAAGTCAGGGCGTAGTTAATGCTATTAACGATGAGTTTGTTTGTATATAAGTTGTTTTGGTCAACGTAATTGGTACTCACAGAGCAGAAAAAGGAAGGTTCGACAGGCTTTGAAAACACCAATTAAGTTGTGAGCCCAATTACGGTGAAAAAATAAATTAATTAGTGAAAAGAATAATTATAGAACTATTTCAATCTGTTAATCTGCAAATAACTAGAGTTTGTTGCTTGACGTCATTGTACTGACCATGTTTCTGTGCAATTAAAGCAAATTGAGGTTTGAATTTTCTTAAAACGGTATTATAATTAAATTATTAAATATCCTTCTAGGGCAGTTTACTGTTTTTCTGAATTTAAAAAAAATAAAGAAATGAAAATGTAGTTTTGAGTCGGATATTCTGACGAAAAATGCCAGAGATTCCCAAGAAATAAAAATATCTGGAAGTCACAATAAAATAGCAGCAATAAATATGATAATATTATTTTCAAACTGGTCCTGTTTTTAAAATTAATAATTAAATTAACTCAGTTTTAAAAAATTATCAAACAAACGACAGCACTTGTATCCATGACGAAAACATCTCAACCCCCGGGGTCGTGGAGCGTAGCGAAGTTGTCGAGCGAGCTATCCGCGGAAGAAATCATATTGGGCAAATGGACGTCCTTCCACATGAGTTGCAAATTACCATGACCACTATATTTTTCATTGTAAATTTTTTAACTCATCACCTCAGAAAAATCTCTAAAATACTCGCAGTATCTTTCGCAAACAAATATAAAATCCCCTTAATGTCAATGGCAACAGCGCGCGCGATATGACCAAAATATTTTCTAGACTTTAGCCGCTGAAAAAAATTAACGAAAGACATTCATATCCAAGCACATGATCTAATAATCACCCTTGTTGATTCCTCCGTCATTCCCCCGTTATACCTCTCTGTCCCCCAAAAGTGTCGCCTCTTACTCCATTTCTTGAAATTCCCTTTTTTTTTCTTTCCTACTCCATCCTGGTCGAGAAACTGTAAAAATGTGTCGTAAAAGAGACAGTGATTTGCAATTCCTTCAACCTTTTCCTTATTTTCATTCCGCGGAGGAATTTCATTTGAGCTCGCCAGTAAGGAGAGGCGGGTACGAATGGCGGGATCCGGGGAGTGCCTTCTTGGGAAGGGTGGGTGAGGTCGGCGGAGGGAGGTGCGAGGGTGGAGGCGCGCCGTCGGGTGGAGGTGGAGCGGTAGGAATTTAATGTGGCGCGCGCAGTGGACGAAGGGAGATAAAAGGAGGGTAAAGCAATGTTGTTGTTGAGGCTCGAGATAAAGTGGATCCACATCCTTCTTCCCTTCGCTCGAAACCACTCCTCGATGACGAGGATCAGCAATTGTCTTATTGAAGCATTAGGTATTTATTCCCTTAAGGATCTACTTAATCAGATGAAATTTTGTTTACCGCCTGTTAGAGCACTAACTGGAGAGTTTTAAATGTCCCAACAATTACCTTTAATTGATAATGGACATTAAAACTTCTGCAAGAGCATTCGTTAATCAAATGAGTTACATTAGGATTCCCGCTACAATAACATTGCCTACTCATTTCAATCATATTTGAAAAATTTCAGTTTGACGAAAAATAATTTAAGCAAAAGGATATACGGACTTGAAATGGTCAACATAAAGGTACTGTATATTTTTAAAAATAAGAAAATTATACTTTTTGAATTAGTTTCCTAGAATAATACTCATAAATTTTCTCTTTAGAAATTTACGGTCTTTTAACCGTAAGGTAATGAGAATTGCATAAAGCCTCTTCTTGTCTCTGGTACTTCCACTAATTTAACAGTGGCCTAAATCAATTTGAAGACAATACGGCGAATTTTAGAAAGGCCTCTGATTTAACAACTACGCTACTACGGGGTTAATGGCCATTTCCAAATTTCGTTATTGCGTCCCCTGCGAGTTAGATCTCGGTATTAAAATGTCGAAGATTTTAGTTATAGGAGCATTTTGGGACGTAATTTCTTTAGAATCACCAACCCGTCTCCTACAATCAACCTCCCCAGTCTCACTCTGCTATACTCTCTCGTTTTTTTCTCTTCCATTTCTGTCAGGCCACATAGACTTGCGTGACGTCTCATTAAGTCCATGAAATACGAGGAAATTATGCCTCCTGACGCCACTTCTGGAAAAGTATAATATTTTATAAAACCTCATTAAAAGGCAAAAAGAAAAGAAAAAAGGCTCATTCTCCCTTTTTTTATTATTCCTCTCATTCTATTCAAATAACTTTCCCGAACAGCGACGGAAGTCTCGAATCTCTAATTGATATCCCGACTTCCGGGATTTTTTTCCACCCCATTCTTTCTCCCCTTATCTTTAATTTTTCCCTCTCTCTCTCCTTTGGAGGGCCTGAGACTTCTCTCGCAACACACACACCAACACATTCTCACGATAAATACAAGTTCCAATCCGTAACAGAAGGAACAACTGAATCCTCTTATTTGTCACAAGGAAATGAAAAGGAAAGGGGAGTCCTTCGCCTTGACAATTAATCCAGGGCGTAATGGAAAGGAGACAAATCGGACGTCTTGGAGGAAGGACACACCGACCAAGGATGTGGCGGAAGGAAAGATGGGATGGGCGAAAAAGAATGAATGGTTTTTCGGAGAGTATAAAGGCATAAATTATGTTAATTCGACAACGCTTCTCCGCCGTGGTTCGTGAATTGGATAGGGCTGCTTGTGGGAGGCAGCAAGTTCTGACGCCTTGGCGGTGGCGGCATGAATAACATCTGATACCCTCACCTATATTTTGTTGTCATTCCAGTCACACAAAACGACCCAAGCCGTGGTCATTTTAAGTGGAAGGAAGAGCATTTTCTTTTTCCATGATTATCTCGCGCCCAATACCCCCCGTGTGCCCTCCGTCAGGAATGACGCGCGCCTCCGACCCCCGCGCAAAATTCCCCTTATTACTTTTTTACTCCTTCACTTGCGCCAGCTGCGCGGGAGGGAACGGAACGGAGGGGAAAGGTGCACAATAGGCCGCACGAATTACGTCGGGGAGCCACAAAGGTGAGCACGATGAGGAAGTGGAGTGGGTGCGAGGAAAAGTAAGCGGGATTGGAAGCACGGGGGGGGGGGCGGTTCTGATGGGAGTGGGGTAGGCAAGGAGGTAGAGATAGGGGTCGAGAGGGCAGCATGAAGGCGGAGAGGAACGGGTGATCCCAGTCCGCGGGACATGGCACCGCCTCCGACCTTGAGAACGCGTGGGAGTAGTGGTTCGTTCGGTGAGGAGAGAAAGGTGGAGGGCAAGAGAGATGGGTCTTTCCGGGGAGACCATTTCAAGCGAGGGGAGGGAAAGGAAGGAGGATGAGGACGGGCTAGGGGGCGAGAGAAGTGCTGGGAGGTATCGGGTTGGTGAGAGGGGGGAACGACGAGAGTACGGGCGTGCGTCCAGGGTGTGGGGGGCGTGGGGAGGAGAAAGAGAAGGTGGAGGGGAGGGAGGTGGAAAGCAGAGAAGAGGGCATCGGTGAAGGGGGTGTCTGAGAGAGGGAGGGATGAAGGGTTTGTGTGGGTGGGGCAGGTGAGAACAGGTGGTCGACGGCACGTTTTAAGGCCTCCGTCGTCGACCCCTAGAGAGACAACGGGAGGGAGAGAGGGGTTCGCCCGCTAAGGCCCCCTCCCTCGCCTCAGCCCCTCTCTCCACCCACTTCCTCCTTCCTTCGTTCGAAATTCGGAGGAGACGGCACGGCGTCCGTCCCTTTCACGCACGACTCGTTTCCAACCCATCACACCTCTCCCGACTGCGCCGCACCAGTTCTCCTGACACCCCACCCCACACACTGCCCAGCCCTTTTCTCGACCCACGCATCAAACTTTATCCCCCGACCGCCCGCCCACTTCTGCCACACGAAACACGCGACAGTGAGTCCCTCTTGAGCTGCCACCCACCCGCACCGCCCCTCTCCAACCAACTCCCTCTCCAACTCCCTCCAACTCTCGCTGCGTCGTCGACGCCATTAGACAAATAAAGGGGGGGTCGACCGTCGGTCCCCCCACCCCACCCAAACCCGATTCCCCATCCGCGGTATGTCTCCTCCGTCTTCCTAATTTCCTCACCCCTTTGGGGATGTCCCCGGAGTATAACCCTCCCCAGCCCCCATTATCCTATTTCCTTCCCCCTTCTCCTACTACTACCCATCCCGCCGGCACGGTCGACACCCACTCCCATCCTCCAGACCGAGGCTTAACCACATCGTAAACTCCTTGTTTGTCCATCGTTATGGTGGACGTCATGTGCCCCGTGCCGACCGCTCGCCTCCCCGGTTAGCACGATCGCGGAGGCCCGCAGCTCTCTACCCTTCCTCTCCCTACACCAACTTGTGCCACAATTTTTTCGGGCCGTTCCTAATTGCTTAATTGCCCGAGTGATCGCATCATTACATAAAATGGTAGCGGCGGTTCGTGAGATGGGTGGGTGGGAGGGTTTTTTTGGTCAGGGTTTGTGAAATAGAGTGGAGGGAAAGGGTTCAAAGGTATGGTGGAGCAGGGTTGGGTGACCGCCGTCACTGAGTGGTTTTCCGCCGTGGCTTATGCTGTTTGCCCCTCTTTATATTATTTATATGTCTGTATTGACATACGAATACATACCTACCCCCTATAGACCCCTCTGGAACTGCATGAAATAGCCCCACGTTTTACCAAATTAGCATCTCTCTCTCCTCCAAATATCCTCTCATCCCCCAATGTTGACAAATCTCTACCACCTTTCCTCATAGACCCTTGGCGCCGCCCTTTTACTTTCGTCACTTCTGGGACGTAATTCTAAGTTGCAGCGATAGCAAGTTAGATGTTTTGCGGTCTCATCGAAGAGTTACGTCAGATCGGTGGTTTCCCTACTTTGCGAGCGGCAGGGACGCAAAGTGGTTCTCATTGTTTTTTGGTACCATTTTAATATTACTTATGTCACTCAGCTACTTCTCTCTCTTCTCTTAAATTCTATAACGAAGTTGGTCTCTGTGTTGACGTCGTTCTCATTTCGTTCAGGTTGCCCTAAATATTTAGACAAAAATATGATAGTTTTGAATTATATTTTCTGGTACGAAAACGAGGCTAACTGTAATATTATTGATTTGGATCATTTTAAAGTCGCGGTTCTAGAGAAGATGGCCTTTGGTGGTCATGTATAAGGAGTAACAACGATTTGAGTGAAATTCTCTATGATACTCTCCATCTAGTATATCTCTCGGTACAGTTTTGATGAGCTCGCTTTTCGAATAACATCAAACTACCTGGATTTGATATTTTTTAGAGTTAGCACTTTCTATTGATAGAAATGAGCTCTTACGGCTAGTAATACTGTTTACGGCTTTAGCACTTTCTGCCTAGAGTTAAGCAAAATGAAGAGCTTAATTGCCCCATTAGGATATTAAAGATCATATGTCACCCTCCCACCGACCTGTGAATTAAGGTAATTGAGGGCAGGAGGAAAAATGTCACCAGGGTACATTGATTGTACGCCGTCGTGATGTCTTCAGAACGACTACTCACTCATCTCAATGTGAATTTAATTTATGTGGAAATAATTTAATCAAACAGTGATCATAAAAGCCGTGATAATCAAATTGATAACCTAAATACAATGAAATGATTATATCAAGTTTTAGAGGTTTACCTTTATTCAGTTGTCATATCAAATAACCGTGGTACGCATAAATCGTCAAAATATGCATAGATTTAAATCATAATATAATTAAGCAATACGGACAACTGCAGAGTGCAAACCAAAATTTTTCAAATTCATTTTTAGACCTTTCC
The DNA here is from genome assembly GCF_022747635.1 of Hetaerina americana. NCBI lineage: Eukaryota > Metazoa > Arthropoda > Insecta > Odonata > Calopterygidae > Hetaerina > Hetaerina americana. Next base: position 55,157,949 of record NW_027286069.1, read on the forward strand.
ACGTTGACCTAGGTAAGTAATTGACATTTGATATCTCACGACACAGAACTGTTATCTTATCCAACATTTTACAGTGCACAGAGGTAATATCAAGATTCAGCAATTATCCTCATAGGATCCTGGATACCCTACACTAAATATAGAAGGCGCTTATTAAAAAAATGCAACCATTATATCCTATGATGCGCACAAATGAAGTATCGAGAGAAGGAGATGTATTCAAGCATTTAATGATCAAAAAACTCAGCATAGCAAAATATTCTCGAAAGTTTTGTGCACAAGCACCAATTAGGAAAGAGTTCTTTCGTTCAATTAGTGTGCGTAATGTATACAAAATTGGAGCAATGAGGAGTTTTTTTTTAAATCGCTGTTGAATAAAAGTCCTTATTCTTGACCTTTGACCCACTTTTCTTTTAATGAATTGGCTAAATACGCTACATTTAAAAGCATTTTGATTGAGTGACAAATGCTTCGCAAGTTTTATCGAGGGCTTCGATGAAAACGCGTTATCTGGATTTGAAAAAAATGAACGCGTAAAAGGAAGGCCATATCGGTCGCGACCTTTGCTCCCTCCCGGCTAATGATATCGTCCTACGTCATAATGTCTCAGTTTCAACGACTCTCCTTGTTTAGATCCTTCTCGTAATATCGCGCAGCCCCTTTCCAACCACAGCTGCATCATTAATAACTAACTTAAGGCTTCCGGAGATAGATGCCACATTAAGTACGAAGATATCACTGATAAATACGCGGAAGAACACTCATGAGGAAAATATGGTATTGGCAACAAAATACCCAGGAAGGAAAACCAAATTGGGTGAACTTCATTAATATCATTTTAGCAATATAACCAGTTTCAGAAAATACACCATTGATTTTGATTCATTAACTGGACTAATACAGGATGTTATCCCATGCTCAGCTGCAATTTGATAAAATTTCCGAAAATTTTGCTGGGCTCAATAGAAATAGTTCAAGAAATAGATATGTGAACCTGGATTTATATGGATTTAATATAATAAATATTTTTCCGAGAATGATAAAATAGGCAAATTAAGGAATACTTGAATGCAAACACTATACCCTTTAAGAAGGGTACCTGATTCACAGCATACTTGAGTTTTAGCTTGCTAAAAAACATACATTTCTTAACATAATACACGCTTTGGTCAAGGAAATATGCAACGCCGAGAGAAAAAGAATTTCAGTTTCACATGCAGTAATATGCTGTATGTCCCTAGTTTTTACTAATTTTTCGCAACAAACGTAATTCAGAAAACATGATAAGACAATGTAAACAGTGGCTGAAGAGGGGCTCTGACCGATTATCGCGGGCGACAAGATGAATATTTTGCGGTCTCCAAGACATTATGTTACGCCTTCTCGAATCACATTGCTTCAATTGAAGTTTCATCTTTTTGTCTTCTCTCACTTTCTTTCGAATCTCCTCGGTTATTTGAGATATCGTTTTCTCTTCGCAAATAGTTTTCACAGTAAATCGTTAAATGATTCCTGCGAAGCACATTTGCTGCGTCAGTTCATTTCCTACTCGACGCTGCATTCTCTATGTCAGCGTGAAATTTATTGGATCTCTGAGCTCGTACCTTGTCTCCAGTACTGCATGTCCGCCATGAACTACAACAATACTTTTAATATTTGATGTTGATTTTAAATAAATACTTACTTTCAATTCCCTGAGGGAACTACAGTGGCTCGACATAAATTGGTAGATTGGATCGCCATGATGAGATAAGAGATGTCATTACTAAAACAATCCAGTAATAATTCTTCCTTGGAATGATAAATAATGAAAGCAAAGTTAAACTTATCCACTCTTAATTTTTTGCATTTTAAAAGCTAAATAAAATACTTCATTTGATCACCTCCATTATTTCATTATGTAGCTAGGGATGAAAACATAAACATACGTTTGTGTTTACGCACATGAGCCAAGGTATATGAATGTATATATGCATAAATGCATATTTAGACTTAAATGGCTATTACTTTAACACCATCTGCCGCGATCTCTTGTGGCTGGCGGGGTGAATGTAGGTGTAACCTTAGCTTTGTTTTCATCTCGGTGGTACTTGTTTCACGGTTTCTCTAAGTTAGCAAACATTATAAAATCTCCTTTTCGATTGACCTCAAAATTTGTATGGTTATTAAAATGCAACATACTAATTTTTTCTCCCTGGATAAGGAACACGAATATCTTTTCTTTGATTCAATTTCTCAGTCTTTTGTTTTGAACGTTGAAGATGATTGCTGAGTGTACCAGCCTTTTAAAACTTTATTTCTTCATTTATTGGTCCAGATTTTATCACATCAGTTTCATAAAAACCTTGAATCATTCTTCTGTCATTATAAGACACTCCTATATCCTTCAGAAAAAGACGCATTTTTATTTTGCCTAAGAATGCATGAAACCATTAAAGAAAGGTATAAAATTTATTGAAATTATCACCAGCAATAGCTCTTAGTTGTAAAATATGATCATCACAGAATCGTATAAAAGGCATACTCATGAAAAGTAAAAATTTATCCTTCTGCATACATTTTCCGAACATCAGTCACAAAAATAATCATGTTTTGGCTTGACAGGGATTCGAACCCAGATCCCTCAATATCCGGTCGAGTACTTTAGCCACTTAAGCTACCGAGGCGTCCTCTTAAAATCTGAAATTTTTGGGGCTTTTAAAGGAACAAGATGTTGTGACGAAATACCGTACATACAATTTCACAGGCATTCGTAGTCGTGCGCGAGGCGCCACAGTCCACGAGGTTAAAGCCAACTTTAAACACTTATGGTGTTTTACTTTGACAAATTCCAAAGGAACTGCGGGAGATGCCGCAACAGTAACTTTTTAACGGAGTCATCCGCTAATGTGCATTTCAATGCAACAATTTCAGAGTGTAAAAATCATTCGCCTTGACTGGGATTCGAATCCCAGTCAAGGCGAATGATTTCTACACTCTGAAATTTTTGCATTGAAATGCACATTAGCGGATGACTCCGTTAAAAAGTTACTGTTGCGGCATCTCCCGCAGTTCCTTTGGAATATTTTGGCTATTATTCTTTAGTTTTAAGATATTTCATTTTTAAAATTAAACACTTAGAGAAAAGAAACAGATATGGTATCCTTCCTTTTTTCAGTCACATACCCCCGCTATCAGGAGTATATTCTGGGGTATACTGGAATCAATTATTACAATCAATAGCTATAGAAGGTGGCGATGGCTCAGAAAAGAAGAAAATCGATGATTGAATTTCCAGCATTTGTGCAAACCTTGACTTCGGAACTGGGGTCATTAAATAGGTGAAACATTCAAATCTCTATGGAATTGTACAGTTTGACTATAAATATTCATATCCTTGACCTTGGATTGGTATTACCATATAGGTTATATGGAAGAGAAAGAAAAGAAAGGTCCATAGTAGACTCACGACGGAGGCAATGACCAAAAGGCTAAATGAACGCGCTCGTCATCTAATTTTCTTTTTAAATTGAGCCCATGAACACCAGGAATTATTCGTTGGACAAGATACAAAATTATTTTCCACTTTCAGGATAAGTTTCATTTAATGGTTAAGTACTCGATTACTCCTAGTTCAAGAGTTGCTGCATTTACTTACATTTGTCGACCGTCTTCGCTTTTAAACCTCGCATCAATGACAACAGATGCCTAGGTTATAAATGAAAATAAGTTATCAGATTTTATCGATCAAACAAAATATGTGGATAACCTATTTTTTCCTGCTAATTTCAAGATTGATATATTAAGTACATTTATCCTTATAGTCAAAATTCCGAAAAAAATTCACCCTTTGGAGAGCGGTTCAATATATAAGATTCGACACAGCGATTCTGTGACCGACTCTTAAAATCTTAATTAATGATGACCATAAAATGTTAGTGAAAATCGTGAAATTACATATACCTGTATGCGTCAACAACTGGAAATGCCCTGCGCCTGCCACTAAAAGTAATAAAGTGTTAGGTATGGGTTATCCTCTGTACGGACGCATCCGACACCTATCTCCAGCAAATTCAAAATTGTAACCCATCAACTTGCACTAAATTACCCTAATTTTGAGCCAAATACTAACAAGAAAAAATAAACCAAGCAGATATTTGGAGTTGATTTTGCGATTTGTATTAGCATTCGTATTTAATGCGAGTGCACGCCAAACACTCAAATCCCATTCGTGATAAATTATTTAACTAACTTCACATTTACCCTTTCATTTCACTCAGAGAGAACAGCATGCCACTGGATATGTACACTTTAGGATATCAGTTTCCGTATGCAGTGAGACTCTAGTTCACTCCTCTCAGCCGGTCATGATTGATCTAAACACCCGTTTTTGGAATATCCACTCAGTCATTTCAGTTTTCTCTTTACTACCTCAAAGGCTTCGAATTCCACCCCAATCACAACACAGAATGCAAGCAAATTTAAATAAAAAAATAGGGATTACATCTTTTTACAGAGCAAAGTCATGTTAATATTTCTCGTAGTATTTTCTCGCGTGAGGTTTTTTTTTATTTTTAGAATTTACGATTCACAGGAATCAAACAAACTGGATCCTAAGCGGCCAACTTGAGGAAAGAGAAAAATACTAGTCATGGTAATCCGTGGAGTAGTATACTCAACATGCATGTGACCGTTTCTAATCCCATTATCTAAAACACTGTGATTTCTCATTGTGTCCTAGGTTACACCATTTACGTCGCAAAACAATCTTAGCTGTGAGAGAGCATCAAAATATTCATTGCATCTTTGTCTGCTGCATTCATCTGGACGGCACTGCAATACTTCAGTTGCAGAAAAACAAACTCAAATTTTGCGTTGAGGTGGGTGAAAGCCAAAGATATAACGAAACTATGCGAGCATCCAGAAATTTCAATTCCACGTCGGATTCCGGGAAACCACAAAGAAATATCACATAACCGCATCAGGAGAGGTACATGCAAACATTTTGCTGAAATATATTAAATTTTTACGCTAAAAGTAAAACGCATCGGCGCCAAAAGTGAATTTGCTCTCCGTATCTCCTTTGATCCAGTTTAATGCATTGCTCATCGAAAGCAAGCACACCACTGAATTTATTTCATATGACAGAATCAGCACGCTCTCCTCTCGCAGAAAGGCCTGAATTATCCCCGCACAAATAGAACTGCGGATATGGGATACCTCGACAAACGCTCCCTTCAAACGCGCGGGCTGAATTTACGATGCATGAGATCCATTGTTTAAGAGAAAGGCGGCTGATTGCTGGCTGGCTGGGATGGAAGGATGAGGGGTGGGCGGCTGGCGGGCGGGATGGCGAAGGGGATGGATGGGAACCGGGGGAGGGGGTGGGTGCAAGCGGTTTAGCAACGGCAGGTCAGCGCCGTCTCAATCTTAGCGCCGACGCCACCGGACCCTACCGCGGCACGAGGTCGTCCGTCAGGCGCCTTTATCTGATCCGCCGCCGCTGGCGCACGTGTCCACTCTCTTCTCCTCCCTTCACCCAACGCTATTCTCTCTCCATTCCCACCTCCCTCCCTTCCTCTCTCTCTCCTTATCCATTTCCCAATGGCCCCCGATGGATTGGCCTCTCCGTTGATCCACGCGCTAGAACAAGTGAGGCCTAATCATGCAAATACACGGATGGCGTCACGTCCCACGACCTACCGTGAAAGGATTATGTCGTTAGTGCGGAAGTGCCATTCGAATTTTTGCTTGTCCTGACCTCCTTTCCAGTTCATCAAGGAGATAGGAGACGTCGAGGTGGAGATATTAGAGCGTGTTGCGTAGGGACGAGAAATGACAATTACTGCTTTCCGTGGACGGCTTGCCAACTTCATTTGTCGAGGAAGGCATTTTAGGGCTTCTCACAAAAGTAATGCAGCATGTGAGTGTAATGTGGAGTCAAATGAAAAATAATTTTTGTCCTTAAAATCTAACATAATAAACTACAGGAATTTGTTCTTAAATATTGAAAGCTTACTAGCTAAATTGTATTTAAAACGACGAAGAAAGGCAACGCAAATATCTGATTTTGAATTCTTCAAGATTTTATCATAATCTAGATCGGCTACTTAACTCCTACGCAATGAATGACACAATCAATCCCACATTTGTATTTCATGAGGCATGGCTCAGAGATTCCATAAATGTTCTGCAACTGAATCTCTCCCGACTACATATCCTCCCTAATCTCAACTTACTAACTCCCCAATCAATATATCTTCTTCTAGGCATATACGAGGGTCATCCGGAAAGTAGTACCCGTTCGTGCCGCATGAAGTGCTGACGACGCGAGTAGCCGCTGGACGAGGTCAGATAGCTTCAGTGGCTTGTCTGCCTTCTCTGAGCCAAGTTGCGTGACGCTAGCATTGCCTGTGTTGTTTCTGTGATTGTTTACAATGTTTAAAAAAATTGAGAACGCCGCCAGTTGTGAAGTGAGGGCAGTGATTAAATTCCTCAATGCAAGAAACGTTCGCCCATGTGATATTCATCGCCAATTAAAGGAGGTGTATGGAGACAATGTAATGGACGAGTCGTCTGTTCGGCGGTGGTGTCGCAACTTCAACATGGGGAGGGGGAACACACACGACGATGAGCGTTCGGGGAGACCGTCTGTCATTACAGACCAACTGGTGAGCTCAGTTGACGAATTCGTGAGGAACGATCGGCGCGTCACAATTGATGACATCTGTGAGCATTTTCCCAATGTTTCTCGAACAATTGTTCATGAAATTGTTAAACACCATCTGCATTATGCAAAAATTTGTGCAAGATGGGTCCCTCGCGTATCTCAATGAGCTGGCGGCGAAGGACTATGCAGCAGGAATACAGAAACTTGTCACACGTTATGACAAATGCCTTAATTTGCTTGGAGATTATGCTGAGAAGTAGTTTAAAGTATCCTCTTTCAAATAAAATTTTTTATGTTTGTTAATATTTACTTTTGTGTCTTTATTTCACGAACGGGTACTACTTTCCGGATGACCTCGTAGTTTTATTAAGCACAGTGGATGACCATTTTAGCAAGTATGAAGTCTAATGCGAAGAGGTATGGCTTACACAAACTTCCTTATACGAGGGTCATCCGGAAAGTAGTACCCGTTCGTGAAATAAAGACACAAAAGTAAATATTAACAAACATAAAAAATTTTATTTGAAAGAGGATACTTTAAACTACTTCTCAGCATAATCTCCAAGCAAATTAAGGCATTTGTCATAACGTGTGACAAGTTTCTGTATTCCTGCTGCATAGTCCTTCGCCGCCAGCTCATTGAGATACGCGAGGGACCCATCTTGCACAAATTTTTGCATAATGCAGATGGTGTTTAACAATTTCATGAACAATTGTTCGAGAAACATTGGGAAAATGCTCACAGATGTCATCAATTGTGACGCGCCGATCGTTCCTCACGAATTCGTCAACTGAGCTCACCAGTTGGTCTGTAATGACAGACGGTCTCTCCGAACGCTCATCGTCGTGTGTGTTCCCCCTCCCCATGTTGAAGTTGCGACACCACCGCCGAACAGACGACTCGTCCATTACATTGTCTCCATACACCTCCTTTAATTGGCGATGAATATCACATGGGCGAACGTTTCTTGCATTGAGGAATTTAATCACTGCCCTCACTTCACAACTGGCGGCGTTCTCAATTTTTTTAAACATTGTAAACAATCACAGAAACAACACAGGCAATGCTAGCGTCACGCAACTTGGCTCAGAGAAGGCAGACAAGCCACTGAAGCTATCTGACCTCGTCCAGCGGCTACTCGCGTCGTCAGCACTTCATGCGGCACGAACGGGTACTACTTTCCGGATGACCCTCGTATTTGTGAAATAACTTTGCGCTGGTGTTCCGTGGCGATGCAAGAGTGGCGCTCAAGAATTCGTGAGCGTTTGATTAAATCGCTTGGCCTTTCATAATTCTTCGATACGTTCTAATTTTCGAATTAAAATCTGCGAACTCGCTGGCATTCATGCCATGCGGTTAACGGATAGGCATAAAATTTAACTTCCAGTGATGGCACAAAGCTTCGGGTAGTATCAGTACGTAGCACTGCATAAACTTCACGAGATGTGGGCGGAGCGAGAGCAACTTGTGTGCATGTGGTATGTATATCTTCGTTTAGTGAACAAGAGGCGTCTGGGCGTTCTCTCCACCACTCCAGCCGCTCCGTCGAGGCGTGGGAGAGCGAGGCCGGAGCTTGGCTAACCCACCAGGAGCACGAATATTTATGTCTCATGTCGTTTTTCACCGTTCATTGTTAACACACCGATTGATATTACCCGCCGCTGTGGAGAGTGGGAGCTTATGCACTGCGGCGTCCCGGAGAGAGAGAGAGGGGGGGGACATTAAATGAGCTGGATTTGCACGTAAATAACGCCCTCAAGGTTCTAATTAAGGGCGCAAGGCAGGAACTCTCCGATCAAGAGCATCCTGCAACATTTTACTGAGATGCCTTTGAGTTGCTATATTTGCGGTGCCATGAGATTAGGAAATAATTTCCGCTTGTTAGCACCCACCATGTATATTGTACATGCATTGCAGTGCGGGGATAACACAAATGCATTTAAAATGGAAAACAAAACTCATAGAAAATGTGGCCGCTGTTATCTTTTAAATTATCTCTTTACTTGCTCAAATGTGAGGTCATATAAACTTTTACCTTAATTTAAATATATGTGATTTACTTTCAACGAGAGGGAAGCCGGCAAGAACTAATCCCGCAAAAACTAAAAGAAGTATGACTAAATGTACGTCGAAATATGAATTATTTAAATGACACGGAATGTTTATATTTCCCAAGGAAACTTTTACAGGGAATACAGCTTTTACTAATTTACTTATAGTTTAGTTTTGATGGAGGTAGTGAATACTCTAGATAGTCTATAATGCGTTTGACAGAGGAACAAGGCAAGTTGTGTACATGGCTTGCGTTCAACTATGTGTGTTTGAACAGAACGATTTCTAAATTGCTTAAAATTAATTTATTCTTAAAGCTTTCGGGTCCTTAATTTTTAAAGTCGACTTCATCCAACAAAAGGATTATTATACAAATTACGTGAGAATTGAAGCTTTAAAGCACACTTTCGCAGAAGTTGCAGAAAATAGTTGACATGCTTATTCTATTATCCGTGAACGTAGATCCCAAGTTGTAACATTTGACGCTGAATAAACTACGTGTGAGGAAGATATGCGTTGATTTCCACTTCCCGGCATAATCCACTCATCTCTTGTAAAAAAATACGAGGGATTGAGAATCGTCGGGAAGTAAGTGCATCGTGCGTGCACGCAAAAGTGCATCATTAACCCAGAATATAAACTCCAGAACAATTCAAAGGAGCGAATTGGAAGGTTCGTGGAAATACCACCGTTTTTCATGCAATTTTTACGCTCGAGTATTCTGCTGACCAACGACCGTGGTTCTCTCAAAATAAGCCACAAAAGTGAGCTTCACATAACCCAATGCCGCTACAGAAGCCTCTCCATCTCCCTCTTGCCCTCCTCCATCTCCACCACAGCCTCTCTACTCCCTCATCCCCACCCTTCAATATCCCATCATCCATTCGTGGGGTGTGGAGAGGGCTCGGGGGAGGATAAGTAAGGAGATTAGAGGGAGAGCGAAGAATGGGAGGGAGCGAGGGGGAAATTTGGGTGGGCAAGACTCGTGAGCTGTAGGATTGGCGGCATAGTTTCATTTCAGTCCGCGATTTTGAGGGTGTGTAACGATTTCGCGAAATATAGGATTTAAGAACAAAACTGCGAGTTAAAAACTATAGTAAAATCACGCGTGCTTCGTTTGTAATGGGATTGGTTGGATAGATGTATAGAGAAAAGCTACATAAAGCCAGGAAAGATAATAATTTAACTTTTGAGACCTCTAAATAGACAGTGAAAACTTTTAAGCGTAATTATTATAAAATTACCCATAGGAATCTCAAAAACGCAACTGAAAAGTTTCGAAAGCGGTTTGAATGAAGTACAAAAGGCATTAATTAACTCTTGTTATTATTAACATTGGAATTCTACCGTTAAAGGTAGGTTTTTTTATGCGCACAGATTATACCACAGTACACCGATATACGTTTTATTGTCTCTCCTAATAAAACAACCTGATATCTCATACTATGATAACCCCCTTTTCAATGCCACATACCTCCTTCGCGCCTTCATTCCGTCCAATATGCCTAACCTTTTCCTATCTCTTCCTCGATTGCCTAACACACTCCTCTCTATCACGGTCTCCAATATTCAATTGTCAAAGAATACATTATGCCTTTCTTCCCTCACTATAGCTGGGAATTCATATTTCATTTTAATTTCTGTTTAATTGATCTTTTCCACATTTAGCTCCACATCTTGTCAATATTGTGAGTACCTTTTCAATTCTTCTTCTCAAGTCCCTACTACCTTGATTATTTTGGCCCAAAATACTTCCAAGGCTGGTTAACTCTTCCAATGCTCTAGTTTATAACCTCCTATTTTAATATTTAACTTAGTTTTTCCCTTTCTCTAAAATCACATTACCTTTCTTTTGCTTACATCGATTCTTATTCAATGCATATCGCTCTGATTTTTATGTGCCTGCAAACCCTTACCTGACCGGCAAAATAAAACTTGATCATCCGAAAACCTAACTGATTTTTCAATTGCTCACCAACTTTCAGTCGTATACCTAGTTTTCCAACGTCTGTTTTTCCGTTTTCTCCACATAAAAGTTTAAAATCACGGGTGATAATGAACAGCCATGCTTTACTCCTCTTCTTTGCGACTCTCATTAGACACTAGCATCTGAGGAATCTAAGGCGCACGTACAGATTGCACAAGTTCCCTATCCCCCCCAATCTACGCCTGTTTTCAGATTCATTAATTCTACCCAATTCACTTTATTTAATGTCTTTTTGACATCTACTAAGTAAGCAAATATATCCTGACTGTATTCTATTTTCCTCTCTGTTCGTGATCACTTTACTCAGATGGCATCACGTACGCCTCTCTCTTTTCTGAAAACAAACAACTCATATCGTAAGATATCATTTTTCTTCCTCTCATTACCCTTATTGATATTCCAAAACACTACTTTAACAGCATGAAACTTTTACTGATATTCATTTTTCTATAATCCTCACACTACCTGTCCTTGTTTGGGATGTTACCAACTCGGACAAAATCTTTCGACAAAATTCCTCTCTCATAAATGCGACGATTTAGTTCATAAAAGCACTTCCTTCCACATTTTCATGAACCCGTAAGTAGTTAGTTCCTCGGTAATATTATACATCCTAGTGGGTTTATTTGATTTTAATCCTCTTAATGTACTCTCTATCTCGACGTTAAGAATGCCTATCCCATCTACGTTATATTCCCTTTATGTCCACGCTTGCTGTCCTAACGTCTTTACCGCATGGTTTTTCTATACATTCTATCCATCTCTACAGAATCTTTCCTGGCTCTAATGGTTAATTTTTCTGAATTATCTTTGATTTTCTCACGGATTTTCCCTTCTTTCTTCCTGATAGATCATTCACTTCCTATGCAGTGATGCCAATTAACCCTTTGTTTTAAAAATTCCATATCCTCTCACAGTGTCTTCTAACACCCTTCTTTCGTTTTACTAGTTCTATTAATTGTATAATAGTTTACTTAACAGCTTATCAAACAATTAATGTAAATATTAAACTCATTTAGTATCCTTTGATGTAGCTGATATCTCCCATTTCATTAGCCTATTCATCATCTTTTATAAACCTATTTGTTATTTAAGAACACATGAGCCACACATAAGAAATCAAACATCAGATGGAATTTGATTACGCTCAATGAAGTATAAAATAGGAAAAATTCGTTTGACTATTTTTGTAATTCTACCAGAAGGCAGTTATTTTAACACACGCTTCTTTACATTGGACAATGGCGGTTAGTGATTCGATTAAAGTGTTCCGGGTCACGCATATGCGGGCCAGTTAACGGACACCAGGACGCTGTTCTGAATCGATATGTTTTAATTATTTTCAAGCCCTCTAATTGGCTTTTTGTCTCAATTAAGGGGTTAATATTTCACCAAATATTCCCATTTAAGTGTTCAATAGAGTGGAAAGAAACTGTCTCTGAAATTAAGCATATTATGCGGGCATACGACACAAGTTATGCGAACGTCAATTACTCGATCACATAACCTCGCCTCTCGTTCCTCGGAAGAGTTTACTCGGCTTCCAAGCACTTGGATAATTACTCTACCATAATTCCCTAACTGGAAAAGTATGACTCGGAGTGCGCGCAAACGTAGCACGCAATCTACTCGAAACAAATTTCCGTTGAGCTGACATCGACGTACCTCTCCCGCCGACGGCTACACCACCATAAGGCCTAAAACAGATGCCGTCTAATTCGTGAAACATACTCCCCTTTCCCCACCTGAAACCTCAAACCTAGAATTAAGTTTGCGGTTCACTGGAGATCCCCTCCTGGGTCGAGCAGGGTTAATACTCACATAAGTCCACGGCGTAGTTCCACAAGGGTTGGTCGTATCGATCTCGAAGAACACTCCATTTACGATTCGTATTAATTTGAAATAACTTGCAGAACCATTTGTCTCACTCAATTCCAACTCTTCATGAATGCTTTTCACTCTTTCATTTTTCCTGTGACTACATTATGCAAACTTAGATAGGTAAAAATATGAAATGACAATCTGTCGCTGGATTTAACTCTAATTATGAAAATAATGAATGAAACAAAGTTACACTGATAATTATAAGAGAGTGATTGAAATAAATGTTTGCTATCTTCTGAAATTATTGACTAAACAAACTAATGTTTTGCTATCTGATACACATTTAGTATATAAGGGTAACACAAGAAACAATAGGGAAAAGTTCACTGTACTATTCTAGACTTAATTCAGCCCTGTGAATCAAAATTTTAATGATTTGCGTTAACGTCATAACGATATCGAGTGCAAAAAATTATGAATTTACGGATGTAAGGTTCATAATACCGTAAAGTCAGTCCCTAGTGGAATAGTCTACACTATAAAATCACACAAGAAATGATGCATAAATAATAAGCATGTAGCTTGTATACGAGTAGTACATGTCTCAATTTAGATTTTTGTTCCGCTCACAATATATATGCTTAGAGATAGGAGGTATGTTTACTAGATAAAAACTATGTGCAAAACATTGAAGCCAAAGTTCACTGAGCAAATTTGCTGCCGGATCAAAAAAATATTCTGCTCAAAAGTATTATGACGCAAGATATTGTGCATTTTAGTCAAGTTTGTTTTTTGTCAAAGATGCTTCGCGTTCCGGAATTTTCCAAAAATATGTATTTGCTATTTATTTCAGGAGTAACGAGTAAATTTTACAGTAATAATCTGTCACCGACATTTTCCCTGGAAAACCTCGTCTGCATAGAAGCCTCGGGAATAAAACTAAAGATTTTATTTTTAAAGCATTAGTATATACCTTCATGGTTTCTTAAATTAATTGATTTTACGCAGCATACATGATTTGATCCCGACGTAATCTCTTGCCGCCGTTATTTTTTTACCCCGAGGCGAGGTTTGGACAGATTGGGACACGCCACACAAATGCTACCCCAGCTCGTTTCCATTCACGATGGTACTAGGGCACTTCGATCACATGAACCCATGTTATGCATGTATTCACAATGCACGTGGGGATAGACAGTGAAAGGCATTATTTGATTCGCAAGGAAACATAAATCACAAACGCCAGATCGACCTTAGCAAGAGACTGGTTTTTTCGTAATGAGGGCATCTAAGTGAAGGCTCAAAAAATATTCGAGAAGTAAGAAAAAAAGGAAATAAAATTAGGACAACAAAACATTCGCGGGTGGCTCAATTGTTTGCGATCCCCCTCCATTCCCCTCCAAATATCGTCACCACTCCCTCCCCGAGTATATCCCTCTGCGCTCCAAGAGACATCCCCCTCCTCCGTTTCCCTTTTCGGCCGACCCATTTGCCTACCCCACTCTACGTACATCCATCCACGTTCGCATCCTCCCCTTTCGTCCACCGAACGCACACCGCCCCTCACACCCGAGCACCCATTCAACCGACCACGCTCCCTCCCCCATCCCGGTCTCTGGTCCTTTCCATCTTCTTTGCCTGGAAGAATAACGGACCGAGAGCGAGTAATGACATGGGACGGAATGAAATGAATCGCCCGTTGCCTGGATTCTGTCCGTTTTGCTAATTTTAGCCGCCCATTGCGGGGCTTATGAGGATGGGGTGGGTGAGGATGTTGAAGAAGGGAGGCAGAGTGAGGAAGGGAAAGAAAGGGTGAGGGGAGGATGGGGAAGGGGGAGTGGTTATGCATGGTTGGAGTGGGAAGGGGAAGGTAGAGGGGGGCGTGGGGAATGGGGACATTTTGAAGGGAAAGGTCGAGTGAAAGGAAGAAAGAAAGAAAGAGAGAGAGAGTCGGCGAACTGGATCAATTCGACGACGAAAATGCAATAACGCATTTGGTCCTTTTTCCTCCGTCGAATCATAAAAATTGACGCGGCGTGGCGTCGAGAGCGGGAGTTTGTGCATGTGGGAAAGCAGGGGCGAAGCGGGACGAGAGAGGCGAAATTGAGAGCGGAAAAAAGTCAGGGAGGTCACAAACTGAGGAAATACATTTAGTAAGGACGAAGTCATGGGAAAAGGATCAACGAGTGCTCGTGGTCGCATTGATTCAACGTTCTCGGAAAGAAATCGACGTCGGCAGAAATGTCCCGTAGTCAGTTTTTCTCCACATTTGTTTCATTTTTTTTCAATAAGATTACTTTAATTCCCACTTATACACTTATACTTATGAGCGACAAGCATGACTCAAAATGACGAAATATGAATAAAAACACGAGAATAATAGATGCGACTAAATATTCGCAAAACATTTAAGAGTAATATCGGTAATTAAAATGTGAATTTGTAATTTTCACGCATTATGTGGTAAATACAGATGTATTTTTAACTATGGAAATCCGTAATTTTCAAGATATTACGTTTGATGCTATTAAGTTTATTGGGATACTGTAAGATTTTTCAATTTAGGAAATATTCCTTTGTAACTGGTATAATAGGTACTCAAAATGTTAAGAATGCAGATAAGATAATTAGATTACAGGTGTACAGATTAGGTGGTAAATTTATTACCGATTTCGAAATATATTAAAAATCATTCCTAATTTTAGTATAAATAATAAATCATACTTTAATATGTGGAAAGCAACTAACTGTTAGTGACTAAGGACTTGCATATATAATCGTTTTTTTATAAAGTTTTGAGCGGAGGAAATGCGGGCAGTGTGAATTTAGAAAGACTAAGGGAGGAAGATTTTAAAGTAAAACAGAAGACAGATAAAAAAATGGGCGTCATTAATGTGTGTACTGAAGCAAGGTATGAATGACACAAAGACAGGAATCATTCTGGAAAAATATGTATAAAAATATGAGAGCGCTGGGGTAGTGAGTCAAGAGAAAAAGCCAAATTTTTAAAAACGGGAGAGAAATTCGGATGAAAAATAATCTTACAGCCTAGAAACTTCGATGAGTTGAATTACTTTGATAGATTTATAGATTATTATAAAATAATATGGATGAGGTATTATTTGATTGTACAATAATATAGATGAGGCAAAAAGGTATATCGAAGAATAATATTACATTCATAGTTATTGAAAACAAACGTACAAAATACAGTTGACAAATATTAGATGTGAAAACATCATATAAAGTTTAGGAAAAATACGTCCATGACAAAAAGGTCCCAGGTCTATATACAGGTACATAGACCGCCGAGACCTACTTATATCGTTGGCATTCGTTTAAATTTAACTGACCGTAGACACAGAATGTAGGAGAGGTCAGCGGCTTAAAACATATCCACCTTAATAGGTCATGACGGCTACCGGAAATTAATACAATTCATGCAGAATTTAAAACCAAAAAGATTTGAAGCATTGAGGAAAAACTTGTGGAAAGAAGGAAATGAAATCAGTCGCAATAGTGGACTTACGTGTGAGATGGATGATTAAATACCACGATACGACGAGATTTCAAAGGGGGAAGTGTTGATATGGGAAAGAAACTGTGAAATGTAGGATAGGAGGGCAGATAAAGGAGAGAAACTGAGAAGAAGGGAGATTAGGGGTGGGGAGCTTTTCCTGAGAACGAGATGGCCGGAAGGGTTGGTGCGGAGGGATGACGAAGGGAGTGAAGGGGAATAGAAGGGGGGACGGGGAGTGGACAAGGAAACGGCGGACGGGCGGGATGTGAAAAATACGCTCCGGGAAGCGCGCGCAAGGCTTACGAAATATAAAAAAAACGGAGCCGGATCGAACGAGCGCGGTGTTCGGAAATTCATAAAGGAAAGGTAATTAAAATGACACGCGTTTTCGACCACGGCGTGATTAAAAAAAAGGGAGTGAGTGATTGAGGAGTGGAGAGTGAGAGAGGGGAGAGGTGGGAGTAGGGGGGTGAGGGAGCGACGGGTATGCCGTGTGTGAATGGTGACGGAGGAGGGGAAGGGAGGGCGCGAGATGGGATTTATTTTGCGCCGGCGGCCATCGGAGGGTTATTGCATTGATTGGGGATCGGATGAAAAAAGAAGAAGACGGAAAAGGGCCCCGAAGGTGGGGGAGGAGAGCGGAGCGTAGGAGGAGGTGAAGGGGAATAGTTGGAGGGGGGGCGTTGAGGTTGCGAATGGAGACGGGGAGAGCGGTGGGGGAGGGGAATGGGAGAGGGAGAGAGTGGATATATAGGGCGAGAGAAAAGCGCCGGACATAACGATTTGATCAAAGGAACGCGAAGCGATACGTACAAGTGGAGGGAGGGCTCCAGCGCGGCTGATGAAAGATGAAATATGGATGCAGCAACTGGCGGGAATATTCTATTTCTAACGGTCGGAACCTAGGTACGAGAAAGAGTGTGTGGGGTTGTGGCTCGGGCGTGTGGGTCGGGTGGTGAGGGTTCGGCGGAGGGCCTTATTAAGATTTCACTGCGTAATTATTTTAAAATCAGGGCGCACTCAAAAAAGAGATAACATGAAAAACGAAGCAAATGGGTGATGACACAAAACAGAGTATCGGACTGGAAGGAAATTTACGGGCTGGGGGTAAGAATCGGTTGTGCGTTTCCTCCTTTTCGGGTTTTAATGAGAACGGGTGCGTGTCAACGTTTTTCAGGAATTCCTCTGCGTCCCCACAAATGACCTCCAAATACTCGAGGAACACATTAATTTAGTCTTTTTACATTTACGTAATATCTGGAGGCCAAATATGAGATCTAAAGTTACGGGGCCGGGATTGCCTTTTTGACGACACAGTGCGATTTGCGGGATATACATACAAGCACAAAGTTTTCAGCGATCATTTTCGTTCTTCAATTATCCAACCCCACCGTCAAATATCTTCGAAATAATATTTTTGGAATAAGTCAGGTCAGTTTACATTATTTTATGCTTAACACGATGCTGTTATGATTCTCCACACATAATGAATTAAGCTACCAAAGACTTCAAAGAAAAAATGTATGGAAAAATATATACTTGAAAAATATAGTACTTATGCAATAAAATCGTGAAAAATCAAGGAATACGATGCCCTCCCAAGTATACACGCTGTTGTTCCCTTAATTTATAAAATGACTCGACCATCGGTATGACAAAAAATGCCGCTTGAATAAGTCACGTAAGTCCGATAACTGAAGACGGTTGATTGGTGATGGGGTTTTTAGAATAAATATAAATGGGAACAACTGAGGTCGAAAAAAATCTCCTTAATCAACAACCATTATATTCTACTGTGAAAACAAATGAAACCAAAAACTTTGTGATAAAAGTTAAAAAACCCAAGTATATTCAACACTTCTAAACTTAATTCATCAGTATCAGAACTTTAATGCTACCTTAATTTTTCCTACGCACATGTACTTACCGCTTGGTCTTCCTCATGGAGTATTCCCTTCAATTTTCCCTCTATTATATTTTTAACTAATCCATTGCGCGTCAGGATGTATCAAATCCATCTATTTCCTCTTTTCCAAGGGATTTTCCATACAATTCTTACCTCTTCTGCTTCTCTGCGTAGTATCTAGCTCCTCAATCTGTCCGTCCATCTAACCTCCAGCACAATGTGTCGAAGACTTTTTTTTCGTGGACCATTTTTCCAACGCTCCATGTCTCCGATCCGTACAGTTCCATGCTCCATACGATTGTTTTAATGAACTGCGTTCTATCTCGCAACCTCAGGTCGTTCAACATTATAGTTGCAGCTTCTTCATCATTATCCTTAGCTTGAGCTATTCATCGCTTGATATCGGTCGAACTTCTTCCACTCCAACTAATACTGCTGCCCAGGCAAGGAGAATTCAGCTTCATTCCTTGAACTGTGTTACTTTCTTTTCTCTCAATTCTGTTTATCTTCCATCAATCAAACACTAGTTTTTTTTTGTTTTCTTCCAGTCGTAGCTCATATTATATTATAAAAATATTTGGTGTAGAGGATTCAGAGTTGATTGTAGTCTCTCCATATGAACTTTTTCACGAAACGATTCCTTATTTGCCACCTTAGGTTCTTAAAATATCTACGTAAAACGGATCAACCAATAAAAAGTATATTAACTCAAAATTTGTTAGCATAATATTAATATTTCTTGATTTATTATTGCTGAGCAAGAGACTGTTCCAGACAATTTTACAATTTTTTAAAATTATGAAACGATTGAAATTTTTGTCTGAAGACGGGATCTATAAAAAATGGGGTTTTTAGTGCGATAAAAATATATTGTGGCAGATAGTGTAGTAAGTGAAATGTTTTTTCATTCCGCAGTGACTTTATAAGTGATCCTAAATTTATCTTATGCTCAGGTATATTTTTAAGTATTATGTTCTACCCATAGCTTGACATAATATTTAGTCAAAAAATCACATAGAATGATTTCATAGACGCATTATGAGGTTCATGCCATCGATTTTTCATTTAAAAAAACAGTGAAAGTACAAAATGTCAAGGAGTGGATATGCTTCAAATAAGAGTGACGTTGGTTCCAATTATTTGTTGACGAACCGACTAAATGGAACTTTTGAATAAAAATTGAAACTCATTGATCGAACCCTAAATAGAAATGACGAGATATGCACATGGGTAAAGTTATATTTCTCACTTCACGAATATCAAGGACAACGAATTAATTTCCCCATTCCGTGCAGCCGAGAACGCCAGCTGATTGATTAGTTTACTTCGCTCCCGGCACGATAAATGCTTTCAAACTCCCGTATTTCCAAATGACGAAAGGTTATGAATAGCACTTTAAATGCATAAAACCAGCCGAGATGCCATTTTTCGACCAAATAGTGCAAGGTACTTGATGTAGGAGTCGAGTTCAATCTAATCACTCCTAATTGGGACATTGGTAACAGGAAAATATTCCATCATTTCGATTATTTAACACCCAATCAATGTCCTAGGCGTAGTTGCTAATTTGAGAAATGGACAGGTGATTGCCATCGCGGGCTGTCCAAACCGTCGAAAACATCCAGGCTATTCCGATCGAAATTTCTAACAAGGGAGCCGCGGAAATACGCCTCACTGATGAGCAGCATCCCTTCCGCCGTCATTTGACTGCCGAAAGGAGTGTTTACTGCACTCGAATCGAATAGAAATTATTTTCTTGTCATTTTCCGCATCCGTGCAATTTAATCCTCATTTCAATCCGTCCGCCAGTTGATTGTGCGTTCCTTTCGTGCGTGCTGACGAGTACGTGCGTGTGTCTACGCGAGTAGGCGTATGCGGCCGATAGCGCTTAGGAATCGGACTCGCGCATGATTGATTTATTGCATAAAGGCGCAATTTAACGACCCTTTTGAGGGTTGGATGGCTGAATAGAGAGGACGCAATGGACTAATGGATAACGCATTAAAATGTGTCTGTTTGATGTAGCTGTGGTCGAACCCGAGAATGGCACAAAAGAAGGTTCCTGGTCCAGTCTCGTTAGACTACAAAAAGCCATAACATCCCCAAATGAATCGAGTTCCGATCTAAGTGCTTAAAAATTTCTGGCACCTGACTGTTCTCATCTTTCCGATCCGGGAAAATACCAGGATGCGTAAGTCAGGCTGAAATTTTATTTCCCGCGGGAGCGTGGTGGCAGTCATCAATTCATAGTTCATCAATACGTGACCACACTAGTACTGCATGCGGCCAACACTTAAATACGCAAGTAGTTTTGAAGAACTTCACCAAGTAACGCCATTATGATTTTACCTTGAAACATTTTTATTCTAACAAAACCTTTAATGAAATGTTACCTTATGTCTTAGAAAGTCTAGGAACTAGTGCTCTTTTCGCAATTTCTGAGCACATCCCTCAGCCTAAATTCTGGTTTCCGACATTATTGCCTTTTTTCCGTTTACTGTATTTTTCATGGTGCTCATAAAGTCAATTCTTTTCTTCCTCCCCGCCGGTTATCCACCATCCTCCCTTTAATCGCAACCTTCATCATCCCATTATCTCTCAGCATCTACATCCTCCCATTCTTCTTCATACGAATTTAACGCAGCAATTTCCACTCTTCTTCCATTGCATTAAAAAAATTCACCGTCAATCTATCCTCTTTATCTTGTCTATTTTCCCTATTCTCCTATAAGCTAAAGATTCAAAAGGTTCTGGCATGTGGTCGTTAGCTTGGCTCTAAGGCCAGATTTACAAACCATACTACTCATTGTTTCTTTCGGAAGAGTTTAAAAATCTTTTCTTAAACACGTCATCAGTAAGTCTCCCTTGTCTCTTTCCCTAATATTGAAAAACCGCAAAAAAACAGTTTTTCTCCAAACTATTGTCCAAACACGTTGTTTAATTTAGCCTTTATACTCCTCGAGAGTTTCATTATGCATTGATCTTGTGATGCATTCAACAATAATTTATTGCTTTCATGCGTGAAATAGTAACCCTTTCCGCTAACATTTTATAAACCCCACCAGAGAGTATGGTACGCTATTACGCAATGTGCTGGGTAACCTGTTATCAGCCGTCTTTTGAGATGCTGTTTCTAAGTATATCTCAAACCATAAAGTAATCCAACAATTTTTTCCGTCAAATCCTGGTATTTTTTCATATGCACGTACCTCTGTGATGATGCATGAATAAGTTTTTTGTCATTATTTAAAGTTGACTCTTAAAATTCACGCTTGCAGAAATTAATCTCTCCTACACCGTAGTCTCCTACCTCCCTCCCATTTACCTCTTCCCATTGCACTCTAAGTATCCCCCTATTCCTATCAGTTGTCTTCTTGCCATCCTTTGTTTACATATAAACCTCTATGATATTCTGCTTCCTTCCGTTAATTACTTTACGGAATGCAAACCTGAATTCAACAAACTAATTGCATTCCACTGACAAGTGGCTGAATACAACCACCTTGGACGTGGTTCCTACCCTTTGATATACCTGACATGAGCACAGGCAATTTAAAATCATGTCTATGCGAAGAGGAAATTTAAAAGTAACTTATTTTTACGAAAATTTTAGTTAAGAAAAAATTATACTGTGAAATTTAATTTCATAAATAGATTTGAAAATTAATTTCTTTATATGTAGAATTTTGTCAATATTCAATTAATTACTAATGGATCGCGTTTTAACTTTCAAAACGTCATCCTCAGCTGCAGCATTGGTTTTGATCTTAAACATTGTTTCGAACATGGAACATTCTTAAAATTATAATGGAAGGTATTGGCAGATTACTTTAATGTTTTCATGTATTTCCAAAGTTTGGAGACTACCACATCGTTTAAGATTAAAAGTAGGTTTATACAAATGTGTCGAAATCAAAAGGCAATAAATGTTGAATATAGTTTATATCTAAGCTTCACTTTGGTTACAAAACTCTTAAAATACGGTCCAACGTATGAATAAATTTTCCGATCAGACGTAATGAAATACTTTCGCGTCTACTCAAACCATTGCATCCAGCACACCTCGTTTATTTTACAGTTGGAAAGAAACTTTTCCCTTATTATCTACCCTCCTCGGCCCCATGGCTTAAACAGGGTACATTCTAACCGGAAAATTAAATTCCAGCGATAAACCTCGAGATGTGCTCATTCGGCCAGCGAAGGCAATCTGAGCCCTCTTAATGCCTGGAGAAATTTTCCCCCTGAAGACGAGTACCGCAAGTCAGTTGCGTAGTTCTGGGTCGAAAAGTTTCTTGCAATTCACCATGGCTGCAAGAAAAACGAGGGAGACGGGAAAAAGACACAATAATGTGTAGAGGAAATATTTGGTGCGCGCTAGAAAGCGTTGTGTTACGCCATTGAATGGGTATTCGGCGGATGGGAAAGATTTGGAAGAAGGGAAAAATTGGAAATAAATGTGGAAAAACCGGTGACTGGGGAGGAGAGAGGGAGACGCGGAGAGGAGAGCCAACGCGGGGATTTAGTTGCCGGAGAATTCGAAGCGGTAACGGCATTCTCTCTCTCAAGATGAAGGCGAAAAGTTTTGAGGGTGGAGGAAACTCAACGGGGGGGTACTTGGGAATTTCGAATATACGCCTAGGAATCCTTCGGGCGGAAATCACAGAGTGCACGCACGAGACAACTGCAAATGTTGGAGAAGGAGGACTGCAGGGAAAACGAAAATGGAATGCATTGAAAGAGTGAGTTCTTTTTTAGAGGATGCAAAACATCAAATGGTGCCATCAATAATGCTGACAAGAGCAGTGCATTGTTTACTGGACCAACTTTGATAACAAAATATCTAGATATTAGTGAAAATGACTGTTAGTATATGCGCGTGGCTTGGAGAAGAATACGTATCTACTTGCATATAGCAGCGTGTAGTTCAGTTCTAACCTATTGACTTATCATTATCTATATACTCTCTGCTCCCTCATCCTCCTCGTAAAGTGCGTTTTCTCGGAAAGATGTTTAATATGAAGAGTAAAGGAAAGGAGGGTAGAAAGTATTTATCGGATGTTATAAATAGTAGTTTTTCTCTTAATTGAAAATGGAAAGAATTAAATTCCAAGCCTTTGGTAGCACAAGGGTCATCCGTCAAAAAATGCCATGTATTAGTTCTGATTTATACAAACTATTCTGTTACTTTTATATCTTCCCGTAATAAATCATTCGATTGTCTTCTAATGACCATGCACACATGTATTCTATGACAAGTTAATACGAGTATAAAAGTGTTTCCGCAGTACGGATGCAAGAAAAAGCTTGTAAGAGCTGGTATATCTTGGTATATAGCTTGGTATTTGTCTCATTTATTTGGATATTTTACCGAAGTAAGTAACTCCCTAAGAGTAACATATTCAAAGAAAATATTTTTCTTCAAACAACTCAACCATTTAGTAGGAATGGCCCCAGAAAGATATGATAAAATATAAACATTTTTTCTACGAAATATATGACGTGTTTCTCAGTGATTGAAAGAGATTTAGACGTTTTTGGACCCATAGGGGGTGACGGGGTAAATTCCATGGTAAACGCTGATATCTAGTAACTAATTTAGTAGACTACGAGTTTAGGAGATCCATAATGCATACCATTAGTAAAAGAGAATGTAAAAATATATCAGACAAGCAGTGTCGATGTGCAGAGCTGTCTAAAGTGCTTCGATCGCTGTTTTTATTTCGACTCTAGTCGAACATTTTAAATGACCTACTTTCGTCTTCGTTGACGTGATCCAATTTTATCAGCACGCAGATATCCCACCGCATTATTTACTAAAGGTCAAACATTAACTACGAGCGCACACATTTACGCCCAACCGGAAGGGAAAATTTTGGAAGATGAAAAGTGCTGAAAGCGGGAGGAAAACTAACGATTGCGTCATGGACAACGCTTTTGTTCCCTCAAAATTTCGACGAGTTGGTTTTACGAAAATGGAATAACTGGGCAAAAAGCGCTGTCGATACAATTGGCCCACGCGCGCGTGCATGATTACAAAAAAAGCGACCTGGAGCAGCACGGAAGTGTCGCCGGAGTAGAGTAAAAGGGCAGAGCAAAAGAGAGAAAGAGTGAGGGAGAGAGATAACAAAAGACAGATATGGAGACGAGGGGAAAGAAGGGAAGTGAGAGTGGGAGGAGGGGATGGGGACACGGATGGGAGGGATAAAGTGAAGATTGGGTGGGACTAAATTGGGTAATACATTCACATTATGCCGGTCTGGAGTATAAATCCCCAAACAGCTACCTCTCCCTCTTGTTTCCTCCCACCCACTCATATACATACACACCATCCGTGGAACCCCATACCACAATTTAAACCATTAGTTCCACCAAGCTCATCTCCCTTTCTTTCCTATGGCTATATCTCACTCCCCTCACTTTAGTAAATAGTACGTGTGTAGGTATATTTATTGATGTAATACAACCACAGTTGCGAATCATTGAATACTATTCTAATTATTTTCATCAATAACTGCCTTCAAAATTAATTTAAATCATGTTAGAAAATCGTTTTTGCACTGAATGAATTAAATTAGCAAACATTATTGCGTAAACGTGTGCAATATTAAGGAGCTGTAAACACGAATAGAAATGGATAGAAGAAAAAATCGGTGGTTTCAAGAGTGGAAGAAAGATGCATGAACAGATTTGAATATATCGTCCTATAATATACTTCTCTCGGCAGTTTCCTTGCATTTTATTGGACTATGAATGTAATATTTTCAGTTATTTATAACGAAGTGCATAATGGCTGGAAGCACCCAAAAATATATATTAATCAATCCCGCATAAACATGTACGTATGTGTACATACATACATACATATGTGTGTGTGTATATATATATATACTATATATATATATATATATATATATATATATATATATATATATATATATATATATATATTTGCATACGTAGTATAACTATTTAATCCCACTTGAAAACCACCAACTTCAGAACTTTGACCCCGAATTCCGCACCCTCGGACTCATCCACACGGACATGCAAATGGCTTACCCCTTTTACCATTCGCCCACACGTTATATCCCCTCACACTCTTCACCGCGCTTCCCTCACAGAATCCCTCCGCCGACAAATACCAATGTATCACCTCAAAATTACTCCAACCTCCAACAATAATATCCCGACGGTGAGGAGCGATGAGAATCCCATCTGCCAGCACAGCCGCTGCGACGATCCTCCGCCGGCCCTTCCCCTCCTTCACTTTGGATCAACCTTTTTTTTTCATTTTAACCTCACATCCCACCGCTTCACTGATCTCGTCGTCATCCTAATCTCCTCCCTCGGAATCCTTTCTGTTTAAGGTTAATTTGCTATCAAAATAAAGGATGCGGTTCATACACGCCGGTGCCCCTTTGCACGTGGTGATGTGAACTGGATTTTGCACATGTATTCATTCGGATTAACCTTTTTGAACGATTAATCTTGACTCATAATTGCAAAACATCATGTGTGAAGCTGTGCTTTAATTCCAGAAACTCGGTCAACGTTTCCAGAGAGTCAATTTCATGAGGGTGGTTCCCTTTCTTCTCCCCGCATTCTGCATTAATTGTGCGTGCATCAGCGATCAAGTACTTTGCAAGACCTAGTCAGCGATCAAGAATTTTGCATGACTACTTTTATAATGCATTTAAAAGTCAAGATTAGGAAAATGATGACGATACATGAGAGTGCTTGTTTTTTTGGAGTAGGACTTAGGGACGGATAAAATAAAAGTAGAAGTGTAATCGGCGGAGTCACTATAATTAAAACAAAAGGAGAACAAGGGAACCTTAGATAAGTAAACCTTATATATTTACTCTGCTTTACTGATTTTACTGGTCATCAAATGAAAAAAGCCATCTGACAGTGAATTTTATGACTAAATGTGTCTTCTAATTAAATATTTATTTTGAAATTCCTATGCTAGTGCTATTTCATTAGTTATATGAAATTCATACGCTCATACTTAATGTTAGAAAAAGTATTCACATTATTTCAAGAATCGAGGACTATTTCTGAAGCTAATAAAAATTTTCTGAACGCCCCGGGGGTTCCTATTATAACTGGCTTTAATTACTTCATTTCCCTCATATTATGTGGTGCATTAACAGAGGTATCTACTTCGGGAGCAGACCATATTAACATGAATTTTTAAAAAGCAACGGGGTCCGTTTAAAAACTCTGACTCCTGATGACACTTAATCACTTCTACTGATTAGTTATTTATGAATACATTCGGAGCTTCTCTAATAATTTTGTTAATTTTGCCGGCACTCATATTCGGATTAGCATTAGAGGCACCTTTCACCCGGGGACAAGCCAAGTGAATCCGTCCATCGCTCATATTTCTCAACATAATTGTGTATCAGCGGGATGATTTTTCACCTTTTTAATCAAGGATAATGACCGAAAAGCCGTAATGTGTTTGGTTGCCAAATCCTGACAAAGGTTTAATATCAATCAGGTGAATGTTATTTCAAATATCCAAAAATATAAGCCGTTTTACTCCCAGAAAACAGCTCGAAATTATAGGGAAAAAGTCTCCCTTTAGTCCTGGACCTTTCACATAAACACCCTGACACGTGCACAATTAAACACATCATACAAACCAACATTTTAATGCTCACATTTTCTCTCTCATTTTTGCACCTCGAACACTTCGACCTCGCTTCGGAGGTTACCATTTCCTGTGACCCTTCCCGATCTACAGAAAATAAATTTCCGATACGAATAGATGACTCCCAGGAGGATGGAGACAAAAGGATGAGGGAGATGGTGTGATTTTATTTGTTCATACACCTGGAACATACGTGGGCGCAAGATTCTCACTTTCCTGGCCAGGGATTCCCGTGGGTATACGGGAAGCAGATTGCATAAGAGGCACATAAAGTGGCGGAGGAAGTGAAATATTTAACCGGTTGGGGGAGGAAGAGGGCGTTTAAAGAGTTCCTTTAGGAAGGGAGTCCTCGCTAAGAAGACGAGGGGAAAATGAGAGAGATCCGCGTTAGAGATATGTGTAGCGGAGGAATCGAGAAGGGATGCCGAGGGGAGGGGGCCGGATGGGAGGATGGGGAAGGAGACGGCGCGTGCTTTGAAGTTTGCCGCGGACACACAAGCTTACTGCCCCCACTCCCTACACTCCGCAACCTTGCAACGCCACCCACGGCTATCCCCGTCCCTCTGAATCACACAATTCTGCCATTGATATCTACAACTACTTCTAGTAAACCCACCACCACACTCGTCCACTCACATCTATCTCTCTCTTTCTCTCTCTCATTCTCTCTCTCCATATTTCCCATTCTCCACTCCTTCCATTTCCCCAGGACTCCCCCCTACACCAACTTTGGATCCCTCTCGACAAACTCTCGATCCCCTCTTTCCCCCGTTTCCCTAAATTATTGGAAAGTGCGGTTGTAATCGCTGTGCTTGTGCATGAGTGCGTGAGCTTGTGTGCGTGTGTGCGCCCGAGAGAGTTTGGAGGGAAATATCGAAGGCTTCGTGCGTGCGTGGAGGGGAGGAATCGGACGGAAGCGAGGGAAAAGGGTGGGGGGCAAGGAGGAGGGGGTGGGTGGGTGGAGTGTTGGGCGCATTTCATGCGTCACGCCGTGTTTTGCGTGAAAGGGAGAGCGATGGAGGAGAAGGGGCGGGGAGCGAGAAGTGAAGTGAGGAATATGAGCCATGGGGAGGGATGGGGGATGGAAAGGGATGGTTGAAGAGGGTGATAGAGAGGTGGGGAGGTGTTACGCGTGAAATGCAACGTATTAAAATAGCACAGCAAAAAAAGAAGACAGCAAAAAAAAAGCGAGTGAGAATGAGTGGGTGTGAGAATCATTTGTTTGACGAGGGAAAGCGACAGTTATGAGTTAAATGGAGGCGAAAGGGTTCACGGTGAATACCGACTATGGATGGAAAAGGGGAAACTGTTTTGCGGGGGGGTGGGGGGTGGATTCGGCTGAAGGGGAATTCCCGCTCAATTACCGCATTTTCGGTCAAAGCGAGGGCATTTCTGTTGTGAGTTTCTAAATTTTTCAAACATTCAATGGTCGGACGACATAATTGCCCTCTCCTAGTAAACTCATTCCAAGTAGGAGTTGCTTCAAGAGTGCGTATCACTGCTTTTTGATGTGCTTTCTAGTCATTTGCTCGATTATCAATATATTTCTTCATTAGTGACCATTCATTATAATTGGCCGAGCCTTAAATTAATAATGACAAAATGGACTGTATTATGCCAAATAGAGTCGTGATCATCAAATGAAAAGATAACAGATGCATAAGAGATGGCTCAAAATGTTTTACGCATGGAGTAATGTCAGTTATTCAGGGGATATTAAGGAAAGGAATGCTCATTGTTGACGGCATGAACAAGGATTAGAAAGTATCAGTGGTTGATGAAGGTGGCCCGTGTTGCGCGGAAGTACTTTAGTCATTTTAAAATGCAGCAGAATAATTTCCAGGAAAGTCTTACAAAACAATGTTCTCATTAACTTTGAAGAGTACTGAAAGGCTTGAGAAAGCATACCCTTATGGTGCCATGCGCCTATATTTCCCATGCAATAGAACATTCAAAGTACTTTGTGTGTTAAAATCTAAGGCCCTAGAGAAATATATTATTTGAACTTGAAATGATAATTATTATAGAAATTATTTATTTTAACTTATATGCGGCTCTGTGTTGCCCTGAACCTATGCTTATTTAACTACTAAAACTTGGAAATTTACGATATCGTTTGGTAGAGCTAAAAATGTAAAAATTAGCATTTCCGATACATTTTCATATATATTTTTAATATACCTGTTTATTCAACTTCAGCAATAACTAAGCTTACACCAACATATTTCAGCCTAAATAATTTCATTTCATTGTTTTTACTAACAAATTAAAAAGCTTATAGAAAATATCAAACGAGTTAATCCGGGCTCTAACATAGGAAATATTCCGTTATTTCACTTTTGGGATAGTTATAGTGACCCAAGAATAACGATAAAATATCATGAAATACCTGAAACAGCCAACAGCTGTTTACGGCAATATTATAACTTTGAGACCGGCTCCTCTCTAAATCATCACTTATTGCTTGAGCGTAATACGTAGAAGCTAAAATAATTGTTTGTGCAATTAATTCCACAAGACTGGGTCATGAGTGGGCTGAAGAAGCAATTAAATTAACCGTGATACGATGTGGAATGAAGAATCATTAAATTAAAAATTACTAATCCATTGCATCACGAATGGTATCATGATGGATAATTAATTTTTCACAGATATCTATATGAAATATAATATTTAACGAGACGGCTTATCTCCTTTAAAGGGAAACTGTTTTGTCTTTCCCACAAATTTTACTTGTAATCAACTGAAAAACTCGCAAACGGATTAATGCGGATAAAATATCTCGTGGGTTTAATTTGAGAATGAATATTTATCCAGCCAGATAGCCTCATAGAGTTTAAATATATAAACTGTTCCCTTTAACTAATCTAATTAAATAAATTCATAAAGGAGTATATTTACACATTAGCTGAAAACGTAAGATAACGTATCTCAAATATGGGACAGCAAATTTCGATAGTAAAGAAAACGGCCGTAGTCATACTTCAGGCGAATGAATCTTCCGAACTCCAAGTGAGATATAAATCAAAAAACATAGAAATGCCCATATCACTCGGGCTCTTCCTTTCAGAGTAATGGTAAGGGAATCATTGCGAAGAAGAATTCCGCCATTTGTAGCGATTGTCCCTCCTTTTCCCTACTTTCTCGTGTGAACCGGAGACTTCAAAAGAGGACCTGGAAAAATGAACAGTGGGTAAATGAATGTACGAATCCAAAAAATTTACTCGTACGATCGGAACGGGGATATTAATGAACTTGGAGGAATTAAACAAAACCTAAAACACCCAGATGGCACTGAAAGGGAGTGATGAGGCATTGATTAAAAAAACGTGCCTTCCGCGGTAGAAAAATCAGGTGCAGAAAGAACCCGGAGGACCATGAAAAACCTGATACCAAGAGAATTCTCATCGTTTCACTAATGGTGCCCGGTGAAAAAAAACACGCCGAGAGAGTCCAAGAAAAAAATTCACTGCAGTAATCAAAAGGCTCGTACAATTTAGTAGCTTCAAATATACGCCATAAGAGAGCAATGGGGTTCGGGGACAAAGGAGACGAGGAGGAGGAGGAAGGGGAAGAATCGGAGAGGGGTGCAGGTATGCGTATACGCATACCACCGTTGTGTAAAGAGAGAAGCAGGTAATGAAAGTAAGGAAAAGGGAACTTTTTCCCAGCCGGGAAAATCCTCCCCCACGACCACACCTCCCTCGCAGGATAAAATTCTCCTCGCCTTGAAGCAGCGTTTTTACCAATTCGGGGAGGGTTGACTTCCCTCGCATACACTTTCACGCATTAATTCCTTGTCTCCGTCCACCCTCTCGCATTTCAAAAACACACTCAAACAATACTAATCACACACGTCCTGAAGAACTCGGAAGCGCCCAAGTGGCAACAATTCTTCTCAAACAGCAGCAGACAGCACCAACTGCGGAGGAGGTGGCTGTCACCCATCGGGAGCGGTGTTTGGCAATCATATTCGTTGGGAGGGCTCTATACACTCAGCGTTCCGATAATGGCTGATGAGATGCAAACCTGCGGTGCGCGAGCACGCGAGTTGCCGTGTAGGCCGGGAAAAGGGAGAAGTCAATAAGTGGGTGGAGGGGATTCGGGGTGCATAAAAGCTCCAGGAAGGCAATCCGTCATGAGTTTTCTTTCCTGCACTTTCCAAGGGAGGAGGGACGCGAGGCATTGAGAGAGATGGAGAGCGGAATGCGGCGAAATGAGCGAAGTCGGGGAGGGGGAGAATGTTTGCGCCAGCGGATAGGTGGAATGGGAAGGGAGGATGCACAGCAGAGGCACATATGTTCGAGAGGGTCATTGAAAGGAATGGAGCACGACCCGATCCGAACCGTACCTGCATCGCGAAAATAACGAGCACATTAAAGAAACACGCTGAAAGTATCTTACGAAATGGAAATATTTCGAGATTTTTGTTTTGTATTCATGCTACATTCTTTGTACTCGTGAAACTCTTTGCGGGTTGTGTTTCAAATTCCGACTAAGTGCGTATCTGGAACCAAAGATCAAATATACGACACTGACCGGTCTACGGTGCAGAAATTCTATCAATTTGAATCGAGCGTCAAATGATTCAAAATTATGTGAAATAATTCGCAAAGAGGGCTTAAATAGTTAGTCGGTAGTTTGAAAAGTATACGAGTGGATTCAACTGAAAGAAAAGATGAAAGTATAAAAGTTAATGCAAGTGTGAGAAGACGCAACTCTGAATTTGAGGGAAAATTCCAGAATACCTGTAGTTTTAGGTAAATATCATTTCGGTTCAAACATACGCGCTGATATTTATGACTTAGTATTGATTAGTTTGACAAATGTATCGATTGCCCGTAAATTGTTTCTAACGACCAAATTCAATTAAAATATACAAGTATATAAAATATACCTGTACCTATACATGCATTTTAAAACTGTGCCATCAATTAAGTCATTTTTTAAAGAGTTAAATGATCAGAGACCCTGTGCTTTAGCAAGTCATTTAACTCTATCTTGTATTCATTACGCAGCATTCTAAAAATGGCAAATAAATCCATTTATAATGGTTAAGAGTAAGTGTGTGAGAGAATGTAAAACATTCGGTAAAGTATGTCCATAGAGGCGAGCGATGCAGTAAAAACGAAATATTTCAGAATTTATATTTGAAGGCCCTCCTTATTTCTAAATGGATTGATTGTCTATATTACTGCATTTATTGATACTGAATTCCTCATTGATTGAAGAATAATAATAAACGATGATTATATGATAAAGATAACATTTAGTTATCAATATTCATGACTACAAACAGGAGAATGAATAAAAATAAAATCAGGAGAATAATTTAGGGGAAAAATGTGTTTGAGTAAAAGTCTACCCACAGGCAGGAACAAATAAACTTGGAATGAGAAAGCGCTTCATAGAAACACATCAGGAGGTTAAATTTCCACAATTCTGAAGCATTGCGCTAGCTGAAACAAAAAGGGAAAGATTGAAACTAACGGAAACATGATTTGAGGAAGAATGGGCATTAAGTGAACAAATAAAATAAAAATTGAAGGAATAATTGGACAAATACTCAATATATATAATAGCATTGGGCATAACGTCAGTCATAATGTTTTACTAAGAAAAGTAGAACACTAACAGAAGAAACCTTGAGAGGAAGCCTAGAATGGAATACGCCAACCACAAAAGAGATACGAAAGGAGTTATGAAGAAGAGGGAAATCGCTGCAGTGCAACCTTCAGAATCGTAATTTCTAAATATAATTTTGTTTACCAATTCCAAATAATGTCTGAAAACCAGTTATAATGCTTTGAACATTTAGGCCCTCTTTCATTACTTAAAGTGACTACCAGTCAAACCTGAGAATAAATATGGAACAAAATACTCGCAAACAGCCATAGAAATAAGATAACTATAGTAAGTTTAGTTAATGCCTGAGCATTGTTGGGTCACCGCAATATTCTAAATATTATCAAGCATTATAGAAGAAGGGGGGGTCATTAAAAATTAATGCTACTAAATCTCAAAATCAAGGTTAAGAAAATTTTAGACCTCAATCTTCGAAATGTTCTATTATTCCAATTTTGAACCTGTATGATATAATAGAGATATCCCGATCTACAGTATTGTCTCTAAAAAATTCAAATGTTGATATATTTAGGTAAATACATTTAAATTTTAGAAAGAGCTTCAGTCTATTTCATATTATAAGTGGAGTTTTATTATACTTGATAAAATGACGATGATTTGAGATCATTTAGTCTGAATTGGATAGCTACTCAGTAAAGGGGGATCATACATTCTTTATTCGCACAGATGATTGTAAAAAAGTTTTATAATTTGAAAAAACTACTGTTAGTATAATAGTGAATTCATAAAATTGCATTGATTTGCCTCCAATATTTCGTCAGCAGCAGTCGCAATTTGAAATTATTCAGTTCACCTACGACCACGAAGGAGGTAAAACACGATGATGCACTGCAATATAGTCATATAACGCAACCAGCATTATCAGAAATATCGAAATATCCATCAGGTGCCAACCACATGTTGGTGACGTAAGACTTATAACATGTTTGTACGCGGTGGGTTCCGCAAAACATTTGGTGGAAGCGTAAATATCTCACAAAAATCAATCAATTTGAAGTGTTCCTAATTATCCCTATGGACCACACCTAGTTCCACGTTTCTTTTTTCGTTCCTCAACGTGAATAAATACCTAGCGTTTCCAATAGCGTTTTGCACAATCGGAAACAGGCTTAAGCGAACTGAATACGTTACAAATTATACAATATACTTGTACTCGCAATGACTCCCGTAGATCAGCTATTGAAGTCAAATAAATGAAACTTGTAGCAAAAAGACACGTTATATTGGTAACAATGTCAGATAAAATTAATGGCTCAAGCGATAAATCATGCGTATTTCTGATCACTCTTTATTGAAACTCTCTCATAGATAACGCGAGATGTAAATGTAGTGGTGAGATATTTTTCACATTCTCCGTTCGTAGCATCCGCAGTAATCAACCTCTGAGGTTGATTTTGATAGGTAGAGCTCATCTCGGACGAAGCCTTAAGGCTTGTGCAATTTACATATTTAAGGGAGAACTGCCAATTCCCTTCCATGTGCAACCATTTGGTTTCCCACGAAGTTCTAGAGACGATAAAATTGAACCCTTTTGATTTTTAGATGGCGCCGTCATGCTGAATTCATTACTCCTAGGTCAGTAGCCGAATGCTCCGCCTACTAGACTACCAAGCCAAATCATATTGATTTGGAGTATAGGTGGAAAAAAAAGTCGCCAACACTAAAGAAAAAAATCGACTATGGGATTTCACCTGAAATGGACGTTTTGAGGCTCGCTGAACACGTTTTGACCATTTATACATCTACTACATCTACTTAATACCCCGCAAGCCGCCGCAAGGGCGTGTGGCGGGGGGTGCTAGGACACCACCCATAATTTAGAAAAGAAAAAGAAAAAAAAAACCGCATGCAATAACGACAAAATCATATATATAAAAAAAAAAAACATGGCATACATTCATGCATGAACACTTACACCCCACACACATGCAAACACAATAAAACTACCAACTAACATACACATGCACCTGAAAGTATACCTAAAAGCTTTGCAGTGTTTAACTTTGCTCCGACTTGTAAATTCAACGTTTTTAATATTTCTAAAGTGACTTCGGTTTCTTGCTATTATGATTACTGATTGTTCGGGGAAAGAATGAGTATTTGTACCTATCTGTCTTGGAATCTATCTCCCTTAGTTTATCTTTGTGGTCTGATCTACCTAAGTAGTGTGGGGCCATTATAATTCCTTCAGTGTCATATTTAAACTCGTTTGTTCTGAACCTTTCTAAAAGTCTAAGCCTCGCTTGTTCTCTCCGCACTTCAAGTGGTTCCCAGCCTAAATCCCCTAAGAGACCTGTCACACTTGTGTTTTTATCATAACAATTTTTAACGAATCTAGCGGATTTTCTGTGGACTTTATCTAATTCTTTTTGCCAAATTTTCTCCCACGGATCCCAAATACTTGCGGCATATTCCAAATGAGGTCTAACTAGAGCAAAATAACACCTCTCTTTAACTTTTTCATTACATTTCCCCACCACCCGTTTTATGAAGCCAAGTTTCTTTAAAGCTGATCCGCATATTGTCCTGATATGTGCTCCCCATGAAAGGCGTGGTGTTAGAACAACCCCCAAATATTTAACTTGATTTGCCGTAGTCAATACTGAACCCTCTATTTTGTAGTTTATATCCTGATCCTCGCTTCCTTTATTCCAAAAGTTCAAAACTGCACATTTATCTATATTAAGTGTTAATCCCCATTTATTGCACCATTCCGAGATATTGTCTAAGTCTCTAGAGAGTAGCTCGCGATCTAGTTGGCTCCTTATTTCCCTGTATATCACCGTGTCGTCAGCAAATAACCTTAGATTGCTACTAACGTGTGTGCTTAAGTCATTTATGTATATTAAGAACAGAAGAGGCCCTATTACACTTCCCTGGGGGACGCCCGAAGTAACATCTCTCTCCGTTGAGCACAACCCATCTATGACTACTATTTGTTTGCGGTTTGACAAGAAGTCTCTAATCCAATTAATTATTTTCTCATTGATCCCATAGTATTTAAGTTTATGTAACAATTTATTGTGTGGGACTTTGTCGAAGGCTTTTTTGAAATCCAGGAATACTGCATCGATGATATCTGTCCTCGTATGCCCGTATATGATTGGAATTTTTGTGAAAAGGATAACCAAAAATATTAAACTGACCCAGGAAATATTACTATATTTAGAAATTTAATCAGTAAAAAATAACCTGCGCTGTTGAGACACTTGGCCAGGAGTTATATTCCCAATGTTCTCTTTACTCGGCTAACACTTGAGAATATGCAACAGTATTAAGATTTAAATTAAATAAATACGACCCATGAGATGAACTTTTTGTTGTCTCCAAAGTGTGTTCTAAAATCAGCCTACCTATCGGCCGGGGATACGCGGGCATAATTATTACTAAGCCAATTTGCAGAGAGGTACTTACTATTAACAACTTCAGTAGCTTCAGGCGTGATGTGGTGGAAGTCGAACATAATGAATAACTGATCGAAGCACTTTTCCACTTCATAAAAGTTTTTCATACTTTATGACCGGGTTTCGATATATTACATCATCATCATGCAACAACACAACTTCAGTTTGTTACCAGATGATGATATAATACATCGAAACCCGGTCGTAAAATATAAAAAAATATTATCAAGTCGAAAAGTGCTTCGATCAGTTATTTATTACTTACTATTAAGTACGTTTTCCTGCTTAAAGCAAAGAAAATAGTTGTCTTTATTACAAATTTCAAGTGATGGTGTCACGTTAAAAACACTATTGATGAAGGTAATTGAGAGAGTAGGGCAAGTGATTACTTAGGGGATGACCAGTTTGGGTTTAGGAAGGGGATAGGTACGCGTGATGCCATTGCAGTAATGAGATTATTAATCGAGAGGAATAGAGAACACAACCAGGAGGTATTTTCCTGTTTCGTAGATTTCGAAAAAGCGTTTGATCGAGTGAATTGGGGAATATATTGGGGAGTATATTGCAGAAAATAGGAATAGATTGGAGGGATAGGAGGCTTATCTGTAACCTGTACATGTCTAAGACTGTTCAGGTGTGAGTGGGGAACGGGGAGTCCGGATGGGCAATGTTAGGAAGGGTTGCCCATTATCACCGTTGCTGTTCTACCTGTATGTAGAGGAAATGATTAAAGAGCCATGGGGAGAATTGGTGGTAGGAATGAAAGTGGGCGGGGAATTCGTAAAATTAGTAAAAGGATATTAAGAAAAGACTCGTAAAAACTTTCATATGGAGCGTAGCTATGTACGGCGCGGAAACGTGGCCATCGAAGCAGGAGGATAGACGCAGACTGGAGGCTTTTAAAATGTGGGTGTGGAGAAGAATGGAGAAGGTGAAATGGGCAGAGAAGAAAACAAACGAGGAAGTACTTGGTAAGGTGGGTGAAGAGAGGGGTTTGTTGGGAGATATCCAATGGAGGCAGGAAAAATGGATGAAGGGGGTATTGATCAGCAGAGGGATGTTGAAGACAGTGATAGAGGGGAGAATGTTAGGCTAACTTGGAAAGGGAAGGAACAGGATAGGGATGTTGGACGGGATGAAGGGAGAAAGAAAGTACTCAGAAATGAAGAGGGCCCTGATTTAGAGTAGGATGCTGGCTTTTGTGTTTTGTTAGGAGTCACAAAATGTTTTATTTAGTAGCTGTGTCCATCCAAAAACCTACCTTAACCGGTAGATTACCTAATTATAATTACAAATTTCAATGCCATGAGTCAGCAGAAAGCAACATTTTATTTAATTGTAACTACCGCCTAAAAATTCCCAAATAAATTGTTGCGATTTATTTCATAGTTTTGATTCGGAAGATAGGCTTAATATTTGATGGCAGAGTTCACCCAATTCTAAGCCCAAAAGCATGTCAAGTTCACACATCAGGTTATGGGGGTCAGATCATTTCCTCGTACCGCTTATGGCCTCTCAGGAAGTTCTGGTACCCGAGAAATCGCACTGTGGTTGAAGCTGAGGGTACCCAGAGATGTGGGCCCGAGAATCGAACCTGGGACCTCCAGTCTGGACGCTCTTTCCCTCGATTGCTTTGTCCCTTTAAACAAATGTATGACTGTCAAAACAAAAAATACCCCATTCTCGAATTACCCGCGTAAAGACTCACTAGAGGTATAACTTCACTCATGCCACCGTTCTTGCAGATTGCAAATTGGTTTTCCAACGATTTTCCTCCAGATTTTTTTCAATCTTTTGACTAACTATTCTTGTTAATATATCGGACTTGAGACTATAAATATGGGAATCAAGTAGTCAAATATCCATCCAGCATATACTCCAATATTTCGCCCGAGCATATGAGGCGTCGTCACCAAAAACAGTAATAAACGGTAAATTTGATTGATAATAGTTCATTCAGTATAAAAATCTACGTCAAGTGAAATCCATACATTGGGGTAGCGGCGAAAAGTTTCTTTTTTATGAGATTTTCCAGGCTAATCTGAAACCTAAGAAATAAATTTGATCTAGTAATCTTATCTGGGTAAATCGATGGGTGTGCAGAGACACACCAGGTTTGAACTCAGGACTGGTGTCCGAGCGGTAGTAGATAAAAGGTGAGAGCCAGATTAAGGTGGTTTAACGGTACGAAAATGGCACAGTGGAAAACAATAAATAGATAATATCGTTAAAAATGAATGAATAAGTCCAATTTGCACCTATTACTGAGGCTACTAAGCATTATAACCGTCATGAGTAATCTACACATGGTTTGAAAAGCCCGGTGTTGTTTACGGTGGCAATCAAGCTCGCCAGGAGATGGCAGGATCGCAAAAACTGGGTATCAGAGTAGTTTCCTCGTTTAAATAAATGGTTAAAGCAAAAATGTATTGATGTTGTAAAAAAGACTATAGTAAATATTATTTCGAAATTATGAGCATTACCGTATATTGTTAAGAAAAAAAGTGAATTCTCGCTAAGAGGTTTCCCAGCAGTTGGTATTGAATGCTACCAGGTCCGCCGCGTTAATTTAGCCTGACATAGCAGGATTGGTTCGCACTCGGCAAAGTTTCCACCGTCCCAGTGTGTCCGCAAGGCTCACGCACGTCCCTAGGCCTGTGCATTGGATCGTGCGGTAAACGCCGTCGGGTGTGTTTCCATGACGTCACCCGTTCATCCAAGTGGTGATTTAAGCGATGGCATGGGTCGGCTCAGAGTGGCGAAGAGGCGGTGGCTGTTCCGCGCGGGGTGACACTGGGGAGGTGACGAGGGGATGGAGGCCTGCCGGGGATGATGTTGGGCACTAAGGGGAGGGAAGGGGGGGATCGCCCGAAGGGGTGGCTCTTTCGCACAGAGGGGAGAAGGATATGCTGCCCGAAGGGGGCCTACCGCCCACTGGGGAGGATTTTACTAAAAGGGAGACCCTATATCTACGCTCATTCAAAATAAAGAATTATCTCTTTTTATTCTCCTAAAATATCAAAACTGTATCTTTGATTCAAAGCTTATGACAGTCAGGTAGAATAAAAGGTAAAATTGTAGTTGGCAAGACGGCACTATGATGGAAAGATTGATTATATTACGCAAAGCGTATGCTTTTACAAATTTTCCTTAATTGAATATAAAAATAGCTATGGAAATATACTTTTAAAGATTGCGATTAAGGTACAACAGTGGGTCAGCATAACATTATTCAATTATTGAATATTCCTCATTTATATGTACAGAGACCCAAGGAGACACGGTTGTTGAGTATTTAAAATTGCTTTTAAATATACTATGCCATTAATTATCTATTTCTATTAATAATTAACTTTGAGCTGTGCCTTTATGTTTAAAGTAGATATGCTATATATTAATCTGGATGAAATAAAAACAAAAATAAATCAAATATTTGAAGTAAAATCATTGTTTTTAATTTCATTCATAACGTAGGATAATAAAATTTCAGTGTTAAATAATCTGTAAATAATCCATTCCAGAGCAATAAAAACCAGGAAACATAAAACATACTTTTGAAAAATGCTTTACGCTGAGCATAGAAACATAAAATTACCTGCTGATTTAGGGAGCATAAAAAATTGAAACCACTAAAAGAAAGAGGTCACCATAAAAGAAGAATGGAAACAAGTTGATATGATCAAGTAGACATTTGCTCTAGAATGAAACGGAAGATGACTAGCTACACGCAGAAGTTACTCTAGTTATATTAGAAGCAGCGAGAAAATGCACAGAAATTGGGTAACCCTAAGAATACATAGAGCGGTCACATTATAGGAGGCAACAAGATTAAGGACGTTAACGCGCTCATTTATTTCAAATGATGCATTTTATCCTATGATTAGTTCCGCACCGACGTGGGCCCGCTCCATCAACAAGAAGAAAAGGGACACACCGAGAGAAGGGCAATGTGGACAATAACCGGAAATGTTTGTTAAAAAAAAATTGGTGGGGGTAAAATGAAGACGGGAAGCAAAAGTGTTATGGGTAGAGCGAAAGAGAAGGAGGAGGGAGGGGTGAGATGAGCGAATGAGAAAGAACGGGAGGGGGAAACGCTAAAGATTTCGGACAGCACACGCGGACGTTAAAGCGAGACGGGGCAAAATGGGCGCGGGGCGGACGGAGGGAGATAATTAGAGAGATAGCGAGAGAGAGGGTAACTGGGTGGGAGATGGGGAGAAAGATATGCAAGCTCAGTGGGCTGAGGACATTAAGCCGAGAGAGAGAGAGAGATCCGGCGAAGATACAGAAGAGGCGTGTGGGACCCTCGAACTCCCCTCTCCCCTCCTTGCAGCGAGCGCACCAGTCAAGGTGCCTGCGATTTTAAGCCACTCGCCCAGGCCCTTATAACCCTCCCGCTTTCCTCGCCCTCCGCCCCTGTCCTACTTACCCCCACCTATTTCTCAGCTATTTTCATCGGCCCTCGGGCCCCCTTATCACTTGCATATGTGCAGCCGCCCGCCGGTCCGCTCCTCTAACCCTCCACTCTCGCCTTTTGAGGGCGGACTCTCGTGGTCTCTGCCGAGTGTCGGGGTAATTACGACACTCCGCCGTTGGGTCATGTTTCTCTCTTTTCCCTTCGATAAGCGAAAAGAGGGTACGTAGGTGTATGCAGCGGATCAATCGGTCGCCCTCGTATCCCTTACGATGTGGGTGCAATGTACTTATCCCGCTAAAGAAGTAAGTCCGGAGAAACGAAGTTGAAAGTTTCGGCTCGTTTTAAAAACTCCAAAATGGCATTGCTGGCTAAAATAATTCAAGTATGGTATACGTTTACCGTTTAGATTATAATTTTCGGGCATAGAAGCTAATGATCAGGGTTGGATGAATATCAGCGTGTGTAAATGTAGGGACAAATCAGAGAGTTTCTTGGCTTGAAATGATATTATATTATATTACAATTAGGAAGACTTGGGGTAAAAATTTTATCCAATTAAAAAGTAGCCGTGAAAATAATACTCTCGAATTATTTCTTCCAATAGAAGGGGCCTATAACACAGCGAATTCAATCACAAACGAACACCGAGAAAAATGTTGGGAAACAAGTTTGTTTTCTAATTCTACGCGAATGATTCAAGTATATACTGCTGAAAAAATTAGCATGGAAAGAAAAATATAGCTCACGAATGAAAATGACAATGAAAGGTTATTCGCTAATTCGTACAAATTAACTTCGGAAAAACAAAAAAAATCTGAATTTCTGACCCCTCAATTTCATAAAAACCGTTAAATTAACGGAAGGAGAAGTATTATTAATGCACAAGCCATAAATTTTTCCGAAAGAATATAAATAATTTTTCAGGAACGTTTAAATTCCGGCGGCGTATAGTCCGAGAAAGCTAGTTATACCATGCACTTTTTGCAATGCAAGTCAATTTCAACTCCACGTTACGAAGAGGTTTACTCAAACCAACAAAATAAGATAGAATCAATCTTCATAGGTTTAAAATATATTAAATATGTAAAAATATAAATTTTTAATTTTCCAGAGACGAGTATTTTCAGGATAATATATTCATGTCGGGTACCTGGATGTCCAATCAATAATCAAATCACGTGCAGATGCCCGAGCACATTTCGCCCCATCCCGTACTTCCGCGTCTCTTCCATTTACTTCCCTTCATTTGCTCGTCCAATTTCTTTTCGAAATTCAATACGGGGAGATTTTTTTTACCCTCCTGGAGTTTTGTTTTGTCCCGTTGGAGGAAAAAGGTTTGAAAGGGGTTAAAAGCTCTCTTGAGACTGGAAGACTTTCAGTGGGCAGTACGGCCTCTCCCTACCTCTCTTCTTTTCTCTTACACCCTTCTCCACCACTCCTTTCCGTCCTTTTTGACCCCTCCCACCCCCTTTTCTTGACCCCTCCCTTACCTTCCGAACACAGCTTCCGCCACGACGCCCCATGCACTCCCCCACCTTCCCAACCCTTCCCCGGATTGCTTCTTATTCTCTACTCCCAGATTTCCCATCCTTCCTTTTAACGCTCCCGCCACCCCACCCTCTTTTCTCTACTCGCCCTACCTATTCATCCCTTCCTCTTCCTGGGAGGAAGGGGATTCCCCGCTCGCCACGTTTTTCGCCCCTGCCCTAACCAAGGGCGAGGGGTGAAGGGTTAGGAAGGGGCAGTGGAGGTGGCTTTTTCTTCCCTTCCCCATCTTCCTCTCTCCTCCCCAGTCCTCCCCATCTCCACCTCCTTCCCACCCATTCGTCCGAACGCCCTCTTCCCTTAGAGCTGCCCCCACTGAGACGGTGGGGCAACATCAGGCCGTGGAGATGGCACAATCAGCTATCCTAAACTCGGACTCCAGGGACACTGGCGAATCCACGGAAGAGCGGGGAGTCAGCTGGAAAAAGGTTTTTTTTTCTTTTCCCCTCTTCTTTTTTGTCCTCTCCCTCTCTCGGCAGGAGAAAAAAGATGGACGGGGAGAGGTTGGATAGAACTCGGAACGCGGAAGACGAAAAGCGAAAAGGGAATGAAATAGCGAGGGAGATCGAGATGAAAGCAATGTAATGGTCAAGATGGAAAGAGAGTATCCAAAAGTGAAAGTAAGCATAAAAAACGTTGAGAGAGCACATAGTTGTTCGGAAAGAAAGTTGAAAATGGAAAAAAATGAACTTCGTTCGGTAAAAATTAGGAAAATTAAACAAAACCAATATCAAAGGGAATACACAATCCCCCAGGGTGCCGACTCGTTTTCCTCTGGGGTTTGTGGCGCGGTGTGGTGATCACGAGAGATTCATGCGGAGTGAAGTCCGGGTCGATCGCAAAGGTCGCCGCTGGAGCTTTCTTGTATATTCGTAATGGCTAGTCCATCGGGTGGTTGCAATTATAGCCGTGAGCACATCCGCCCGCAAGTTGCCGAACTCTCCCGGATGTAGTAACGCCCTGCATTACGAAACGAACTCGTTCCGAAAGCCGGAGAAGGGCGTTAAAAATAATAGAGGAGAGCCCAGAGATCCGTGTACATTCTGGAGAGAAAGAGAGGAGG
Source organism: Hetaerina americana (assembly GCF_022747635.1). NCBI lineage: Eukaryota > Metazoa > Arthropoda > Insecta > Odonata > Calopterygidae > Hetaerina > Hetaerina americana. Next base: position 55,200,625 of record NW_027286069.1, read on the forward strand.
AGGGTGAGGACGGTGGGCATGGGCAGTATATGCACGTGGAACGTGGAACATAGCTACAAAACGGCACCTGCGCATGAGATAACTTGTTCCTCCAGTTTCCATCGATAAACTTTAAACTCTCAGACGCAATATTTTTGTCAGATTAAATCTCGTCAAGATTTTGAGGAGTAAGTGGATTCCTCATCATAACATTCATTTGGTTCAAAGAAGTTCGGCATCAAGAGTATACCAAAGGCTTTTTTTTTAATCCTCCTAAATCACGCTATTCAAATGCAGCGTGTTCGAAAATTTAAAAAGTGCCGTTTCATTGAGCCAGGAGCTAAGGCATAAGAGCGAGCAAATATTTCCGTATTTGGAGGAAAAAATAATTTAAACAGGAATAACTTCCTCGATTTGGAGATATTTAATATGAAGGTGCAGCTGGGAATGTGTTTGGGACACCAGAAGCTGATCATATTCAAAGGCTTATGACCAATTTTCCAAGGCAATGTCAGTTACAAGAGGAATGGGAAAATTAAAATGGTTAATCCCACGACCTCTTTTGCTAAACAAAAGTGTACGCCCACATTATGAGTAATCTAAAGTATTATTTGCTAATTGAGGGCTTAAAGAGAAAAATTAATTATTACCACGCATATCTAAATCATCTTGAATTATCAACCCAAGGTTTGGGATATTAAAACTCTCTAAACTGTCTCTTGCCTTCAAATTTCTTCAATGAAAATCTCTTCAATATCTGGTAAATCAACGTAATTAACGCCTTCAAAGTAATTAGAAAAGTAAGGAATTCAGAATATACATAATATTGACATTCTGCTATAGGTGCAAAATCTTCTCTCAAAAAAAGACATCTTTCAATCCAATCTTTATCAGATTGTGTTTATTCCTTTTAAATATAGCTATTCTGCAGACGTCCGAAACCCAAAACATGCTTAACCTTCCTTCAAGTAAGTTACTTCAACTTTTCCTTGATTTCATTAATTTTATATAAATTCTTTTAAGATTAAGGGAGATAATGACCATTTCTAATCTCACTCCTTTCTATAATTTAGCTTTTCTTTAACCTCACTTGATCACTGCTATCTGCTCCTAATACTTGTATCAATCTTTTGCTTTTTTAGCTCATTCTCATTTTTTCAAGGATATATGTGTATCATTCAGTTCCAGTTCACGCTCCGAGAAGTTTTTCCCAGATCCAAGAATACCATAAAAGTCGGCAGACTTTTTATGTTTTGTCCTCTATACGGCAAGCTTGAATGCAGGGATAGCTTTCCTTGATCCCCTGTTTCTTTGAAACCCAAAGTGATCTTCAATTAAATCTAGTTAACTTCCCTCATTGTTGGGTAGATTATTCCTGTCACAGTCTTTGATTTAGGGGTCGTTAAGCTAATTGTTCCCAAATTTTCACAATCTTCGGCCCCATTTCTTATCAAAATGGGGAGAATTACATTCTCCTCGAAGTTCATAGGTATTTATACGAGTACATTTTCTAACGCATCAAATTAATTTTTAAAGGTGCGGCAATCGCACATTTTTTTCTTTCCCAAGTTAAACACTGTCATGGCATGAAAACATAAAAATTATCTTTAATCTATTTTGTCTGTAACTGATAAAGAACATTTTAGCAAAGGAATTTCAGACCTTGCATGCGATTCCTACTCCTATCTACATCAGTAAAATTAAAATCTTACCATACTTACCAAATTTGTTTCACAAGACTATGCGTGATTTTAATTTTTTTAACTATGTTCATGTGAACATTTCTTTATGTATCATATTTATTTAACTATTTATTATCATTTGAACGTGTAACTCGACGGGTTGTAAAAACGCATATGTATAAACATCATCCAAAATTTTCATTTGAATCTGCCTTCAAAATTTGGCTGCGAAATTCGCATTCTACGACTCCAGTTGCCTACGACTGCCAGTTGAAAATGGCATTGCCTCATGAACATCACTTCATCTCCTCATAACGTAGTACTCCTAAGAGTCACTAATCTTGAGACGTGTAACACACCTCATGTAACAAATTACAAAAGGCGTGACCTTAGTTTTACAGGTTATTCATATTTTACCACAGACCGTTAAATATTACTGAGTGCAGCGAATTTCATGCCCATCATCTGGAACTTTGACGAATTGACGACACGAGAAAATTTACCCATAATACACTTACATAAGGTCAAAAATAATGAATCGCCACATTTGGTGATACTTGCAGTTGAACCACAACACGATTAATTTTTTTTTGTGACATTGAATATGCACGAACAAGGGAATAGTTAGATCAATTAAGCAATTGCACTATGGAAAAGCATGTTATTGAAGCTTAGAAAATTATTCAACATCAATTTTTATAGACGCAATACAATTGGATACATTGCCAAAGTGAAACAAGAAGAGGAAGAAGTATATATGCGAAATCAATTAGGGCTGAAATTTTCAGTTATGGTAACCTACTTCATTTTCATTTTAAATTATAAATAAATTTAATGAATGATTTAATCACCCTGTATTAAAAAGAGAAAAAGCATAAACATGAATGCATAATTTGTGTGATTTTGAGTGAACTAATATCTCACTACTTCAAAATTCAAGTGTGATGAATAAATATAAGGAGATAAATTTTATTGCAAACAGTTATGCTCTTCAAATTCAGCGTCAAGGAATTAGAAGGTTATAAAACTATAATTATATTTTATAAAGACTAAAGTCAAATATTACTACATGGGACTCTAATGCAAACAGAAGTTGACTTTGAGCATCAAAACGACAAGGGAAAATTTCCTTAATGATGTTAATGGAGGGATAAAGACAAAACGGGAGAGTCTGAAAAATCAGATTGGAAGATTTTTGAATTAAATGAAAAAAAATGGCAAAAATGATATATATATATATATATATATATATATATATATATATATATACACACACATAATATTTCCAAAGAAAAAATTTGCAGCACGATAGAATGCACGATAGAACTGCCGCAATATTTCCAATATCCATTTCTTCAAGCGCATATTTTTCCCAGTGTAGATTATGGTGCAGGGGTGCATAATAGTCCATAAGGCTAGAAATCAAAAACCACTGATTTGGCCATCAAGCATTATAGCGGCCGTAAACATGATGATTACTACCACTCCAGCAAGTTAAAGGTCATTCCCGCCGCACGCCGATTCATCCTCGCAGCAATTGATATTCGGTGGCGTGGCACGTCTCCACCTGCCTCCTCTCCCTCCCGGTCGCCATGAATGCACTCCTCCCCTCTCTTTCCACCCCCCCGCACACCAACCAATCCACCCACACGTCTCCACGCCGTTCCTCCTGCCACCACTCTCACCCTCCCGCCCCGCGGCCCAATCTCTCTCCGCCGCCTCCCGACCCGCTCCGTCAATTTCGACTCCACCCCTTACGCACACACACACGCCGACACCCCCACATATAGAGAGCATCAGCAAGCCCCTCTCTAGTGGGCATAAAATTAACTATCCCATCAAGTGAACCAATCGGACCTTTTCCGTCGAACTGCTCCGACATCAATCGCCTGCTCCCCGACATCGGCGCCACGGATTCCCCGATGCTTCCCCGTCGACCGGCCTGCCCCGGGAGCATCCAGAAGGAAAGGCGGCGGGGGGTGGAGGAGGGAGGACAGAGCCTGGGGGGCACGTGAGGGGAGGACAGAGCAGGGTATTAAAAATCAATTCCCGTAAAAAAATATGCCATCGCCAAATGAAATAAAAATTTAGAAATGATGACCACCCATCCTGTTCTTGGTTTTGGACGATGAAAGGAGACATATTTTTCCACCCCTGGGTGACGGAGGTCAGACAAAGGAGAAGAAAAAAAGAACTGCGCTACGGCACTGGGGGTGGGGTCAGAGGCGGTGGAGGGGTGGAGTCAGTGGATTACAATTTCGCAGAAGTGCCCGTGAGAGAGGGGAAGGGAGGATGGGTCGAGCAGATATAAAAAAATAAGTCGCTGCATTCGGTAGGGAGACAGAGAGAGAGAGAAGGGGGAAGGATTGCCCCGGAGCCAATACGGTTATTAGGGAGAGCACACGGCTATATAACATGTTAGGAGACGCGATCCCGTCGGGGCGCCCTCGGGGCAAGTCCGACTCGCGCGCCCGTGAGAGTGCGGGCGAGGATAATCCCTCGCTAAAGCACTGTGGCATCCTATGTGGATCACCGTGTGACCGCCTGGGCAACATATCTCCTCTTCCTTCCACTCCCCTCCCAATCTCGAATACACTGTCCATTTTCCCGTCCCTACCTGCTCGCCTTCCCAACCCCACGCCAGATCTCGGGGTGACACACACTCTTCTGTCCCGCCCGCCATCCTACATGGGCCCTCACGCCACACGGGCCACCCGCCACCAACCCCGACCCGACTCTCATCCCCCTACTCCTCCCGCGACCTCACCAGACCTGCTCCCCGATCCACTTTCTCCACCTCTCCCCCGCGTAGCCCGGTCCGACGGTATATCCCTTCGGAGCCGCCATCCTTCCCTTCCGATCCCTCTCTCCGCACCACCCCATTCCCTTCCCATCCCTCCCCCCCACACACAGACACCTCGACCGGCTACCCTGATTCGGCGACAGATGCGAGGTTGCCCGCCCGTTAATCACCGAGCCCCACCTCCCCCCTCCCCATTCGCTCCATCCAATGAATACTTCAACGCTGCAATTCCCCGCCCTGGAGGCCCTCCTCTCCTCGACGGTATCCTCTCCCCCTCCCTCCTCCTTCCCCTCCTCCTCCGGGTGTGTTCCTCCTCGAGGAACATCCCGAAACGCGGGGAGGGAAAGGGATACGATGGGACGGGGGGTGAGGGAGAGGTATGGATGAAAATATATATGTATCGGTGTCGGGACCACCGAGATGTGGGAGAAATAGAGGACGCAAGGGGTGGGGCAAGAGGACGAGGGGGTGGCGGCCAACCACCTTCACCCACCTTCCCTGCCTTGCACCGAAACCCCAACGGACAGGTGAATCCGCTCCTATCTTTTCGCCGTCCGTCTTTCCCTCCCGGGGACGAAAAACGAGGACCGTAACCCGACCGAGCGTGGCGGGGAGCACACACACACATGCACGGGCACACAGGCACACCGACCATCAAAAAACAAGTCTGCGGGATATTTCCTCGTGCACTTGACACGAGTCTTCATTACCTGCGCGCATGAAGCGTGGGCGCCGGACGTCCCATCCGGGTGAGCTTTCCGGCGGGTTTACAAATTTTACCTGAGCCCATGTTATGGTACTACGGTAGAACATGAACTGTGCACCATGTGGCACAGGATAGAAGGTAATGGCGTGCGTGCACGAAATATAATGTTTCCTGTTTCAAAAGAGTGTATAGTATTATTTACCCCTGCACTCCCAAATCCCAGGTACGTTCAATTAAAACCCTAAAAAGCTCGTGCTTTCAAAATGTACTTAGGGGCCGCCATCGCCGGTAACTCTATCGTGTGGGCTCCGTACCGTGACGACCCAATCTAATTAAGCGCTCCGTAGAGATTTAAGCAGAAGTGAGGCCGAGAGCGTTTTATTTCTACCCGGAAGCAATTGAGAGAGCGAATAGAAGCGTATTCATGACTAGAGACCATTCGGAAAATAAGTTCAGGCGTTCTCAGCACCTGCCGCGCTCGGTATTGGGAGGACGCGGAGCGGGATTCGTAATCATTCCGTACCCAACGAAGCATTTATTTAAAAAGAGCACCCGACGGTAAACATATTCCGTGTCCCTTTCCGACATCATTCCTTACCTGCTCATTACTCTAATCGGGATGACGTACGAATCAGCGGGTGCGGAATACTTAACGTGTACACATGTGCGTCATACGGCCATACCCTCGGAAACACACGTCCTGGACGAGACGGACAAAAACTCATAAGGTAATGCATAAATTTTGTCCACAGCGGTGAACATCGCATGCTGCTCAGCGAGATAGAAAAATTGGAAACGGGGCGACGGGAGAAGGGTGGACATGGGAGGAGGAAAGGGAGAGGAAGCGTGAGTGCTGTTACATTTGAAGAGGGCGGGTGAAAAGAGCGTGGCGTATTTTGTGAGCGAATGAGGGGGGAGGGGTTGCATAAGAGGCTCCGGAAGGAGAGGTGGGTGGGGTAGCAGCACCCTCGGGGGGACACCGAGGAGCGAGGGGGATGGGGGAACGAAGTGCCGTGGAGAGTGAGTGAAGGGGGGGACGTGCAGGCACGAGGGAGCGAGAGAGAGAGTCCGGCGAAGCAACGTTCCGGTGGGATGAGTGGCCTGGAGGGGGAAAGGGAGGACCCCGGCGGAGGGTGGTGAGGCCGATGGGCGAAAGGAGGGGCGGGCAACGGTCTTGCAATACAGGAGAAAATTCTGTATTGTCTGTCCATCTGTTTCCGCCGCCGAGCGCCGGCCGTGTATTGCAGGCGACAGTGCACGCCATCTGCCGCATGGCTGGTTATTGTGAGAGAGGTGGTGAGCGGTGTCCACAGCCGACGACGCCGCCACCGCCGCCGCCAGCCTCGCCCGATACCCCACCCCACGGTCTCCCACCTTGCGCCGCATCCTCGCCATCCTCTCCCCTCCACCAACCCCTTCTCGATCCATTTTTTTCCCGCCCACTCTCCTCCCTCCCCACCGGCGAGTGCCAACGGCGAGGCGGCCGGCTCATCCCCCATCGTCGGGGGCCTTTCTCTCCCCTCCTCCGCCCTCCCATCGCGGCGATTTCCCATCCCGAGCGCGACCGTTTATCTCTGAGGGGACATTGGAGGAGGGAAGCAGAGAATCTAAGAGCACTCGTATTTTTACGCGGCCGGCGGGCGCGAGCGAGCGAAGTGGGAAGGGGACTGAGGAGACGCAGATGCATATGAAGATGCCGGATGGGTGCCAGGGACGCCCTGCGGTCGACGGCGGCACGGGAGAGGACCATCGCGGCGAGGGATAAGAGAGGGAGGGCGGGAGGACGTGCGGGGAGTGGGAGGCGGGCTCTCCGCTTGTCGGGCGACGACACGAGTGGAAGAGGACGGTGGTGTGTACACGATTTTTTACCTCCTCTTCGTCCCACGCCACTTCGCTCTTTCTATCGGTGAACCCTCCGCCAACTCCGCCACCGATCCCTGCTCTTCAGCTGGTGCGGAAAGGGTTTTCCTCTCCAACCGTTCACCCTCCTCCGGCGCTCCCGCCTCCGACCCTATATCTGCTCCTCCCTCTCCTACTCACTCACGCACACGGATTCCCCGTGTCGTCCCTTACACCCCCTGCCACCTCCGGGACCTACGTCCTGTTAACGAGGAGACTGGTAACTCGTGCTCGTGAAGGGGCGTGGGTGAGACTTCTTTTCCGTGGGTTCGCAGTGGCATTGGAAGGACAGACGGGGTTGGGGGGGGGGAGATGCGGTCGGGAGTGCCGGAGAGGTCGATGTTCATACTACGGACGTGATTGGAGCACGAGGGGCGGGGTACACGCAGATGGGTACGCCTCAAAGGGAAGATCCTCCGCCCTTGTCGTCGTCTTGTTTTCCAGCTGCATGGTGTAAAATATCTCCGAGCGACACACTTTCGATAGGCGGAGATACCCACGTGCGGTCACGCGGGAATTCAGATGTGGAGGTTTCAGAGGAAATGTGGTGCGGCATGACGGAGAAAACGGTGGGGCCTAAAAAAAATAATGTTGAATACAGCAGGCGATATAATGAAGTTTTTTGACGCAGTTGAGCATTTCAAAGGTTTCACGTTAGACGGCCTGCACACAAGCCCTGCCGCACTCGTGTTCGGTACTCTTTTCTACCAGTGCCTTTCTTTGACAAGATCATTTTTGACATTATTACTAAATAGTATTAGAATCTATCAATAAGTTTGCAAGGGCGGAGATACACGCTTGACGAGCCCAATGTACTTGTAAAATGATGGGATGAATAAAATAATGGCTTTCCAAGAGATAATATTTAAGCCTGATTTACGTCGATAAGTTTTTATTCCGAGCCAAGGCCATCTCTATTTATCGCGAGTCATATATAGTTTCATTTTTTGACGACGGTTATTAATTAGTAATAATTATTTAATTGCATTTAAAATTTTTATTAATATTTATTAAACTGCTAAGATTTTTATTCAGGAAACATTCATTTTAAGAATATATAGCTAATAGGTGAGTTTTTACCGTATATGTGGTTCCTTTATAAACTCCTTCCATCTCTTTCAATTCTTTTTGATTCAATCCATATTTTTTCCAGATTTGGACTTCTTGCGCCGATTTTTCCTTCTCATTACTGACATTTCCGCCATATTCCTGGACAATGTAATAATTTCGTCCTTCTTTTATGAGATAGCCATATCCTTACACATTGTCTTCCAAGCTGTCTCTTTCATCCTCTTGTACTAGTCTACTACTTTCGTGCCTAAGTATATGTATTATTTAACTCCTTTTACTTTCTTCCACCTGATTCTGTGTTTATCGCCTGCATTCATCTGATATGTAATCATCTCGTCTCTACTTCCATGTACTTTCCCTATTTCATCACCTATAGTTTTGTTTTTGGGTTTTGATATTGATTTTTAGATATGCGCCCATTGTTATTCTATTATACCAATTGTCATTCCCTCATAATTTTCTCTACAGCCTACCGATACTCCTTTCCGACACTACCGCTTTGTGCTTCTTCATTCAGTTTCTTCAACCTTGTTCCCTGTTTAATTCTATACAATCCAATTATTGAATATTGAGATTATTCATGTCATTTAAGTTATACTAACAAAATTTACAAAAAAGTTCAATTTATTGTTTATGATAAATAATATTATTGCAATTCATTTTAAATGGTTTGCATAATATATTTTCCTCTATTAATATAACTTATATAATTTATGACTCTTCCCTATGCTATAAATTTGGTTTCAAGGTTGTGAAGACTGTCATTAGCTTATACAATTGAAAACCGACGACTGAGTAAGATTTCAAATAGTTGGTGATATTAATTATTGTGGAATTGGTACGCTGTCAAAGAAGCTATCCAGAAGTCCATCGTCATGGGATGTTATTGACGCTGTTCGCACTCTCCAGATCAATGCTTAGTGAAGGTTAAATCAGAGGAGTGAACAAATATTTTAAATTTTGGAGTATCTAGTTCGGTAATGTAGACCTAAATTATCCGGTGTGCGGCACTAGCCTGTCCGCTTAAAGAGGATTCTTGTATAATCCAATGCGAAAGCCGTAATAACCTTAGTCCCATCGATCAAAGTCCACCGACTTCAAGTCCATTAAAAAACGATCACAACAATGAGAGTGTGTCCTTTTAGCAGCATAGGCAACCAACTTTCAAGCCTTCAAAGAAAGCCTTCCACTCTCGCTTTCACGACGTGTTCTTTTTTATTCAGATCCGATAGACCTCGAACACTCCCTACTCCTTTTCCCCCACTTCCTCCCAGTTCAATTCCTACTACCAACAAGAGGCAACCTCTACGGGATGGATTTATCGGGCATCTTACGCCCCATAAAAATGAGAAGGGTGTGCAGTGCTCGTTTTAATTCTCGTCAAAATGACAGGATTTGCGAAGGGCAAAAAGCAAGGGAACGAGAGACGATAGGAATTGAGAGATGGAGATTGGGCGTTTGGTGTTGTGAAGAATGGAGGGTTTCCCTGGGTGGGATAAAAATTCCTCGGGGTCCATTTGATGGAAGGAAGGGAAGCCAGGAAGGCGAGTGACATTAGAACGGGGAGTGAGTGAAAGGGGGGTGGGGGAAAGAAAGGAGAGAAGGGGAGGGGGGTGAGATGGAAAACGTAAAAAGCGACCTTGCATCAAAGAAGGAGTTTCATTAGCGTCAAGCTAAGGTTTCATCATCACCGCCCTTCCTCCATTTTCCTCCACTCGCAACTCTCCTTTTCACTCCTCACTATCTCTTCCTTTCTCTCGCTCTCTCTTAAGCTCCTGCCCCCTCAGCAGAGTCTCTTGTGCGGAGGAAATGATGCGAGTCTTTCGCGATAATCCGCATTGTTTCCACCCAACGCTTTCATCGCCTTTTTTTTTTGGAGGGAAAAAATGAAAGAAATACCATCCCTCAATTACCATCCCCTTCCGAACTCCCTTCCCGTCTCTCTGACTACTTCTCGTCTCTCCATCCCCCTCCGTCTCATCCTCCGTATCCCTCCCCCATCGATGGCTGCGTGCCCAAAAGGGGCCCTCGGCTGAGGAAAAGGACTCACTCCACTTGGCAGAACGAGGAGAAAGCACCCGAATAAAAAAAAATTCAAGGCTTCTAAATGTGTTTCTCAGTAATCATTGTAGAACCCTATGTGTATTTTTAATGTGTCGATACCCTTGAAGTAGTTAAATACAAATTGAAAGTATGCAAAAGGAATTAAATAGTTTACATTTAATTTCTTGATCATTCTATAACACACTTGAAGAATTAATTTTTTGTTTCGAAGTGATTTGAACTACATATCATAATGTTTTCAGCTCTGACTGCCATACCTTAATTTTCTCATTAACTTGGATTGCGTTCTATTGAGATTAGTTAAAAGTCTCTTGGGAGGATAACAATCGGTTTTAATCAGATAAATACCATTTGAAAGAAATTTAACTTTTAATACGAATTCAATAGGTTTCGGTTTGAAATCAATGAATGCAGGTTTAATTTTATTTTCAAAAATCTCTCTTTCAAAAAGCTCTCTGAACTTCAAGCTTTCAATGAATTGAAATGAAAGTAATTATATTGTGATTCCACATAAACTTAATAAACGACACGACCTTGGCTTCGACGTTGAACGTCATCACCAGGATCGTGTTTTAATAGGACAAATCTGTTGAAACTTATGTCGTACCTTTAATTAGGTTGGTGAAATTACATAGTAACGGTTTTCATTTCAATATGTTGAGTAAATTCCATAAATTTACGCCTGAGACAAAAATTTTCAATGAATATTTTAACAATTCGTCTTCCCGAATAGATAACATTCACGATGCACTTTTCAAAATAAGATTCCGTAACACATCAAGGAAAGCTTGATTTCATGAACTGCCGGTAGTAAAGGAGCCATTTACTTTAATTAGGATTACTTCCTTTATTTTCTTCACTCCCCAAGTGATATTGGGAGAAATTTCGAATGCATTAGGCGCCGTGATAGTAACTAGGAAAGCCACTTGAGTGTGAAAAACATTCTAGCAACTATCAGAGGAATTAACTTTTGGAATCGAGGGTCTCGGAAGAGGGTAACTATTTCTGCCCTCTTCCGCTGAGTATCCGCAGCTGGAGGAAATAACGTCATCGCCACAACCTTATCCCTTGGATTTTCACCTTCAAATGCTTCACATTTTTTTTCAATCTCTTTCTGCAGACTCCCTACTACGCTCGAGCCCCTTCCAGCTACGTCCTCGGAGGCAGTGAAATAATATATTTGCCAGAGTCCACTCTCCGCTTTCTCGTCCTTGACCGGATCTCTTTTCTTAGACATTCTCTCGACATCTCTCCCTATCTTAAAGCAACCTACAACGTGCACTTGAGCCCCTCCCCCAATTCCAGTCGTTACACCCTTCCTTTCCTTCTCCCTACTGGTGCTTTTCTCGCTCGCGACCGTATGCTAGCTCAAGGAAAGCAACTCTAGCGTCGTTTGGACCCTTTAGAATATCTAGACCGTAGGATCTCCGAGAATTATTTTCTTTACACCCAGCTCCTCTCTGAGCATTTTATTTCCATCTCGAGTCCTCAATCAACGCATCCTTCCGTCCCCCCTTCTTAACCACCTCCCCCCCCCGCGGCAACACCGCGCACGAGCCTTTCCAAATTTTAATCGCGCCGGGATGTGATTCGAAACTCGATTGCACACACAACGAGACGGCGCGAAACGTAATCCGTGGCGTAGGAATGAAGAAAACTTTCGCTGGATAAAAATAACCCGTGAGGAGGGGGGAATGAGGGCGAATAGAACAATTTTAATGGATGGAATTTTTTTATCCTCGTGAAACGAGACAAACGCTCGACCGGTTAGTGACACCGATAAATTGAAGTGATTGTAGCGCCTTCGCACAATCCCGCAAGCACAGAGGCTCCGCCTGTTTATTTATTCCGGAAATGGCAAAGCGCTAATAAATTGTAGGCGTAATAATATTAACTTCAGTCCGAAAATTTGATAAGTGCTATCAGAGGTAACCGGAGAAAGAACGGCATGCGGAATGGTCCCGTGAGCACACGTGATGATGCATAACAAGGACGTTTCAGACACGCATATGAAACACAATTAATTCTTAATTTAAACAGAATTTTAATTTTCCTTACTTTCCCGTATTCCACACAGGATAAATAAAAGCTCTTTCGTTTTTATATTCCAGACAAAATATAGCACTGAAGTACGCATTACTGACTTATAAATATAAATAATTTGTGTAATTAATTATTTTTTTCACAATTTTTAACTTTCGTGGATTATTTTAGAGTTATTTTTTTGCAATCTCACTGTAGTAGCGAAAGGTTAGTTAGCCATTAATATCTGAAACTTTCCAAATTATATACCATAATAACGCTGCTCCAGTTTCAATGAGCGATTCATTATGGTAAGCAATGAAACCCATCAATATATTTTTGAGTTGATATCGATAAATTTGCGTTTTTACGGACCGATTACACGTATGGATCATATCAGTTACAGACCTATAGAAAAATCATAATAAAAGATAGGTCAAGCAACTTGAAAGGTGAAATTTGAGAGAGTCGATAGGCAGGATCGATCATGAATCGCAGGGCAAATCGTTTGAAATCCAGCGATGCTTCTGAACACCCCCAGTTTTTGTCAAAATGTACAATTTAGTGAACTACATTTTCATCCCAATTAGTTATACGTAATATTTAATCTAAGTCTTCATACTGAGGAAAAACGTGAGGCATGCCTACTTGAAGTTACCCAAGAAGTTCCGGTGCCCTAAAAATCACACCGCTTAGGTAAGGCTGAGGTGACCGGTGCCCAGAGGCGTCACAAATAATCGAAACAGGGTCTTCCATTCAGTAGCTCCGCGTTCAAACCATGGCACTCAAACATATTCTCTCGGGAGGAATTGCCATTTTAAACTGATGATTAATTGAGGGAAGGTGCCATTGAAATTTGATAATATCATTTCTAATGTCCGTTTAACATTCCTACCATAGACATCTCATGACATTCTCCTCGATATTTGACCATTTACTCTATTTATATTCAAATATATTTAAGCATACGACTCAGAATGGTTTATGGATGAGTTTGCTGGATATTATGTCATCCTTTGTGTTAATATTTAGGTAAATATCATGCTTTGTAACCTATAATCCAATGAGTGTGATTTCCGAATCGAAGGTAAATAAGACTAAATAATTTTGGTTTAATCTATTTTTAAATATTTAACTGACAAAGAAATGAAAATTAGAAGAGAAGGTTCTTTTGTTTAATGTAAGATTAGGTTCATACACTGGCACTGTCTAACGTCAGATGATTATGAGAAAAGCACAAAGTGGCTTTGCACACCTCTATTTAGCTTGGTAACGATTATAGACTATCAAAATCCATTGAATATTAGGTAATTTCTCTGGGTTCATATCCTGACATAGTAATACACCAATTAGAAAGAACTGAAATTAGTTCAAAATGGTAAATTCGTTGTCTCTGAAATTAAAATGTGAACATCGCGTCTAAAATATGCTCTGCAAGCAGGATTATTTCTCTCGATGGTACGTTGAAAAAACGTAGTAACAATGATGTCGATGTTTTTATATTATTGTAAGACTTATATACATATATCTATATATATAAAGGAGAGTGTTTGTTTGTATGTATGTAATTTGTTTACTTTTTTGCTGTCATAGAAACAGCATTTTTCCAACTATGCCAGCAGGATACTTTTGCAAGAACACTATTGTATTCAGTTTTGCCGAGATATTATACGTGGAATACATCAAGGAAAGTCTTTTGTAGAAGAAAAATGGGCAACTTTGATCCTGAGAATAATATTTATTCATGTGACGCATTGGGCCGAGTCCACACAGTCCATCCTAACAACGCCGAATGTTATTTTTTAAGAATGCTTCTACATACCATTAGAGGACCTCGCTCATTTGCAGAATTAAGAACGGTAAACGGAGAAATATGTGAGACATTCAGAGAAGCTTGCCAGAATTTAGGGTTGCTAGAAGGAGATCAACACTGGGATGACTCATTGCGAGAGGCCAGTTTGATTTCTCTTCCAGGACAAATCCGAATTTTGTTTGCCATCATAATAACCTCATGTAATCCATCTAACCCAAAAACAATATGGGAAAAATATAAAGAATCAATGAGTGAGGATATACTGGCTAAAGTTCGATGTGAAAATCCTACATTGGATATTACGTTTAACTCCGACATTTTTAATAAAACTTTGATTATTTTGGAGGAAAAGTTTATCAACATGGTTAACAAGACTTTAGTGGAACTCGGGTCTTTTTGCACCTGTACAAGATAAACAGGGTGTATTTTATCCAGATTATATACGTGAAACTAGCTACAATGTCTTAGACTTAGAAGCATACATCGCGGATAAAAAGCCACTTCTTAATGAAGATCAGAAATTCGCGTACGAAACAATAATGGATCAAGTAGATAAACAAGAAGGAGGTATTATTTTTCTTGATGCTGCTGGTGGCACGGGAAAAACATTTTTAATTAATTTAGTTCTCACTGAAATCAGGGATCATGGAGAAATTGCTCTAGCCGTTGCATCTTCAGGTCAGCGACATTAATGGAAGGAGGAAGAACAGCCCACTCTGCCCTTAAGTTGCCACTTAATATATCCCGACAAGAAAATCCCACATGTCATATAAATAAAACAAGCGGCCAGGCACAAGTTCTTATAGAATGTAAATTGATAGTATGGGATGAGTGTACGATGGCTCATAAAAAATCTCTTGAGGCCCTCAAAGCAACACTTCAAGATCTTAGAGGAAACTGCAGTTTAATGGGAGGAGCTCTGGTACTCCTGTGTGGAGACTTCCGTCAAACTCTGCCTGTCATTCCAAAATCGACTCCAGCCGATGAAATTTATGCCTGTTTAAAACATTGTACTATGGAATCATGTCAAAGAAATTAGCCTTAAACAAAACATGCGAATCCTCTTAAGAGATGGGAATGCTCAAAATTTTGTAAATAAACTTTTGGAGATTGGAGAAGATAGATTAGTTATTGAAACATCTGGTATGATAAAATTGTCATCAGATATATGTGTATCGGTGAAAACTGTCCGCGATATGATACAAGCAGTCTATCCTAACGTTAATCAAAATTATAAAAATTTAGAATGGTTGCGAGAAAGATCCATTCTTGCTCCTAAGAACGATGATGTTAATGAAATTAACAAGGATATACTAGCCATACTGCCAGGAGACGTGATTGAATATAAATCGGTTGATACCGTAGTGGATGCTGACGAAGCCGTCAATTATCCAACGGCATTCCTAAATTCACTTGATCCAGCTGGATTGCCACAACATCGCCTTATACTTAAAGTAGGATCTCCAATCATTATATTGCGAAATTTAGATCCACCAAAACTCTGCAATGGGACACGATTGTGTGTGACAAAATTAATGAAAAATATAATCCAGGCAGTCATTTTAACTGGAAAAGGAAAAGGTGAAATAATTTTTATTCCACGGATACCTCTAATCCCAACTGATCTTCCCTTCAACTTTAAAAGATTACAGTTTCCAGTCCGGCTAGCTTTTTCAATTACCATTAATAAATCACAGGGACAGTCTTAAAAGTTTTGTGGTGTTGATCTAAGATCGCCATGTTTTAGCCACGGGCAACTTTATGTTGCTTGCTCCAGAGTAGGTTCGCCTAAAAATGTATATATTCTTTCTCCTGGATATGAAACAAAAAATGTAGTTTATAAACAGATGTTAAATAAAAAAGATTCTTAAATTTGTATGAAGTAGTGTATTATTGTACTTAATAATTTGTTGTTTTTATTTATGTAGCATATTTATATTATTGTTTCTCCCTAACACGTGCAAAGCCGGGTATTCAGCTAGTATATATATATATATATATATATATATATATATATATATATATATATATATATATATATATATATATATTAAGTTCAAGTGGTCAGAGTATCTGCCCGGCAAGTCGAAAGATCCGGTTGCCCAAGTCCCGGTCAAGGAAATATTTTTGCGCTTGTGAATTGTTCGATTGCGCCTTCCCCACCTCTCCTGTGCTCATCTTTAATGTATTTATATAAATAAAATAATATTTAATAATAATATAATGTATGTAAATATGTTACATGTAAATTATATACATATATTATAAAAATTATAGAAACAGCTACCTCATTCTTCAATGATGAGAGATGAATAGTCCAATTTTACCCTTACCTACTTTAATTAACTTTGTGATGACTCAGAATATTCTTTCGACGGGAAATGATTCACATAAATATAACTAACGTTTTTTAAATCTATTTTCAGAGTCTCCTGCTGTGGAACAACAACTGTGGATTTATCCTCGAAGACTGAATGACCACGCTTTGTGATTTGGTGTTTTTTCCAGTTTTAAGTGAGTGCAAAAAAGTGTGACTTCTACATTGGAGTGAGTTACCCGTTAAATGGGGGCCCGGTGTCTGTACAAGGGAACATACGCGCTTGCCAGCGTTTTAGTGGGGCTGAAAGTGTGAAGCGAGGGCAAGCAAGTTTCTGTGAATGGATTTATGATTGAAAAAACTATAACTCACCCCCGTTTAATTATGCACCCTGTGTCTCCAAAGAATTTGTCCAATACACACTTGACACAGACAACAAAAGTGTTTCAAAAATGCGTCTAGAATTTTATAAGTGGTAAAAAACATTCATGGCCGTGAAAAATTTAAAATAAAAAAGAACATGAAGAATTTCTAGAACTCTGTGAGGTCCTGTAGTTAGTTTTGTACATACTTCCACATAGTACGCATGCAGTAACTTATGAATGTGACACAGAAGAAATGTACTTATTGACGTATAGTCCTGAGGTCCTGAAAATACTTATACAAGCATTGTACTATGGCATTTGATTTGAAAACCTTTGCATGCTTATGCATCACACAGGCTTACTATAGTAATTAATTATATCGGTGGCCATTTATGAATCAATTAGATATGCAAAAAAAACTCAATGTTGACGAGAAAGCCTCTTTTCTCAATTTGATCCTCCCCAGAATAATGCAATCATGTAAGCCATGTTTATTTTTGCCAAATTTTGTTTTCCGTTCCAAAAGTGTGCTTTTTTATACTTTATACTCCTTGAAGGATGCTGTAAATATTACGTCTTTGAGAGTATCATAAAATACTTAACTGGATGAATGTGTTCAATAAAATAAAGATTTCCAAGAGCATATTTTTAATTGCATCCTCAATTTTTCCGGTGTTCCTCTAAAGGATAAGATTGTATAATATTAATTCATGGTCTTTCAATAATAATTTAGAGAATTACAAAGATTTTTAAATATATATTCTTTATGTGTAGGCATAGTTCCTGTTTGTTGATGATTTTTTATCGATAAAGCATATGATGTGAATTTATTTATCCAAAACATGAGAAAATACCGAAAGAAATATATTTTTGGCGAAACTTTGACAGCCAGTGAGGCAAATGTACTAAAATCTTCATTTATGGAAAACCGTTAAGTCCAGTCCAATGTAAAATTCCTACATGATAGCATATCAATGTTCATTCATCAACGCTTCATAAATCAACGCGGTAATGTAACTATACTGATCCTCATAGAAATCTGATATTCATAAAAGGCAATCCGAAAGGAAGAAAGCTGGTGAAAATTTGGATAAACAAAGAGAAGGCCATTTTGGCATAAGGAAAGATTATTTCCACCCTCTTTCTATTAATACATTTTTTCACCAAATTTTCTGGACTTATTTTGACGCATGCAATTGAAGATGGTTGTGGAACTCCTTCATGATGCATACGGAATAAAAGCCGTCTACTTTTACACAGAAATAATTTTGTGTGGGAATGCATTTTGTATATGGAGATGCGTTTTCCTTTCCTACGCATCCCGTATCATGCATATAATATAGCTCATGGGAAAGTGTGTATTTTTTCGTATTAAAATTATATATATATAATTATATATATATATATATATATATATATATATATATATATATATATTAGCTTTTACCTCTGTCTTTATCACTGAATCAACAAAATACATCAAAATAGAAAATAAAACATTGCTTAGGTCACCTAGACCACCTTAAGAAATAATATTCAGCCTACTAAAACCTATTTCATAAACAATAGATCAAGAGCAATGAACGCAAATAAACCAGAGTTTTTAGATCACACCCAAAGGGATGATTTTAAAATTAAATTGTTCTTAATCAAACCCTCTATTGGGAACAACGAAAAAGAAAAAAAAATGAGTCAGCGAGGTGAAAGAACCAATGGTGGCGAGGAGAAGGGGGCACACGCTAGCGATTGAATAAATGAGAGATAGAGAGGGATGCGGGTTGAAAATGCAGGTGAGCATAAAGAGAGGGTTCACAGGAATTCTCCAGGGAGGGAGGAAGCCCATGGGAGGAGAAAACAGAAAGGTATTCCTCGCTCCCCATGTTCTCGGTGAAGCACAGAGGCTTATGGGAGATCCATCCGCACCCCTTCGCTTTTTCATTTCATTCTATTTATCCAAAGACGCTCTCTCTCTCCCTCTTGTTATTCCCTTCCCTGATTTTCATTTGTCGTTATTCCGTTTTGCCTGTTTGAAAGGGCACTTTTCCGAATTGAAATCCTATCCTATCCTATCTAAAAGGAAACAATATTCATCCCGAAGAATCATACGTTTTCCACATTGCATTACCAATAAAGTTGTTCACAGCTTATTTTTATAATACTAGAGCTGAAGTTGCCAATGCTTAACTTGAAAGTGACAGAAATGTTTGCTTAAAAAATGGATATATGATCGTTATGAAGAAATCAGTATGGTTATAAATAAAGAAAATGAGTTTTTCTTTGTGATATACTTTATAACTTTCAATGAATTTGGAAATCATACAAATATTACATCAAGCACGTATTTTTATTCTCCAATGCATGAAGCCTCCGTATTAAATTATCCCGCTCAATAATGCTAGGCAGCTTTCCATACCTGAACTCGATATGCAAATGGATTTTTAACATATTTGTCGTATTCATCCTTTAATACATATATGTGACCCATTGCAGGACAATTAACGCAGAAATTAGGGATCATAGAGTCAGGAAAAATTACTGTCATTTCAGGAAGAGTTTCAGCAACTATTATCCTTAATTCTGCAAGTATATTGTGCTTAAACAGAGGGGTATTGCCCCTAAAGCGGGGAGTTTAAGTTTTTCATGGGGAATTAGTAAACAACCTGTACTAATAAAAGAAATATTTCATCGATTTTCATATCTATCAATTTCAGAAAATACCATTTTACCAAATCAAGATTCCATTCAAAAAAAATATCAAATATTAAATGCTGATTATTTGAAACATACGTTTGAATAAAAACCTTAAAAGGAATGGTGCGTTAATTAGCATGATCTCAATTAGAGCTATAGTCATAAGTCACTAAGCTATAAATATTTCTTTTACTTACTCTGTCTTCCGTACCATTGAATTGATGATACTGACGAAGAAAAATATCTCTGTGCACCAGCAAACTGAAAAGAAACTAGAACCCCTAATGGAAAATGGTCACCATACCGAAAAACATGCATCTTATTACATGAGTTGAGATGAGAACGTCCGTACGCTTCCGATAAAAATTAAATAAGAATACCCTTTCAGGCATATCAATCCTGTAAATCAATCCTGTTAATTTGTGACTATTACTAGGCAAAAAATTATTACGTTAAATACAATTTAAAATATATTTTCAGGGTCTTGACCGAGTATTTCAAGAGGAATTCATTCTATCTACAAAAATAACAACTTTCGCAGTGACATTAAATAAAAGGAACTGATTTCTTCGAAAGTAGTGGTTGGATGTTGCTTGCAACCCGTGCCAATTAAACTATGGAATCTTATTCATCTATTCATCCTCGTTTTGCAAATCCTAACAAAGGTAAACTACATTCTAGTCAACGAAGAAAGGTCTCTTCTTTTTTTACTGTGTCTATTACGATAAGAATTTATTGTCTGCCATGAGCTTGACATAGTAAGCCATTAAATTTTCAAAACCAGCTACTGCATGCAAATAAACAAGCACCAGAATTATGCTTATTATTTGAAATTTGTAAAAAAATGTCCACTAGTCAATCGAACCTAAGCTAACCGGAGTACAGCAGGCAGAGTTAATAGCTTACTTTTCACGAGGTAGTTGAATCTACAAAATTATTCATAGGCATGTATATATATATATATATATATATATATATATATATATATATATATATATATATATATATATAAGTCTATAAATTTTTTCAATAAACGCATTATTAGGGATGAATTGACTCCAAAATATGGAAGAAATGACACTAGTGATTGTTAAGACGTTTTTATCTAACCTACGTAACCAATAATGATTCATTTGGAGATAAATTTAAATTTCCACAATTTTGAGAAACTCTTTGAATAAAGGCTGTTTTTCCACGTTCCATCAAAAATTCCTCCTCGTTATCCATGGTATATCCCCTCCACCATGAAGGGCCATCTGCTACGTGAATTTCATTATTATTAATTGGCACTCCTATTTTCCTTTCATAACTCTCTTGTTAAGTATTCTCTCTTTATACACCTTATATTTCCTTGTGTTTGCCATTGCCTTTCCTTTCCCTTTCCTTCTAATTCAGCTACTAAGTCCAAGTAGGTCCGAGTGATGCGAAATTTTGAGCACCGCAAAGTGATGTTCATTGAATATTGCAAATGCGTTATCGTATAGGCATCGGATGAAAATGGACGGCATCGTATTTCCTTTAGCATATCGCATTCAGATCACATTTTGGCATGTATAACAGGTTACCAAATTCGACGAATTATGCGCTGTGACGATTCGCAACAACGAGTAGTGCGATTTGCGTTCAAACGCATACATTGATATCCAGTATTGAAAATTGCAACATAGCGAATGTAACTCAATATGACTGACGTATATCCTCACTAAATTGAATTATTTAGAAAATATTGATTTATTTTAATATAATTGGATGATGTCAGGAATGACATTGAAAACCACTATTTTTTTGCAAGTTCACAAAGCAATTAAGTAGCATGCTTTTTAGCTCGACACCTCTATGCCTCATCGAATTGAGTAGAATATAATACTAACCTTGGGAGGAAATTTGCCTGCACTAAGGCACTAAAAAATTGCAAACCTCCTTTTCTCGCCATATACGCCCAATGTTATTTGTGCGTAACGACAAACTAGGCAAACAAAATTTGTTTCACTATAATAAATCCAATAAAAGCACATCGAAACCGTTAGGTAGAAATACTAGGTAGTTAGTATCATCCTTCAAATTAAAGTAAAAAGCAATTGTGAACCGTGAAAGAATATGAACGACTACCTGCAAGAAATAATCATGTCATTACCTTGTACCCAGTGGTCGCTGCTCCATAGTCTCAAGAGAACTGATCATGAGAACGACATGGTAAGGAATATTTTAATTTCTGAATATGGTGGAAAAAACCGTCCAGTCCAACATCGTTAAAGGCGGAAGAAAGAATTTTTTTTAAGTTGGCCACTAAGGATCCACCCGAGTGGCAATAGAAAAAGCCTACATCAGAGGCACTAAGCTCAATGGAAACTGACACTTGTTTGGTTCACACAGCAGAATTAGAAATAATTAGAATTAATAGTAACACAACTTTTATGAGGCAATAGTCCCTTTTTCTCAACTAAACAAGGCACTACCATAATGATACGCATATATATATACAGTCACTTCACTAGGATATAAACATAAATCATAAATCGCTATTGGCCGTGATTTCGAATTGCGGAATGAAGAATCACAATGCACTAAAATCAATGTGATCATAAAACCACATTTTGTAAAAGCTAAATAACAGGAAGCATTTATCTTGCTTCAAAGGCCTGCATTTTTTTAGAACAAACGGATTCCATGCTCAATTTCAAAGACGCAGGATGTTTGATGAACTGCGATTGATTCCATAGAGAAATATATAAATTCAAAAGAGTATTCTGGAACAAATAGTGTGAAAACTTACTGAAAAACGTCTCGTTAAAAGTATATCAAAGCAATGGTGCATTGCCGCTTTTAAATATGAGTATTAAAAAAAAATTACTTGGGAAAAACATTTCCTCGCGTCCTTTTAAAGATGATATTATGGTTAAGCCCAAAAAACAGGAAGAGAATGGTAACCCTCTCCTTGCTCATGAAAACCCAAGGATAAACAAGGAATACTTTTCATTACAAGAGAGTCAAGTGTCTTTCACAAGATGAAGAAGTGGCATAGAGTATATACAGATGAGAAAATTTACTATTGTGAAAAAAATTGCGAACGAATTGCACGCTAATATTGCTTTGTTAAAAAAGTAAAACGAGAAAAAGAAAATACTCGGGTATATCATAGAAGGTGGACACTCTCTTAAAAAAATCAATGAAGCCATGAGAAAGCAGGTTTTTTGCTCCAAAAAATTGTACCAAAAAGTAAATATGTCTCATTTTACCAGCCTAAACTTTTTTCTTTGAATAAACCGAAAACTAGCAATAGTTCTGAAACTCAAATCCAAGATTTTTACATAGGCTTAGCTACATATACCTGAACCTGTTTTTTTCCTGAGGGCTTTCTCCGAAGCCAATGTATGAAAATTAAGGGAGGCAGTGAGGATGAGAGAATGGTAAAGGGTAAAGGAGTCTGAGTGAAATAAGTTATAAAAGAGATATTTTGTAGAGACAAGGTGGGAAGGAGAAAGTGGGAGTAAAGAGGAAGCGGTGACGGTCACGGGAGTATGGAGAAGAGAGCAGGGGGAGGACGGGAGGGAGATAGAAAGGGGACTCGAGGGTGAGAGTGGGAAAAGAGCGGAAAAGTAAAAGTGAAAACAACAGTGAAGAGAGCATATGACGAGGGGAAGTAGAGGGAAAGGTGGAGAGAGATGAAAGAGAGAAGGGCGAGAAGAGATAAACAGAGAGACATCGCTGGCGCCGTGGAATGAGGAAAGAGGGAAAAGATGTTGAAGGATGGGAGGGAAATGCAGAGAGAGAGAGGGAAGTGGAGAGATATGACGGGAAATTTGGGAGGGGAGGAGGGTGGGCGAGAGAAGCAAAGTGGGATGCACGTGGTCGTGAGGGACATGGTCCGCCTGGAACAGCGTCGAGTGAGAGAGAGAGAGAAAGAGCGAGCAAGCGTGTGTGTGCGTTAGTGTCGGCGAGTGTGTGTGCGTGTGAATTTGTAATTCACATGTATATTAATGTACGAAAAGGGGAATTTTCAAACCGAGTCGACGCTCTCTCCCTCTTCCACCATCTCCCAACCCCTCACCAACCCCCCCGAGCACGCCGCCATACGCTTCTCCGCCCTCTCTCCCTCAGCCCTGCACCCCTTCCCTACGCCCCTCCCCAACAGGCCTCACTTTCCCTTCACTGCCCTCCCCTACTCGCGGCCCTCACAATCCTTCCTCATACCAGGGAAACCCTCCCTCCTTTCCTTTCCCTCACTCTATAACCGTCCTCATCCTGTGGGATATCCCTCTCCCTCATCCCTCCAGCCTCCTCCCTCATCTAGGTCCAATTTCCTATCGCTCTCTCCCACTCGCTCCGAGCTCGGAACGCTCGCGCGCTTCCCCGCGTGTTTCACGTGTGTATTATGCGCGCTTTTTCGTGCATATATTCTCGTGAATATGCACGCGCGTGCGTTATGGTACGTGTGAGCGGGCGTACGTGAGCATGTATGGACGTGAGTGGGCCTCCGGGCACCGCTTTTGCTTCACTCGCCCCTCTCTTTCTCTCTCCATTCCCGAGCTCTCACTCCCACCACTCAGCCATCCATCCCCCTCCGTTCCTCAACACCCTTCGCCACCGCCCCTCCTTCCTTTTCCCTTCTACCCCGTCCCACCCCGCCGAACCCACCCTCCATCCCTCCCGACCTCTCCACCCCGTCGTTCCCTTTCGGCCGAATGCATCCCGCCTGTAACTCTCATTCCCCCCCCTTTTCCCGCGACTCACCCGCCCCTCTCACCTCCGCGCCCAATGCCCTCCCTTGAGCGATCCACCATTATCCGCAGGATTCCTTCGGGACCGAGACAAAAGTGAGTTAAATTCGGGGAAAGGAATCGGGGTTTGGAGGAGGGTAGGCGGGGTGCTGTGCTAGGGAGGGAAAATGGGTGTGGGGAGAGTTGGGTGAATATGCAGGTGGGTTTGCGGGAAAGGGGAGAGAAGGGGTGGGGAAAGGAAGGCGGACGCGAGGGACGCGGCTGAAGGGGGTACGGGTGACGGGGTGGAGGGGAAGAGGAGGAGATGGGGTGGGAGAGTGGAGGGGCACCCAAAAAAAGGAGGATACGCCATTATGTGTGCGTCCGAACGAGGGTGAAAATTTTTGGCTCGCCCTCGAGGTGTGGGCACAGAGAATCCGAAAGGGATGGGGAGAAAGGCACGGCGGGGGGGTTGGTGGACGCGGAGAGGGAGCTTTGTTTGGGAGAGGTGAAGACGGCGGGGGAGGAGGGACGGGGAGAGAATGAGTGGGGCGGAGAGTGGTAAAATAATAATAAGTTTTAAAAACAGCAGAAAAAATGTAACGAGACAAATAAAATCCTCGGCGAGGCACCATTCCTCCTCTCACGGTCCCGAAATCGCGAATGCACTCTTTTGTTAAGGTGATTAATTTGGGCGGCAAGGCAAAACAAAATGGCAGAGGTACTCGAGAGACAAAAAATAACTATTCCTCCGCACAATCCTTTGTTAGCGAAAGATTATTTTTTCAGCCTTTGATTGCCGCGGAAATCCAAAGCCAGGTCTCTTTATGCGAAGCAAGGTTACGACGGATTACGGATTATATCGCCATGCGTCATTTTGTTCTGCTCTGATCTTTAACTCGTTAGCATAGAGAATATCGCTCTTTCAACAAACTGCTCTTAAACCTTGGTCCAGCACTGGGAGTGCAAATTTTAAGTTATAGATGGGTGTCCGAGAGATCAATACCTTGACGGAATGGATTGCGCTATAGCTAATTAGTTTCATGTTATTGTTTAACGCTTCAGAAACCGTTGACAAATTTATCGTTTGAGTTGCATTCAAAGAATTCAAGGATATGAAAAGGTGATTTGCAGAGGAAAGGATTCAGTAAAGGTTAGGATGAGAAACTCTTTTGCTAAAAGCAAAGAATCGCCTCCTTTAAAATACACGTTCAATCCGCCCGAGGTCTAAGAGCCATCTTCCATGGTCTTCAGGTAAAGAACCACGATGTTGTTTGCTTGGACTCGAAATTTCCTTTGTGATTGATTACACTGTCAACCTATTGAAAAAGTGAAGACCTCAAATAAACCTAGATCGAGATCGTATAGGAAACGTTCCGCCTAAACTTCAAGAACGCCGTCTGCCAGTCGCCTCAATATTTTATGTGACCGAATAACAAACAAACCAAGTAAGGGACGGTGAAATTCCAAAAACTGATCATTACATAAATTAAAGTTGTCCGTCAGAACAGAATTCTAAAGATGACAAAGTAATAATACATAAATATTTTGAAAATATGAAAAAGAGCCTGGAAATCAATCCTGTTGCTAGAAAAAATACAAAATTCTCTGTTGACTACCTTTAGTAGTATAGACTACTACTAGTACTACTTATGTAGATATACCAGAGCATCATTAAAAATAGGCAACTTTTCTAAGATTTTACTTTAAATCTAAGAAGGCCAGAGAAGGTGATTCCTTAAATATAATCTCTCCGATAAATCTGAAATCTAAGAATAGCACTAAAATCTAAACATATAATACATACACCGAGTAACCTAAAAACAATATTGAAGCGTTATCCTAAAAGTACAGAGGGGCGGTAGATTTTCATAAAGCTTAAATTAACCGAAAAAAAGGAACTTGAAGGACACTTATTTTATTTGAAGATGTTCGACTTGCAGAAAACTTATGCTATAGCGTTTATTTTCAACGATCGAACGCTATGAATTTTATCTTCACCGCTGCTACAGAATTCCCCTTTCTACGGGAATCAAAACGTGCATCGCAACAAAAATATCGATTTCGCGCTTTCGCCAGCCTTGCCTCGTCACTTTTCTCATAACGTTGAATTTTAAATGGATTGATGTCGTCATTGGCGGGGGCGTGCGTTAACCTAATTTTGCCGAATAGCAGCGTTTTATAAAGGCGACGTAGACGAAAGAATCGAACGTCCCTCGTAAACACGTAGTCGAAGAAAATATCCGGGTGCCGTAATGCTATTGAATACTCGACAGCACTGCGCTCTTGTTTCGCTGGGAATGGTTTGTACCTCATGGGGAAAAGGAATCATCAAAAATCAACATTTGGAGGATTAAGTCTCTATATATATTCTTACTATCAATGTTATGTGTATTTGAGACGAATGTAGAAACTGTTATGATCAATCCTAATAAGAGCCGATACCCAAAAATAAGTTTTCATTACAACAATGATTATGCGTATAGTATCTTTAATAGTCTTCCAAGTATAAACCTAATGAATATGAACTGCTAAGTAAAATCAGTATTTACATAACTTTCTATTGAAAGCTAGGAACTTTTACATAGTATTCTAGATCTTGGAAAAAATGAAGTTAACGTCATGAATAATATTTTGAGCTATTTAACGGAATAAAATAAATGTGTGTCACATGCCGGCGAAACAATTATTATTAACTAATCAATGACATTAATGAAAGTACTTAAAAGTGACACACTTATGGTTTTAATTGTAAAAGAAATAGAATGCAGCCATGCCACTTCATCAATATACGTACAGATATTTTCAGAATAAATACTACCAGTAATATATTCATTTCATGATGAAGTATATGCTTTACTTATGCTTTATGCTATATGCTAAGATTAGAAACATTTTATATATTTCAGCCCGTTTAGTATCTTTCAACCGTAATGTAATCGTCGGAAAGCATATCGTCTGGCTTCGTTTCAACGTACAATACACCGTTTCCATTGTCATTTTTTAAATCAAGACCACCACTATCCAGTGAGAATATCCGAAGCAAACTCCAGATAGGTACTGGGGCGCCATCAGTTGCAATGCATTCAGGTCAATGAATAGCCCCTCATAAATCTTTTAAAAGATTAAAATGATCATATATAAAAATGAATCTTTCTGCATGGAAATTATTTTGTGTTAGTACACCTATTGAATAATTTTAAATAAAAGGCTCTTTAAAAGGTTAAAATATGATAAAATGTTTTAAGATCCTTAAGGAATAATAATATTTATTTTATTTATAGTAATTTAGTAAAAATAAGGATAATTTTATACGCCCATCGGATTTAAGATACCTGTAACTCGCAGTCAGAGACTGTAACAGATACACATAGGAAAGACTAAGCAAATAAATACAATATTTTCTGAAAATCAACCCTTTTAGGCAACTGAGAAGATACCAACCAAATCATTTGCCTAGAAGACGGTCTTCATGTTCTTAAAAATTACTATGCAAAATTGTTTTGATGGTCCCCCACTGGGTGTTCATATTAATTCTCTGGCCGCCGGTCATCTCATACGTTACTGACTGGCGGTTTCTTACATTTCAACTTTTCTCTCTCTAACACACAAACACACACACATACACACGCACACACACACACACACACACACACACACACACATATATATATATATATATATATATGTGTGTGTGTCCTTCGTCCTCCGGAAATCCCGGAGAACGAAGAGGAAGAGCTACCAGAGGACTTAGACACCCTCTTCGAGGAACTGCACGTCACCTCAGACACAGTCCCAGCGGTCGCGCCTATCAAGCCACGTGAGTACAATCGAGTGGTTAATTCAGTGATATCAAGAATTGGTGCGTCACTGCCTAAACCCAGGCATGCCCCGTTCGTATCCAGACCTACCCCAGTGTCGCCCGGGATGACGGTCTATCTCAATGGCCTCCAAAAAGCAGGTATAATCGTACCTTGGAAAGTGAAATGTAGCTTCAAATGCTTTCTCATACCCAAGTCCTCTGGGGGTGCGCGTCTGATATATGATTTATCCCCATGGACAAAATTTTACGTCACCCCAAAGTTTTCATTATTAGGTCCGGGGCGGGCAATCGCGGAAATTCCTCCGAACGCCTTCTTAGCAAAATTAGACCTGACTAGTGCTTTCTATCAACTTCAAATCCATGTACAACACTGGAAATTTTACGGAATCAAGTATGGCAATAGCACTTATGCGTTCACTCGGCTCCCTATGGGACACTCTCTCTCCCCTGCCATATTGCAGCGATGGGCGGAAGATTGTACAAATATCGTGAGCAAACATTTTCAGGTCAACATCATATGTTATTTAGACGATTGGCTCATCTACGCGCAACATAGATTTTGCCCCTTCACAATCATCAATTACCTAGACAAAGAATTCGGGGTGCAAATTAATATGTCTAAGAGCATTACAACATTAACTAAATCCTTGAAATACTTAGGGGTAATCATCGATACGGAAGACAACACTGTGCAATTGACTAGCAGTGCGCGGAAAAGAGTTTACAGTGTAATACCTTTAATTCCCCATTTACGTGCAGTGGACATACCCAAAGCAGCAGGCTATTTGGCCTGGGTTTGCTGGATACTAAGATTACCAACCTTCCTCATCAACCATGTGTTTAGACGTGACATTACTTGGTGGAACGAGTTGCAAACGAGCGAAATATTTAATAGGAAAGTGGCCCTACCACGGGCAACAGAAGACATCACCATTTACACCGATGCAACGCTTGCCCAAGGAGGAGTGGTGATCGAAGAATGGAACATCTCCCAATCCTTTCCCATCCCTGAGCTTTCATCTATCAACGCGTGCGAGGCATATGCCGCCTTAAAGGGTCTCGAAATGACTTTTGACTTACTAAGAGAATTTAGACTGTTTAACATATGTATAAATATGAAGGTGGACAACTCCACCGCTGTGTATTCATTGAAAAAAGGACGTGGTATTATTTTCGCTCTAAATCCTATTCTCATAAACATGTATATGTCTTTGTTAATAAAGGAAAATCAGTCACATGCAGTGACCTGGTCACTGATTCCAACGCACGCCAATCTGGCCGATGCGCCCTCACGGGCCGTGCCTCCTACACCCTGAATGTGCGGAATCGCGCCATCTTGACGGCTTTCGTATATAAGGACGGACGCGCGGCCATTCGAGGTCGGTCCAGATAAATAGAAAATTGGCAAAACAAGCGAAAGAATCAGTGGCCAGCAGCAGTATATATATATATATATATATATATATATATATATATATATATATATATATACATGTGTGTCTGTGTGTATATATACATAATTATCGAACTAATAATAGTCCAAATGTTCACCTAACGATCAAACGACTGAAAAAATCATTAAAGATATGACCCTAATTTCTGGATGGCTTACTACCACAAAGTTAGTGGGTTGTTGAATGTATACTAATTCAATGGGGAATGAAACAAATACAATGGACCATAAAGTATACGTCTATTTTATGGTAAATTTAAATATCGTCATTATTCGTATTTCGGGAAGATGTAACAGGGATACCTATGATTAATATGCCTAAAAATAAAAGAAAAGTTAGAGAACTGGAAAAAATGATGCTATTATTTAATTATACAACAGTTTATTGTGATCCTGAATATCATGATATACTATGGTAGCAGTATTTCATTAGATTTTACACTTTGATACATGGAGATTCTAGAAAATTAAAGGATGGAAAAATGCCTAAAATACCATTTATTCCGAGATCAGTTCGGCTTCTAAATTCCATAAAAGGCACGAGAATATGTAAAGCTGGTGCAAATGTCTATGCTGCATGGCGAATCCAATTGAGAATTCCACGTGGAAAACATGGCTAGATTTCCAAAGCGAGGGAAATTCTCGAATACATTCCATTCCATTTTAAATCCAGAAAATGAAGCAAACTTGCTATGGAAAATGTCTGCAAGAATTTGCGGTGGCGAAACTAGGAGGATATCGTCCCTTACGGCTGCTATTCCGAGCCACTCACGCGAGGCGAACCTTATCTATGATAATTCAAATGTCCGAAAAGAAGTAAGGAAATGGGGTAAAGGCAGGGAGGAAGAGGAGAAGGGAGAACGAGTCCAAGGGAGAGGGGTGGGCGAAGTAGGAGGCGTGGTGGAGGGTGGGGATGGAGGGGAAGGCAAAACGTAAGCGGGCCCTCCTCCCTCCGCCTCACTCCCTCCCACCGATACACCCCAGCCCGATCACCTTCCCCCGTATCCTCCACCACGGCGCCCCCATATGAAATCTCTCCCAACACGCTTATACATACAACTTTTCCGTCCCTATATTTTATTCCTCAAAACCGAACACTTCAGAACCGTTCCCTTTATTCTTTCCTGTGCCCTTTTATTTTTTGCCAATACTTCGATACGGGTTTGCCGCCATCTCATCCCCATTTGCCCCTTTGATCTCCTCAGAACTCGCGCCCCGGGTGATACTCCGACGCTCCAGAGGAAATTCATTCGTTCCCGCCTGCCCTTTCCTTCCTCTACGACCTCTCACTCCATCCCTCCCACCCCCGCCGCCACCTCGCCTTCCTTCCCACGTCTCCACACCCTACCATCCCCCCTATCCTTCCGCCTCTTCATAACTTCCCCTCCAATCCCCTCAAGACCCCATTCCAAAGGGGTGGGCGCCTACCTACCCATGCGCCCGCCCGAGACTACCACCCACCCCATCATCTATCCGTGACCCATCACTTTGCTCACTTCCTACATTCGCCCACAGTAACGAGCGAACAATCCATTTTCTCCCCACCTCTTCCTCCATCTCCACCCCCCGCGGACCGCTTACTGCCTTGCCATTGCTCCTTTACCTTACCTCCATCTTCCTCACCTTCCCGCCAATCTTTTCTCGGTGCCCTTCGACTCTTGTTCCATAACGCCATCTCCCCTCGACGCCGCGGCTAAGTAGAACCGGGAAGAACGAACGCGAGACAGTAGGAGGTCAACCAGTTTTCGTTAATTATTTTGTCGCTCACGGGATATGAGGTGGTTAAAAAGGGTTTGAAGGATGCATGGGGGGATTTGAAGACAAAATTAAAGACGTTGCCGAATCTGTCTACTTTCACATTCATACTTCGCTCACGTTCGAACGCCGAGGTGGATGGCTACGAATGCGTTGAGTGAAATTTAATGTAAATAGGTTCTAATCATGGAAACCTACTATAGTCTTTTTCAGTGGTAATTAGTGATAAATTATTGTGGTAATTTTTTAAGAGGTCAATCTTGGTCATGTTTCTGGGGGTACCTGAAAATATAACACCACTGTGGTCCTCTGTAGTGTTTTCACTGGTAATAAAAACCTTCAGACATGCAGTACTTAATATTTCAGCTTATCAAATGTACTAAATCTATTTATGGAAGCCAAAATGACAGGTATTTTTCTTCCTCTTCCCTGCTTAATCTCTCCTTCTAACTCCTATCATATCCTTCGATAATGCATTATTTTTTTTCAACTTTTCCTACATTTTGGAATTTAGTCCATGATGATACTTAAAAATTTGTGATTACTCATGAATAATTTTATGCCAACGCTTATATGTATGTTTCATTGGGGTGCGCCATTATCACGTCATCAATACCTAGACCGAAAATCGAAAGTTTGCCCAGATAATTATAAATTTTACTTAATGTCTTTTACCAAGCATATATACCAAATGAAACCTGAAGGAGCCTGATGAAAAAAGCGCGTTCTATTTTCATGTACCTCAAACCGCAAACATCATTTGGCCTTACAAAGAACCAAAAACCTAGTACCTATTCATCACGTTGTCAACTGTTCCATTCCAATCCCCCGTCTCTAAAAAGCATTGCCTTAGAGGATCATACTAATCGTTATTTTCTTATTAACATACCTACATAGGCGATTATTAGCCATTACGTTGACATGAATAAAAAAAAAATTCTATTACCTTTTTTCTCCACTGAAAATAGTATCCGTTCATTGCCGAAATCTATATTTGAAAAATATTTTCATTTGATTCACTCCTTCCAATTCCACTAAAATATTAGTATTTTATTATTGCTACATAGTGCCCTGAAAGCCACTACCAGGGTGTGCGGCAGGGGGTGATAACACACCAGACTGCTTTTGACACAAAATACTTTTCCTCTCTAACGCGATCGGACGTTGTTTTGATCCTTTATCTTTGGTGGGAAAAATGGCATCTCTATCCATCCGATACTTAATCTCTCCAAATTACGTGGTAGCCATTGCTCAAATGATTAACTCAATCAGTAAAAATCTCTTTGTCTCAATCCATAATTCTTGTACGATATTTTCTTAATCAACTGTCCTCATCATCATCATCCAACATAGCATTCTATCTTCGCAATTTTTGTTTTCTTCTGTCTTATTTCTGCTGCAGATGACGCTTCTTTATTGGGATTGCCTGTGGTGACAACCCCTAATTCGCCGTCCCTCTACTCCTGGGCAATAAAGAAACCCTAAGAAATCCGTAGTTACTTCGATTTTTTTCTGCCCACTATAACACCATACAAAAATAACTAAGACGGTCCCCCGTTGACATCTTCAATCAAGTTATTAACGTGAATCAATCGTGATCCTGATAACCACACGGATAAGGTACCTTCAGAAATGATTTACAGAGGCATTAACAATTATTGAATGGAGAACTCTGAGCATAGTTCTTTATATATATATATATATATATATATATATATATATATATATATATATACTTATTCAACATAAGTGAGCTACCTGAATCAGTTTTCAACAATTCTGCCGATATGATTATAGAAATCGTATAAAGGACGGGCATTTGTCATTTCGTTACGATGAGACGAAGAAGAGAATATAACATTTTAAGTGATGCATAAGGGTACAATTCACAGTCAATGTGTGACCAAAAAGAGTATTTAGCTCATTCAATTCCGTATTTCCCTTTGACACATTGGTGCTAGATGCAAAAAAACCATCGAAGTTGGTGTCGAATCAATAAATCCGGAGAAAAATTCCAACAGACACTCACTTCCATCGCCGTACTGCCCCTTTCCCTATAGCCTCGGAGGCACAAGTCCCTCTCATTTTATGAACTTATTAGGGAGGGGGACGTAAGCGTATTACGCTGCCGGTACATTAGCATTATTATTCCGAAATTGTTTCCCGGCCAGGCGATCGGGAATCAATTAAACCGCTTAATTATGCATCAGGTTTTTTAAAGTTCATACTTTTCCCACGCCGCGGAATTCCTCTTGCGGGTATTGCGCCTTCCGATGGAGTGGGGTGTTTCGTTTTTTCACTATTTTTGTCACAGCTCCGCGTCGCTCGATACCGAGTCCCGGAACGAAGCAAACTCGCGGCTCACTGATTACTCCTTATTCATCCGAGACGATCGCTTAATGTGTTTAAAAGGTTTGGTATGTGTGAAACGATATGAGAGGAAGGATTTGAATGGAGAAGAGCTGCTGGACCGTTCTATAAAAGCTGAAGACCTCTTCCTTACGATCTCTATTCCATCGGCAGAAATACAAGAAAATGCAGTGTAGAGTTCCTTGCCACTGCTTTGGCGAGTAAGGAAAATATGTTTAACACAGCCCCAGAAATGGAAAAATGTAATGTTCTATTGAATATGATTAAAGATTATAGCAGTTTCACTAATGTAGTTACTGCTTCTTTAAAAAAAAGGCTGTGCATATTTAATGTTTCCCTATATTTATATGCTCGTTCAAACGCAAAGGATTGACTGTCAAATGACGATAACAGAACACCCAATGTGAAATAGTGTTAATCTGAGAGCGGGTATCCATCGCACTAACTTGGGATGAATTCATTATCATTAATTTGATTAAATGAACACAAAGCAGTAATGAAATAATTACGCGACGTACAAAATGAGCATCAAATTTCTGTATCAAAATGACAACAGATTTTCCTGACAAGCAACCATTAATTAACGAGCAAGTTCTAGATATACATCCTTGACAATATAAAGCAAACGAGATGTAACATTCGGTATAACTTACACGATACAATGAATGAGGCTCAAAAAGCTGTGAATCATCAGGGAAATATTACTCCCATTAAGAATTGTGAAAACCTGACCAAATTATAAGCATAGATATGGAAAAGATTTTACAACTTACAGTTAGAAAGTAAAAAAAATATTTCACGTTGATAACAGTTGTTAAGAAAAGCATTATATTCTAATTTCCGACCGTGAGACGCACAACTAAAATATTACAGAAGAATAAGTAAATATACCCCATAGAAAATTATCCTTCCACGTTGAGTAGTAGGATGATATTATGACAAACGTGGAAGTTTGTACATAAGTTCGCAGTCTTGGACCATGGCATTATGGATATGGATAATGTATTAGAAAGTCAGGAATTTGTTTTGATGATTTTTCTTTCATTGAAAGATAATACTACGATAATACTCGTATTTCAGCACTGATACTTGAAAGTCATTCCTATCAATTTTACAGTTGTAAGAGTTTTTCAAAATGTGTTAATATTCAGTAATTCATTTAGCATAATTTAAAGAGGAGTGGGCTTTCAAATACGATAATTGATTGACAATTTGACAAAAGCCAACGGTTCAATAAATTTGGTCCTTGAATTTATCATTAATATTATCTAAAATAGATGTAAGACCTGCCCTAATTCCAAATTATAATTTTATAGATTACTATGAAGTTGATGGGGTGTCTAAATGGAATTAGCTCTTATTCGATTTAAATAAAATTTTGTACTTTTTATAATTTCTACAATATTTTTTTATATTTTTACATGACCATGGTTTCAACGATTAACCTCATATTCAGGAAGATGACATTAATCGTCGAAACTATAGTTATGTAAATTTACAAAACATTTTTGTGGAAATTATACGAAAATACGAAGCTTTATTCAAAATGAATACAATGAAGTTCCTTAATTACTCGTGAAATAAAACTTCCGACTCAATGGTTTCCATTCAGGTAAAATTTGACAAAGTGGCGCTAAAAACAATCCAATCAAATGAAGTTACTCATTTTGGTATTTTTCCGGTAATTTGGGATCAAAGAACTACCCATCTGCATGATTTCAATGCTGCAACTCTACTCGAAGTCCACGAAACAAGCGTGATAGACGCTAAGGAATCAGAATGTAACTTATCAGTAAATTGCCATTATTAGTATTATAGGTTAATTATACAACTGCTAGACTAAGAGTTTGTTAAACACCTTACTAAGCCACTAAGAGGATAACCGGGTATAACTTTGAGATGTGCAATTTTTTTATGAAAAGTTTAAAATTAGTTTAAGAATTGCCACATTCACCATTGGAAAGAGTTTCTACGTTTGTGCTTGTCCTTTTACTATGGATAACACTCTTTAGAATTGTGTCTCTCCAAGCATTTTCCTCCGTCAGTAAAGAACCCTTTCTGCTACAGCTGGAAATTGGCGTTGTTTTGGATTCCGCATTGTTCAATCAGTTTGTCAGGGTTGTTCCTTGCATGTATACAGATTCATATACTCAACATTTGACTTATGAACTCCCCACTAAAGAAACCGTCTAACTATTAATGTTTCTGAATTCAACAAATCAAAAAAATACATGCCTTTGCATCACAAATTTTTTATAGCACCGTCACCTGACGGGAACGGCAGTACGTTATTTTTCCGTGTAAATCCAAATCAACTTACAGTAAATTTCAAAGAATCCCGGTGAAATAAATTCGTCATTAAATATAAACGTGAACTTAGCGCAAGAAAAATTCGAGGACGAGATCGCTCGAAGTGTTGGACTAAACTTGAAGGCCATCTATAATCGAAATATCGTACTTCCCAAGCGAATGAAAAATAAAGTGCCCATGGGGAGCTGGATAGACCGTTGGGGAAAAAGGAGGCGAACAAACAACGCGAGACAAAACAAATAAAATGGCAAAAAACGGTAGACACCGGGAACCAGCGGGAGAGAAAGGGTGATGGAAGCAGAGGATCCTTCAAGCGGTCCGTGAATAGCAAATGAGCAGTGAATTTTATGGCCAGCTAGACTCCCTCGAGGAAAGGGCTAGGCTAGAGTCCACCGCCGACATAGATCGTCGTGCATAAAGCCGGTAAACTCCGACGCAACCATTAAGTCTAGGTGCGGGACGGTCGAACGGTATCTCTCCGGATCGCATGCGAATTTCGAGGCTCAGTAGGGGAGATGAAGAGATGGGACGCGGCCGGTGAACGGTCGGACCGTGGCCGGGGACAAAGTTGAAAGGGAGGGACCATGTTGAGAAAGCCAGAAGCGAGAGGGAGTGGGAGGGGCCAAGGATGGCAAGAGGGAACGTGTGTATGGAGCCGCTTCAAAGCTATCCTATGCTAAGCTAAGCACCACCGTCGCCTACCGTGGAGATAACTAACCTTAATGGACGGCGCGAAAGGAGAGTCTTATGAATGTCCATTCCGGGTAGAAGTGAAGGATTGTGGCGTGGAGCCGCGTGGATCCCCGTCCTGATGCGTAGAGTTGACGCCACGGATATTCAAAGTGTACCCAAGCGGACGCGTGAATCACAATTTAATTTAACAACATTCGCTCTCATAGGCCAAATTAAACTAAAATTCCAATTTTTGCAAAGCTGCTTGACCTTTGTGATGCGATGTGCTAGTGTAATATACAATTGACCACTCTAAATATTATACATCACCATGTGTGCAACTCGCACAAAGTTACAGTCACAAAAACACACACATATACATACATATATATACAAATATATATACATATATGCATATATATATATGTAAATATATAATTATTAAAAGATATGATAAAAACACTCACTAAAGGTGAGCTTAAGGCTATTAGAATTCGGAGGTGCCAGCCACCTTCATACGATTATGAGGAATAACTTCTCATACGCTGATGAAATTTGAAGGCTTAAGTGAGTGGTTTTAATCACATCTTTTTATTTTTTCCCAGTACTGTCTTTATTCACACGACCCGGGTTGGTGAATAATTACAGCACAATGGAAATCACAATTATTAATCATCATTTCTCTCCAATATGGAAAGTTTCTACAAAGTTAAACCTGAAACTACATATACGGCTCTGGACTTCCACGACCTATATGCAAATATTATATATATATATATATATATATATATATATATATATATATATATATATATATATATATATATATATATATATATATAAAATCTGTCCGTATGTTTGTGTGTATTCCCTCCGCTAATAAGGTAAATAAATATTACACTTAATTGACTCCTATCAACTGATTCACTGGCCATATCTACTCCTCAATCAGCTGAAACTCAAGTAGAAAGTGGATGTATAACGCGGAAATCTCGCAAGTTTTACTACTGCAGCGCATATAATAACAGTTTGCAGTGAGCAACGTAGAAAAACCACTCTGCACACTACCGCTGCAGGATACGTACTCTATCGATCACCGCTACGCTAGGCAGAAACGTAAGTTACTTTCTTGACAGCCCTCATATTTACCAAAAAATTAGAGTATTTTCATGTTAGCACCTTAGGTGTACTACTCGAAATATTTTATTGAGGTGTTCATAGATAAGGTTGGGTTATTATAATTGTTATTAAAATTGTACTTATAGTTTGTAGTTAAAGCGGTATTAACAATAGCATAGCCTCATCTCAACTCAGTTTGACCGGGAGGGACAGTTTATGCCCACAGACAATTCAAGCGTGTCAACTTAATGTTTATTAACGAGTGTATTGTAGATAACTTAAAATGTAATAATCAAAATATAAGGGTTTAAAGTAATAAACGCACTTCATAAAGACAGGGAAGCCGTTGGAATTAAATTACTCGCGGTAATAGTGAAAATGCGAAAGCTATGAGAATATTCACAAGAATGAAGAACAGAAGCAAAAGGATGCTGTGACAAAGGTATGATTAACGATAAACTAGTTGATCGATGATAATGGATGGCGTTACTCCTCTGCATTAATCAATGCCTTAAGCACGTACGGCATGAAATTTATGCTACTCCGCTTTCAGCACCAAATGATTGGTAGCAGAATTCGATCAATTTAGAGATGCAATGGGAACAAACGAAACAAAGTAGTGATACCGATAATAGGAGGTGTTGTTTGTAGTTGATAGCACAATAAGAGCACAAATATAATGAAAAGACGATGCAGACAACGGAGTGCATGGGAGTGCCTACAACAAAAAGTAACAAAGCAATGCTCGGGATTCACAGGAAGGGATGAATTTAAATTGACGCTGACCGAAATTCCAAATGGAAGCTTTGCATGCGGCGTTTTTAGATTTACTAAAATGTTTGGTCTTCGTCATGAGCATAGGGAACAGTGAGAAGTAATTGCGCCGTGCAGCTGACGCTTTTGCAAAAGTAAATAACTAAAATTCAACTAGTCGGGAGTTCGCTCAAGCTGTTTACCGAAAAATGGAAAAGAGCAAAGCGTGAGCTCCTGAAACAAACGTCGGGCGCACATTTTATATCGAAAATAACAAACTCGGAAATAAACCTGATAAGAAGGTTCTGTTTCACTTCGTGGTGAACATGTAAAATAAATCAAAGGAAATAAAAATAAAGGCATTAGAAAGGATGTTTCACTTTGTGGTGAATATTTAAAATAAATCATAGTACATTAATTACTGATTGCAACCATTAATCAAAAGAGTTTTTTTTTAAAGTCATACGTCAGTCTTAAAATTTTGCTAGATGCGGGAAAAGCGCATTGGAAAAATTTTCCTATCAATGCTACAGATTCCTAGAAATTCTTTGAAAAATCCGTAATGGATGAGTAAAGCAAAAACTTATATCACATTAGTCCATTGAAAAGCTAAAGCAAACAAATGAATAGGCACAAATTTAGTTATTAAATTTTAAGTGAGGGAAATTGATTAAATTCTTTCCGAATTCACAAAATAAGTTAATGAGGCTACGTTTATCATAATTGCAATGCGTCTCAAAATTTTGACAGGTGTGTCACACACAGTTACAGAAATATTTGGCCTATATTTAACCTATTATCATTGCGTTTTGAAGCTCTTTTCATAGCTATCCACTTGATGTGCACTCCAGGTTTCATCTAATCAATTAAAATAAAAGGCATGACGGTCAACAGACGCTAGGGACACTTAAGGTAATTGTGCTTTATGCCTTTACTCCAGTCGTATTGTATCGGGATATTAAAAAGTAGTAGGTTAGCAAATTACATGTCAGTGAAAATGAATCCCTTAGATTTTTGCCATAACAATAGCAATAACACTTTTGGTTATACATACATTATTTCTCAATCTGTGTCCTAAATTTGTATAGTTTGCCACTCGATAAGAAGTAGTTTCATCCTTGCTTGTACGTACGTACTATCAGTCTTCAATAAAGTTTGCACATCAACATCGTGCAATCGCTTAGAGACGGAAGAGTGACGTCCGTGAAGACTTACCAACCCCCTAGCCAAGTATAATAACAATTATTTGCCCATCAGGCAAGCAAGTGAGTATTGCTAATTATGGGATTTTTTGACGGCTCATTCCGTTGCTTCGCCCATCGGTAAAAATTAAGGAAAATCAGTGGAAAAAGAAGGAAGGGGAAACACCAGTCGGGAAGCGGAGGAGACTGAATTGAGTTGGGGAGTTGAATGGCGCAGAGCCGGAATTTAAGAGAGCCAAATTGCATTCCAGCCGTTGGATTTAAAGCCCGACACGCAGGCAGACCCTGCAAAACGGCCGCGCATATTTAACTCGACTTTTGAGCACCCAACCTGAAGGAGAACAAACTTTTCCAAGAAAAAGGTGTTTTTTTTCTCTCCTATCCCAAATGCAAAATCTTTTTTCCTCCTCCGAATTCGTTCCCGCCGTAGTCGCCGGCGTTCGATTACTGGCGGTGAGGTTATTGGCGCAAGTAACCGCGGGAGTGAAATTATTGAGCCGAGAGGGAGGACTGGCACAAAAAACTTTATATAAAGAGTACCGTTTGTTGGCTAGCTCTTCTTCTCTCT
Source organism: Hetaerina americana (assembly GCF_022747635.1). Classification (NCBI taxonomy): domain Eukaryota; kingdom Metazoa; phylum Arthropoda; class Insecta; order Odonata; family Calopterygidae; genus Hetaerina; species Hetaerina americana. The sequence goes on from NW_027286069.1 coordinate 55,240,759, forward strand.
GGGAGTCTTAGACAGCGTCTTTATCCTTTTTTAGCTGAACAGGTTTCCCAAGATCTGATCCTCCTAGTTTGCTACGTATATATATTCCCCGCCGGTTGAAGCCACTTGTGCCATCGAACACATTGAATACAGACATCTTCTTTGTCGGCCTTTGAGACCCCCGGTGGGTGCTGTATAAACATTCTAATCGAATGTCCGAAGAGTCTATAAATTCGCAACTGCGACTGAATGTAGACTGCTAAACGTTTAACTCACATCACCCAAACTATTCTACCTAAATCCCTTTTACGAAGTCATTTTGATCAGTTATACCTCCAGAAATGCAACCCAATTCAATCACTACATTATCTCTCTCCTTTTTAGGCTGCATCTCCTCTCGCTTTGCGCATTAGTACTTAAAGCAACCTTAATTCACTGAAAGTACGTATGCATTAATCATCAATATAGACTTGTATTAGAAATTTTCCTCTTAGACTTCAATCTATAGAGTAGTTTATTCGTATTGTTACGGTTTTATCAAAGAATAGTTATCACAAAAGTTTTATTATCATCAAGCCTGGAGTTTGACTGCGTCTTATGGGACTTAAAGAAACTTCCCCATGAGTAAGATAGTATCATACTATAAAAACCCTTTTAATAAATGTTATTATAAAGACTGTGTTTTTTTAAATTGGGAAATGTTGTGAAAATGTTTCCAGTGTGTGTCAACTCGCTTTAATCAGTCCATTAATCTATTACATTACCAATAGTAGTTCAAGTTACATCTAGTAGTTCTCATGCAAAATAGTTTTATTGAACCGCCCTCGTAGATACGTAAGTGAGATAATTGGCAGAAATGCCTTTTTATTACGATCCTTTACTTTCACCAACTCTCATTATTTCCAGTTTCCATGATAAAGTTTGTCTCAAACAACTGTCTTTGCCGGTCATTATAATTTCCTCTAGGTTATATATTTGTTTCAGCACAAGAAATTTCCCATTTCCTTCTCTGCGGGCATCCAGAGAGTAATAATAGCCAGTCTAGAACCACTACTATGTCTAAATCCTAAATGAGAGTCATGTACGAGATGCCTTTCGGTTTCCTCTCCATTATTTGGAATGTTATTCTCTTCATTATCTTCTAGACATGTAAGCTACTTGTACGAAAGTTTTCTTGTTCTTCTGCAATTTTTTATTTGCTGCATAGGGTCTTCATTATTTTCTTTTGAAACATCATCAGTATTTTTCTTCTTTTGTAAGATCATAGGTTAGTTTGTAGAGCCTATATTTTATATATATATATATATATATATATATATATATATATATATATATATATATTTATATATATAGTGTGTGTAGGTTAATAAAGACCTATTTTCAATTTTTTTCTATATTCCCATTATAATGCATACATATCTTCCGCCTAGCCCGGTTTCAATTGGGTGTGACTGCGTCCTACAGCGAGCGTCAGTGTTTGAATATAATGTCATATTCATTGTTTGAAGTATTCTTCCCCTTGATCATCCTAAAATTCCTTTTATTCTATAAATTTACTAAATATTATGCATATTTTCCTTAATTATCATTTAGATAAAACCAGTTAATTGCCGAATAACATCAATAAGACTTTTCTACGAGCTTACTTCAGAGCTAGCTCATGTGAACTACTAAATTTTTTCTTTAAGTAGTTTACGCTGATGCTCTTTTCATTCACTTGCATGTACTCTTTTTACCCTTTTTGCTAGTAATATCACTCTTCCTGTATTACAATGTTCCAAAGGTATTGAATTTTTGTTATTTCTTATCTTACTTTCCTATGAGATCCATAATTTCCTTTTCACTTTTTCCCGATTACCTACAGGTTTAGTCAAAGCCTAATGTATCTTAGTCTATCTATCTTTGTTCAGAGCCTTTTAAATAAGGATACGGAAGTGATTGGAAAAGATTTTCTCTTACTGGTAAAGGGCGATAAACTAGAAAGTTATAAATATAATGGGTGGAGAAAGTTTCATACAATATTAAAATTTATTAAAAGCATGAAGAGATAGCAGACGGAATAATGGCAAAAATGGAAAGGTTTACTGGTGGTTTTCTTGGAGGGAATGGTCCAAGAAAATACAAAGAATGGACTCGGAAGATGCAACATGGTAGAAAAAACCAATGTGGAAGATAAATATGGAAGAAGTAAGAGGATAGTAAAGAACGGAGAAGAGTGGAGAGCTACCACCGAAAGAACTTTCTAAATGGCAGGACACCCATCATCAGCACACACTACCGTTACCCTTAGATTGATATAGCGTGCGTATAGTTCTCCTTTTATTTCCTTCCTACCCAATAAAATTACCACCTCTGTTCGGTTTCCTCCTTTCTTTCTGTCGTTCTTTCTTCAATGTTTTCTTCAGCTTTATTGATTTGTTTTTAATTCATTTGTGCTTGTGATATATGGTATTACATATATAATTGATAATCGCACGCAGATAGATTTTAAATACCTTTGTTTGATTGCTAATTATCCATTTAAAGAGAATATAGTGAACGTGTTATCTTCCTGTGTTACCGAAATCTCCACGAGTACAACGTCAGATTGTGCCTCTGAAATAGCTTGTAAACAACAAATAATACTTTATACTCATTAGCATTTCAATAATGCCAAGTCGTATCGATTAATTTTGCAACGATATTCTATCATTATTGAGTCATTGGCCTTATTAAATCTACCTTTCTCGGTAGAACAAAAAGGTCGATTATCTAATGCGCATGTTCCTACTGTTTTTAATTACTTATTTTTCCCGAAGATCCAGTCTACCATGGTTAACTAATTTTCTCCATATTTTTACTTTTGATTATTCCTAAGGTGCAAGCCCACACATCTTCATCCTTGTCGTCGTGCCACTCTCCAGCAGGTATGTGAATTCACCTGTTCCTCTTGCTCCATCAATCATGTTTTTTCATTGGATTTCAATCCATTTATATTACAGATGTCCGAGTCAGTTGCACAAATATCATGATGATTACGCATACCTCCACCTATTCGTGCTGGTAACTTCCCCATGTCGTAATTGCAAATGTGTTATATATTTCTCTAATATACTTGCTCAAAATGCCACGCCACGTTTAGGGAGAATAAATTTGCTTTGAAATATTTTGCCAGACAAAGGGTTCCATTGCGTCTTCTGTTTATAACCCAAGAGGAATAGTATAATGAATCTGTGAATCTGTTCATAGCACTACAGAGGACGTTCATTGATTCCTACATCACAGACTAGCAACCTTTAAACAATTTCTGTCCCATCTAATGAAAAGATTAACTTTTAAACAATTGCTAAGATTTTCGATTCCTCGATTATAAACAAGAGTTTCTACCAAATCCAGTAATTTTTAGCATCCTAGTAGTAGTTGGCAGCCATTTCATGGTGGTTGAAAATGGCTTCGTAGCTTTATATTTATAAGCCATGGCAGCCAATCATGAATCCCTAGACACTTCAGGCACGTGCCAATGCCTAGAATAAAACACTGTTACGGCGACTATTAAACTCGCTTAATTTCCCATTTAACCAATACATCTAGAGCTTGGTCCGCAACCCTTGATATGATTAACCTAATAGAAGATTTTATTCACAGCGATGAGAAAAAATATACAATAAATGCATCTAAAGATGTATAAAATTGATTATACAAGTTTTAATTAGAGTCTGAACGGATTCCTTCGTTCAGAATACGACCAAGCGTCTGGAGAATGGGAGCACAAAATTATGATTGTCATTTAATATATTTTCTTATATTATTTGTGTCTTTAGTCATTCAGAATTTCAACAAAAACTTTAAATCCATTTAATTATTATGCTGTGACTATGAAAAACATTTTAATATACTAGTTATATGTAGTCTGGAGATTCTTGACGCTTAATACGGAAATGCTTAGATATTTACGGTTTCAATAATCAAGAATCTCTGCTGGGAATCCCTTTATCCAATTATTACCTCCATTTTACGGGCAGTACCTAAAATATAGTTTAAGGATTCTTGAAGTTTAGTAAGCTGATACCTATTTTCTCTGTCTCCACTTTCACCCTCTTCCCTTCATCTCCTGGACCCTCGTAAACTGGTCACAAATATACTCATATAGTTAAGTTAGAAAACATAATATTTAACAAGTATATGGCAGTGATCTCTATAATATAGTTTGCCCTTAAGACATTAGCGGAAAAGTCTTTTCAATATGGCCATTAAACATTCAATGCAGAGTATTATTAATGTATAAAGAGTAAATTTATTTTAATTACAAACTATGGAACATAAGGCAAGATATGTTTTCAATGGAAAAAAAATTATCATCAGTAGAAAATTAAATATGGATAGTTATATCATTCCGCGATGCATCTATGTAGTTACATGGTTATCCTATGATTCCCATTTATTATAAGGAAATGGAAATGTTAGCAAAAACTTTATCTTCCAACTCCGAAGTCTATAAGTTAATAAGCGCTAAGAAATTAGATATAAATTTGTATTTTAGAATGACATTTCGATAAACATGGCATACGTAATTATTCCCTGACAAAGTAGAATCGTAAATCCAGTAACGGAATTACTTGGGGTACCTTTTAAAACCTGAAATCGGTAAGGTCCTGTATTTTAACAAATACATGAATACTCCCACCCACCCATCCATCCATCCATCTCGATCCGTCGCCAACCGTTGTAATGCCTGACACCTCCACCGTACACCTCCCTCCCTTTTCGCTCGCCCCTGCCTCCCCTCTTGCCCTTACATTCCCTTAGTCTCCACCCTCACCTCACTCCCTCCACCTCCTCAACCCCCGACACCTTTCGTAAATCCCTCACCCTTCTCCTACTGAAACCAGAGTTGTGGGAGTGGAGGGGCTGTGGCGGTGACGGAAGGGTGTGAAAGGGGTTGCCTCTATTTTTGAACACTTTTGTCGCTCCTCGTCGTCGGCGGTTACACACTCGGGTGGTGGGGAACAGGGCGGCGGCAAAATACGGATTACGTGCACTTCGATTGTCATTATTTTGCACCGAAATTTTTTTTCCCGTCGGCGCATTTTAACGTTCAATTTTTTTCGCGCACAATCTCCGTCCCATTTTTTTCCCCCTGTGCGTTTCTGTTTTCGCTCCGTCCCCCAAGCTGGAAATTGGGGATTAGAGTGTCGAGAGAGAGTTGGTGGGGAGGAGGCAAGAGTGGCAAAGGTAGAGAGGGAGGAGAGTCGGACGAGCAGGGCAGGGAGCGGGTGTGAGGAAAAAGATCTCCGCGGGAGGGGACAGTGGCCGGGGGGCGGGAGCGAAGCGGGCAATGGGCACACCGGCGAGGGAGGGAGAGAAAGAGAGAGGTAATGTCGAGTGCAGCCCTTTTTTCATACGCCGCTAAATGCGCGCGAGCTGGGAATAAAACACCGGACAAGGGTGTGAATTTTCGCGGGGAGAGAGATGAGCAAAGTGAAAAAGAGGTGTGGGTCAGCAGCATTATATGGGGGAGAGTGATGGAGGAAGGGGGGAGAAGTCCGCCCAAAAATCTGACCTCGATTAGACGTCGGGGAGACAAGGAGTGGGGGCATGGAGATGTGCCCAAAAAATTACTTTTTTTAGAATGCAGTTTTTTGCGATTGGGTGTGAGAAAGATAGGTGGGAATGATAGGCCATGGAAATGTCGAGGTTGTTTCCACCCCCGGGAGTAGGAGTTGGCGGGAGTCGTGCCTTGCCAGGCGTCATACCAGATTCCTCCGACCTTCTCTTTTTTCATATGCTCGCGGTGTGGATGCGATTGCAGGACTTGCCGGGGGAGACATGCAACCAACGGAAAATAAACCATTGAATACTCATTCCGTCGGATTTTCGTTAGTTTTTGCCTCGCATGCATTACGGATTTTTGAGTCGGAGACTGAAGCGTAGGGGCCACATCCATTGTAAAACTTGGATGTAACCTTAAATAATGCGGGTGCAAGGCCAACTAATTAACTACGAGAGTATAACAACGGAAAAACAAATGACTATTAGTGTTAGTTTGAGAAGTTTAGGATAGTAAAAAAAGGTAGATAGATATTTCATAAAAGGGACATTTAGTAATATATATTCATGCCCTTTCAGGTAGCTTTGCTTTAATAGAGTAGATATTATGGCATTTGTATTTAATTAAAATTCTTTTTACTTACATTTTAATTATTACACTCTTGGAAGATATTAAAATAGTTAATCATAAATACACTTACCACGATTCATAATGAATAAAATACATTCTATGGTTAATATTTCATCAAACATCAAAATTAAGGAAAAATTTATTTTTATCACTACTTTTGATGTATCTCCTTCTCTATTTTTTTTATTATAAGCTACTTCTAATTATCATTTAAGCATGGCTTTCCAGTATTTCTTAAATTATGAAAATGCAGAGTTAAATTTTTACTTTTCAGCCAAGACACATTAGCAATGTCATTATCTTTTATTTAAAAACTTATAAGACATCTTACGTCCTTCTTGGCAAGCCTGACTTTTTAAGAATGCAGTATTTCCACGACCCAACACCAGATTGGAAAGCTAAATTAGGATAACTTAAGATATCATAACAATGGCATCATGACTCAGTTAAAAATTACCTCGTGAGGACAAAATTGTGGTTCAGTCTTTGATAACAATAAGTGATACGATATTCATTCTTGTGAATATTGATAATGGTTTTAATTCGCTGTATTGCTTAGCTTGAAGTGGTTTAATAAGCCGCATGCTCCATAGTTGGGGAGGAAATTTCATCAATTAAAGATATACGACGTTAAAGTTAGACATGCTATACATATTAAAGTTAGACGTGACGGAAACATGTGAACATAAATTTCCATTAACAGTTGGTATGCCAAATAAACAAATCCAATTTAAGTATAGTGACGTAATGACGGTTAAAATATTTTCATTTAGTCATAATAAAAAACAAAAAAATTAAAAATATATGAAATGTTAACTTAAATTGTCTTTAGAATAGAGGAGAGGGAAATATTTGAACAAGAGCATTCGACAGCAAAATTTGGATAATTATGTAAAATGAACCAGAAATAAATGGAATTCACTCGGATGAACGCTTGACCTACTTTTAATATGTGATGAAACCAAACGCTAATAATGTGTTGTTTCTGAAAGTGGTGAATTTATCTTTATGATGAAATTTTAAGAAATTAGAATTAAGTATTCATGCTATTATGGAAATCTTTTTCCACATGTCGACCGCTCAAAGCATTTATTTAAATGTTTTTCGCTGTCATACGAAAGGTTTTATTTCAAAAGACATAATAAAACTCAGTACAATGAAATAGAGAATAAGCCATGAAATATCATGCCTGTCAAGTCTCAATCAATTTTTCCTCTAGAATTGATTTTTTTGCATTAAAGTCATTGGGTACTCTAATAATCAAAGAATATTTAATAGACTGTGCTTACTTCTGAAAAAATGTTTGGTCTAATTAAAACAGGCAACGAGAGAACGTCTCTTGCATCACTGACCTTCACTTTCATTTTCAGAGGATATTTTTGATGAAACACAAAAATTTAAGGACATTGCCGGGAAAAACAGGATACACAAAAAACTAGGCTACTTCACTGGGAGTTACTTCAACGATTTCCACACTTTCCGCACAACTTTCAGAAATACACTACCCAATATATTTAATTTCATTAAACATCCAATTCAATGGAATACTTATGCTGTTATTCCCGTCCACAGACACACCCTTGTGAAAGCATCCCTTTAATTATCGATTGCTTTGGAGGAACAGAAGTGGGGAGGAGAGGTGGCGATAGAGAGTGAGTGGAGAGAGGGTTAGGGGATGGAGGAGGTTGGGGTGGGAAGGGGAAGTAGAGCGGCGGCGGTTATGGAGAGGGAAGAGAGGGGTTGAGAGAGGGAGGGACAGCCTAGCTGACGCTACAGAAAGGGAGAACAGGGGGAAAAAGTGAATGACGAAATGGAAGGGAAGAAGGCGAGTGGAGAATGTTGAGAAATGATCTCTCACACATCTTATAAACGGCTCGCCATTCGGAGACCTAAAAGCGCTCATTCCATACGACACGCGATGGATGGAAGAAAATTAAAACGTGATTTAGATGCAACTTACTATCTGATTTCTTTCGTAGAGACGCCATGGTATTGCCCGAGAGTGTTAATCCACTGTGGATTATCTTTCAGTGCCATAAGCAAGAAAACTCTCCCTTCCTTTTTGCATAGCAGTCAAACTAATGGCTGTGTGTGTGCGCATATACACACACAAACATATACATACACGTACACACAAATACTAATAGAGAGCACTTTGCCCAAAACCACTTAAATTAGTTTATTCAACCATGGGCTTCAAATGAGAAAGATTGACGTAAAACTCACGGAAGGTGTAGGATACTAACGTTAATTCAAAAAGCATTCTTCCATACCGATGTTTTATATAGAAAGCAGGATGAAATATATATTTTAACTTTGAATATGTGAACTCTTTACACATCCGTCATGGATATCAAATCACAAAACCAATTAAATTTAGAAACATAAAATAATTTGCTTGGATTCGATTATCAAGAGAATGTATAATTTTTTGGTAAAATCAAATAAACCAAATACAAAAACACCAGGTACCCTCACTTCAGGGATACATGAAATGTATTTATATTACATCGCATAACTAAAATGCTAATTTTAGAGCGATAAGATGGTGCTTACTTTATTATTCCAATATTAAATTTGTTTAGCTTTCGACAATAACTTTTACCTGCATCATCCTGTGACTAAGACTTCGAACTATGTTTCGTTGGAATGAGCTACATTCCCGTGAAGTGCGTACTGAATTTTAATTGCGTTATGTAAGTCTATAGTTTAAGTTTTCTATGTACTATTTTAAACAGCCAAATATATTTTGATTTTTAATAGCCAAATTTCCTTCATAGTTAATAAATAACAATTTATTCTTAAAGTGTCATATAATTTTTTTGAGATTATAGAACTCTCCATGAATCCTCCAGAAATATAAATGACTATTGAATTATACGGAATTCATATCACTTCAATGTATTAAATCTCGACCGAAACAAAATATATTTTTCACTTTAAAGGCAAGAACACGTTCTTTCATTTATGTTCCTGCTTTCATTTATGTACATGTACATTCGAAGAAACTTCATAACCTATCAGAACATTTTCATATACCATAATATCCTTCCCGCAGTTTAAATGTATCACTATGTGTGGTCTTAATGACATCGCAACGCGAAGCCATGACGGTTTACTTCGACAAAATTCCGGCTTCGCAAAAAGGAAAGAAGATTTGAGACGGATTTGAAACCCGACAATCCAATGGATTACGAAAATATGCATCGTAAAAAATGTGAATTATCCCTACGATAGGAAGAGGTGTCAGCAATACATGATGGATGGACGCAAAACCATCTCTCAATAACGTTCCAATAAATAAAAGCGCCCCGGGGTTGAGGGAGAGATGAGAGGGGGAGATGGTTGGGAAATCTTCAAAAAAGACTCGTTTACAAATGCATATTTTCACGGGACGCATATCAAAAGGGATACGTTGTCTGCTCTGTAGATGTCAGCGGCGGTCTGAGAGCTCAAAATACTCAAAAAGATTCCAAATCGAGTAAGACGTTGATAAATTTAAAAGGTTTTTTTTCATGGCAGGTTCGACAAAAAGGGTGTGCATTTTCTTCTCCGTTGGATCTCGAAGATCTCGTTTCCGTCTCGAGACAGCAGTCTATTTTTGTGAGCAGATATGAAGGTTCATTATCCATTTGTGCGCATGCAGCCATGAGTCTGACTAATAACGAAGTGCTAGATTTATATAACTGCCGCTCCTTTGGAATATACCGTTTTTGGGATTAACGATGTGTCCATGTTCTGTCATACCTTATTCTGAGCAAATATTTGCTAACAGTGTAACAACTAATAATTATTTCCAATGTAGATTTACAAACACATTTTTTTAATTACCAAGCTTAAAGGTAACTCAAATGGTGCCTTTGAAAAGTGAGCGAGTAAATAAATTTTGAATCCATATATCGGGCGTGTCTTGTGCAAAAATTAGCAAATAAGTACGAAATAAAAATGATTTAGTTTCTCGTATTTGAATTTATATGATATATTAATTTTCTAAAAGATTAACAACTGAAACAATTATTATGATCAATTTGTTCAAATATCTTGGTACTCAACAATTTTGATACTTTCAATGTATATAAAAACAAATAAAGATATATACGCTATGGTAAACATTCGACTGAAAAGAATCACACCAGCGTAACCAATGGGGCTATAATATTATTTAGCACTTTAAGACTTCTCATCAAAATATTTTTACTCATCAATATTTCAACGGGTGTTTCTAGCTGAAAATAGTATGAAATATGCTTTCGTCTGTCCGTAGCGAGAGCTGAATAATTGCATGCAACCAGGCAATCAGTAAATGATAAGCTATTAAGAGAATTAAAGGACCTCATATAAAGCATACATTTTGAAACATGCAATCTTATATGCATTGTTTTTACTCAGAGAGTGACCCTATCATTCTATGGATGCTGATACCAAAAATAAAACTTCTACACATAATAGCGACACTTCTGCCCTTAAAAACTACACATTATTTTGCATAAACTCAAAATTACCTTCGAGTCTCGTGGGAATACCTTTTGCTTGGACTATTTTTTAAATTCTAATTGAAGATAAACATGAAAATTTTAAATCCGATATTAATACCAATTTCCATGCATTGAATTAAAAAACACATGTAATTTCTCAATTTAGATTCAGAATTATTAGCAAAATTACGGCACTAAAGGTTATTTTCAAAAATGCTATTCGAATTTTGTGTATTTTTCTGACATTAAATGAGAGCATCAGCGAGAAAGCGTATTTTTTTCTTAGTCCATCTCTCATCCAATTAGTCTTACATATATGCGATTTTTGTGCAGACAAATTTTTTATGGAAGAAACATCCATAGCAATACCAGCAGATTCGAAATAAAAAGGACCATTGAAGGCATAACAACTCAATTAGTGAAATTTGGAACACTTTAAGTATCCTGTTTTTCAAATAAGACTTAATTTTTTAAGGATGAAATATGATCCTTAAGAACTAAAAGTCATATCCCACTCCCCCGAATTTTCTAGAACTCATTTCCACTGAAACAATTGCGCCTAACGGCAAGTCAAACTCGAAGAGCCGCTAACAATACAGTCAAAACAGACACACGCGCCCAGCATAGACCACGTCTTAAGCTTCCAAGAGCGTGGGAGAGGGCACGGCGGGGAGGAAGAGAGAGCGGCATGGAGGAATGGAGTGGGTTGGAGAGGCGAAGGGAGAGAGGAGTGAAGAGAGGAGACCGTAGAGGACGCCAGATAGTGAAGAGGGAGAGACGGATGGAGGACGAGAAGAGAGGGAGGGAAGCAGGGAGAGGGTGAGAGAGGAGTGAGAGAGGGGCATATGGCCCGGAATCTCTCGTGTTTTATCAGCCCGGCCGACGGAAGAGACGGCGCCCCCGGAGGGTTAGTTGCCTGGGAATGCATGCGAACTCCGGGCGGGTTGTGTGATTCCAGGGGGCTCCTAACCAATCTTCACAACGTTCTCCCTCACTCGCACCTCCCCTCCATTCTCTGTAACCCATTTCCCCTCACTTACATACCTCTTTCCCACACGATCCCCCCATTCTACTTTCGGCAAGCATCCCCGCTTTCGCTTCCTCTCAACCCTTTCTCTCTCTCTCTCTCTCTCTCTCTCTCTCTCTCTCTCTCTCTCTCTCTCTCTCTCTCTCTCTCTCTCCCACACACTGAAATACGCTCTCTCACGACCACAGAGGGCGAGAAGCTCCTTCAAACTCCCACCCTGATATAACCCCTACGACCCCACCCCAAACTCCCTCCGAGGCCCGCTTTCCCGCACCTCGCCCTCCATTCCCCATCCCTCAACCTCCGCGGATTGTGCAAAAAGCGAGAGCTAGGGCGTAAAGCGACTGTCCGGGGACCGCAGAGCAAGATACGGAGCGGGAGTTGACGGGGGAAAGGGTGAGGGAGGGTTCTGGAGGAGAGGACGAATCGAGCAAAAAATTCGGAGACCCATATATTACGGTTTAAAAACCGTGGAACCATGGGTGTGATGCCTGTGAAACGAGTGTGGGAGGATAGCGGTGCCGTCTGCGGAGGAGGAGGACAAATGGGAGGCGCAGCGACGCTGGCCGGGGAGGGGGGTTATTGGATTGGAGGTCGAAGGACAGAGAACCGAGGCAGTGGTGTTGCCCTCGCGGCCGAGAGGACATTTCCTTCGACACAACCTTCAGCACAGAGCCTTTCCATGTAACCATCGTCATTATCATTCCCTTCACCTTTTCCGCCTTTATACCGAAATGGCGAGCATAAAACCGATGGCCGAAAGAGGAGATAGGTGCCCTCTCTTGAATCGCAAAATATTTTCAAATGTTGGATGAAGTTTCAATCTTAAGCGTTCTTTTTTCATAGGTGGATGAAGATGTATGTGTATCACCCGGCAGGAAGCATATTGGTCGACTTGTAGCAAGGTGACTTTTTATTGTTTTTGTGTGAGCATACATGCTATAGTAGCAGCGAGACAGCACAAAAAACCTCAGGACTCCACTCGACTTAGCAACAAAGGGACTTCTACCCCTTTATCTTCACTCCCTCTTTCTCCCTTCGTCCTCTCGTATTCATCATTTCCTCCTTAACGGCCCTCCGAAGATAAGAAGACGTGGCTTTCGCAAAGCCCTCGAGTGACTCCCGAGGACAGAGAGGCTAATTCATGGGCGCGCGCTCTCGTGGGTGAGGTGGGATGTTCAACATCTTTAAGACGCTGTTTAATGGGAGGAGGGTGGGGGAGGAAGAAGCCCGGGTGTATTCGAATGAATCGCCGCACATGCATTAAGCAGGTTCGTGTGTGGGGAAAGAGAAGGACAACATGAGAGGAGGATATTTGGGGCGAGAGATATGAGGGCGGAGAGAGAGAGGGAGTTATGGGGAGAAAGGGAGAGAGAAGGCAGAGGGATGAAGAAGATAAAATAATTCCATCTCCTCGACCCCAAGGAACTCTTTTAATTTTTTCTTTCGATCCGAGCGTTTGAGGAAAGATTTATGGGGTTTGAATCGCCCAGCGTTGGATTTCCGCGTTCTATTTTTAAAAAGGTCAGAGAAAATGGCTTTTCACGACTGAGGCGCCTCTAAAGTATTGAGATTGGGCGAATCTCACTGTAATTTCAGGGTCAACGGATTGCAATTTCTCCGATTAGATTAGCGTATAAAAATATGAAAATAAAACGAATATTATTTGCAAAGATAGCAAAAATTAAAGACGAGGAGATATAAATTCCCATCACTGATAATGAATAAATAACCAAGATTGGATATTTGCCTAAAAGAGGGACTGACGCCTACCTTCCAAATATAATTAGAATAACGTATTGGAATTCAAAATACAATTGAAGTATTTACCTTTTACTTCGATGGATATATTGGTAAGTCAAAGTCCAATAAATTTCATATAGCCTAATTTCTTTAATGGTTCCATGGTAAATATTTTTTTTTCAATTTTCGTAGTGAATAGGTTATTTCACTCTAAATTTCCAGACAATTTCAATTCTCAGGCAATATTTGAAAATTTTGTTTACACCAACCAATGAGATTAAAGTAAGTGCATTATTTGGTAACCCAGTTAAAAACACATTCTGTAATTCAAATATCTTTCAGAGCACCGAAAAAAATTTAACAATCATAAATAGTAATATATTGGGTCTTCTGCTCGCTAGTGAAGTAATAAGGCTCACCATGTGGTCAAACGCTCCAAAAATATAAAAGAAATATTATTATCTATTTTAAGCAAAAATGTATTTGGCAGGGCCTCAAATCTAAAGGGAATGTTTAATGAGCTTCCACGCCGATGCTAATCTCTGGCAATAATATTTAAAATAATCTTAGCTGTAGTTTTCAAAAGATGCACATTTTTTAAGAACAGTTCGCCGGATTAAAAATTTTATTTTCTAATGCGATTTTCTAATTTTCTAACCACACAAAAAATATGCCATGAAATATTTTACAAAATGGAAAAACTTCCATATACCAACCTATCCCATGAAAAATAAAACTTAAAGACCCCTTTAATTGATCAAAACGGAACCATTATCTCCTCATCTTTCAAAACTCTTTCCTGTCCCTTTTTCAAGAACTGGTGAAGCAAAATTTTGAAAATGCACGGACTCATACACGCTGGTACACACAACGTGAGATGGGACCATTTTATTTATTTATCGACAGTTATTTCCGCGTCAAAAATTCCAATTAGTTTCAACGCTTTCTTAACTCTCCCCAAAACGCTTGCACCGCATTGTATTAATTTACGTTCAGGGAACCGTCGTCCTAAAAAATAATGTTTCAAAGCGTACTTTCTATCATAGTGATTTACTGCTGGCTGCTGTAGGAGATTTGAATAGGGGAGGTGGACGGCAGGATTAGGGGTTTCTCGAGAGAGAGAGAGAGGGAGTTAAAGATGAAGAGTAGTACAAGAATGGGGGAGGAGGAATGGGTGTTATGAAGAGGTAGGAGGGAGGAAAGCAGAAGAAGGGGAAGAGAATGAAAGGGGCAGAGAGAGGAAGAGGGTAACGGAGAGAGAAAGAGAGAGGACGAGGGAGGGAGGGGTCCAACCCTAGTCTTCTCATCCGATTCAGGAATCGCTTTCTCCGCGTGAGTTAGAGAGGGAGAGCGGAGAAAAGGCTGGGTAGCGGATACGGAAATGTCGCATGGGATGGAAGGGAAAGGGTCGGCTTTAGGGAGACTGTGTAAGGGTTAATGGAGGACGGACAGGGCGGCAGAGGAGAAGAAGAGTGAGCGGAGTGAGAGTTTGGAGTTGGAAAGAGAATTGTGAAGGGTGAATTGAGAATGAGAGATGGACACAAGTATATGTAGGAATAGGGGAGAGGTAGGAGTGGAATGGAGCAAAATAGAAAAATTATGAGAGAGGAAAAGCAATTAACGCTGGACAGTTTACACGAAATAGACAAAGTTATCTAAGGATAAGATTGTGCTAGAAAATGTGCAGCTTATAAATTCACCGAGATATAAAAGCGTTCATAATATTAACATGTGTAAGTGAATACGAAAAAATAAAACAAGGATTAAAACACAAAATTAGGTCACAAAATATTTTTCGGGATACTTCTATCAGGCTTAATGAGCGTTGCTTAGGGGAATATATTGTGACTCCCTTCAGATAAATGTAATGCTTCACATACAATTCTCATTGAAAAGTAAATGAAATGATAATGGCCCAAGATGTTATGATTATAATTATGCCACTGAGAGAAGGCATCCAATAGGCATTTGACATATGAAAAACTCAAGCATATGTTAATGCTAAATAAGTCATTATAATGGACTTAAATGGTTTAATGTGATGTATAAGAAGGCCTGTGAATTAATTTAAAATGTTTAACTTTAAAAATATTTGATCCCGCATTGAGCATATTCCCCACAACAACTTTGAGTTTATAAAATGCAGTTCATAAATAAAGTTGATCTCATTAAAATTGAAACATTGGATGGTGAAGAACTAATACCTCCATAAAGTAGACGGTGGATGCACAATTGTCACGCTGAAATTTAATTTCTTCCTAATTCAGTTAAAAACTAATGTAACTCTTCACGTAATATAATTTGAAAAACAAAATATGACTAAAATGAAACGTAAAATAAGAGTTAAAATGACTAATTATTTGGGTTTTTAATATCTGTGTGATGATTGCTCACTAAAATTGAGGAGAAACAAATTTTACAAATTCTAAGAGAGCTTAGTAACAGTCACAGCTTGGCAAAACGACATATTTGGAAGTGCGGGAATCCATAAATAAGAGAATGATCAATTTCGTCAAGCGGAAGTGTTTGTCTCCTGGCATCGTGATGAATAGAAAGAATGCATTTTAAGTGGAAGAGAAGGAGTAAACAGAGTAAGATATTCGAAGATTGAAGGATAATAGGAAATAGATTAATTCGGGATGAACTTAGAAAAATATATTGGAAAAGAGGAGACTATGGAGAAGAGGCAGTAGGGAGAGAGAGTTGGAAAAATAATATTGAGAGGAAACACTAGGAAAAGAAATAGAAATGGGAAGGACATGGAATGCTTTGTTGAGGAGAGCACCCAGAGGGGAAGAAAGAGTGAAAGATGGGCATGGAAGAAGGATGAGAGAGAGAGGGAAGGATGTGAAGAGGAGAGCAATAGCAGGTGAGGAGAGAAAGAAGAGATTGAAACGGAGGGAGAAATGCCGGGGAAGGGAGAGTGATGTGCAGGGATTGCTAAGGGAGGAAAGGAGAGAGGGGGTCTGAGAACGAGTGAGCATGGCTCTGCGTGGATAGAAATTGGGGGAGGGGGGAGGCAGATGGAGGGGTGAGGTTCTCATACGGGAGAGAGGAAGCCGGGGTGTGAGGGAGGCGTCGGGATTTAGAACTGGGCGGGGGAGGAGGCGCAGTAGGCAATGGAGATGCGAGAATCCGTGAGAACGTAGGAAACAGCTCTCGTATCCATCACTGGGCTGCCGAAACAGGCGATTCCCACCCCCTTTCCCCCAGTCCCGATTTCCTATCCGAACCCACGCCCATTCCCCCCTCCCCTCCCTCAAAACCGCCGACTCCCGACCAATACACCACCTCCCACCCACGCACACACACGCACTACACCCAACCTCTCATCCCCTGCCATCCCCACCCGCCTCCGACACCACTGCCGCGTTCCCGTCCTCTTTCTCCTCCCTTCCCCCCACAACCCGATCCCCGCAGCCCTTAAAACCTCGCCCTCTTCGACCCTCCAAAAATCCAGAGAGGCAGTTTAGGGACCACGCAATGGCTTCCTCTCTCGCACCCTCCAATCCCCTTTGCCCCACCCCAAAACCAGCCTTCCCCACCCGTCCACCCGTACCCGTTCCTACTCGGTATATACACCCCCAACCCCCCTTTTCCATTCCGCATTCTAACCCTCTTTTGCCCAAAAAATCCCAATCTCCTCTCTCTCCCTCTCTCTTTCTCTCTCACCCACACGCTCTCCGACCCTCTCTGTTGCCACCTCCTCCCTCATCGCCCCTGCACCCCCCACATCCCCGAATGCCCACACTCCACACTCCCGTCTGCCCTCCCTCCCATCCCTGCACCCCTAAACGCTCACCCGTCCAAATCACCCCTCTGTCCTCCTCCTTCTCCCCCCCCCGTCTCTCTTTCTCTATCACTCTTTTTTATGTATTTTTTTATTTTGCCGTCGGGAGAGTTCCATCGGGGTGACACAAGAGTCACGACCCCTTTGTCACGCATCGGACCCCAAAAAACAAAACCGTACAACTTCCGGAATGGAACGATCTTTTAAGCAGACATGAATCGTCCAGTTACGGGTTTTCATTTTTGTTTCCGTTAAAGGCGAGCTGACGGCTGTTTGCAATCGATGAATGAAATCCTCTTCGTCTCTTTCGGATGCTGCTAATATTTATTATTTTTTTCGGGAGGGGGAGGAAGCGATAAATATCTCTGACACATTACGGGCATTTGTATGTACAATGGTCGTCACGGAAGTGATGCCTTCAAAAATTTACTTTGTTACCGGAGTTGTGCAGATTCGCCAAGCGGCATATCATCAATGGATGTTACAACAAGAGATTCCGACAAATTGTAGCTTTAACATATGTCAGAAATTGGTAGCTTAATTAAATTTAACTTCATGAAGAGCATGTTTTACACATAGGAATACAGTACGCATAAAGTTCTTTTGCTAAATACTTGAAACTAAAAGGAAATTTTGTGATTAGTACGAAATAATGGTTTGCAACCTCAACTGCAATGAGTCCATTGTTATTCGCATAATAAGCTTCGCTAGAGCTTTTTCTGAATTTGAAATTAAGAGCGTACGTAATCATTAAATAATCAACATTTTTAACAAAACATTTTTATTTTACAATAAATAACAAGATATTTAATTCTTCTACCCTATTTAGCTCTAGAGTAAAGTAAAGAATGTATAGCTTCAACATATATACCAACTGGTATAATACATTTGGTGGGCACTATCTCCTTCCGATATTGCTACAAGGTATCCTAAATTAAACTCCATATTCTTTCAAAAGAATCAAATAAAATTCACTCGAAAGTATGATGTTTGTCAACAGCCCTGTAATTTTGTATCTTCAAGAGGATGGCCTACATGTTGTCGCTTCAGAAGTAACGAAATGAAATATTATCAGCAGTAAATGCATATTCCAGGAGCCATTTTTTATAAATATAATTAATTTTACTGGGCACAAAAATGAAATATAATATATAAAATTATGAATGTAGGATATAATTGCCTTATTTCCTACACGATGTCCTTGGCAGCATTTTGCCTATGCCATCTAGATTGTACGATTGATTCATTTATTTAATTTTCCCATCTCAAGCATTTTTCTTGAGAGTTAATGGTATCATAAAATTTTATCAAACATTTCCTCTGAAAAATTATCATAGGCAATGGGGTATACACTGTTATTTAGTATATCTTAATAGGGTGGTGCCCAAGTATTAAGACGAACTTTGTATTGAAACTCCCTATAACAACTGTCTACGCGATAATAAACCTTAATTGATTAAAGATTACTTTCAGACGTAATGATATGAGTAAGTGCTAAAATGTTAGTCGTAAAATAGTGTATTTCATAATAACATTTCGCAATAATGGGGAATTTTATTTTACTTGGTGCGTTCATAAAAAAATTGCATATTACTTCTGCAAAAAGCTTATTTTTTAATAGTCTCACTTTTGATTTGGATAGCAGACCCTTCCAAATTTGGGTATTATCCATAGCGTATCAATCTTTACTTAACTTCACCTTTGATAAGGAAGGAAAAGAGGTAATGGCAGTTCCAAGTGTAGGTAAATTTGATCCTGGAACTGGTTACTTCAACTCAAAATTACTCTGCTTCGGGCTACTTTTACACTCAATGTATCCCATACAGAGTCCAGACACAAAATGGTACGATATCTCGTAATACCTTTTACATAATCACATAAAATTCCAATTTAAATATGTGGCATGAAATATTTTCTCTAGATCTCACCGAATTAGTAATGAATCATAAAATTCAATGGCTTAATATTTTTGCACAACAGAGCATAGCATTCCAACATTTTATCAGCTTTGCAGCGCATACTTTCGCGGAATGTACTGGTCTGGCTGAAATTCATTTCAATAATAACGAATCCCTTCATCTTTATCCTCGCCATCTCCAGTTTCTAGTATTCAAGCACTTGAATCATTGAAGTACTTTTGATTTATATTTATGAATATGATATCTAAGTTCACCTTCAGGTCCTTCATAATTATGTTCTGCGTACTTCACACAATCAACACACCGTAGAATAGAGTCAAGGATCCCCTTTGCTTAATTTTTGTGGATTATTAGCTATTGGCGCAGATGAGACTTAAGAAATGAGCGAAAACATTTCTAAAGCATATTCGCAACACCACCAATGTCGGCAAAAACCCTTAAGGATCCAATCTTTCACCCTTTCTCTTCGTTGATAGGTTGAATCTCGTAGATATCCAGTTATCAATTAAATCGGAACACAGATAAAAGTAATGTACTACAAATAAATTTGATAAATAAGAAGAAAATAGACATAATCAAATTTAAAAGTTCTTTGTACAATTATTAAATTTTGGAAAAGTATTTAAATATAATGCCGACTTAGTTTTATATTTCTATATTCTCAAATCTAAGTGCTAACAAAACATATTTCTGCGAAACATTCCATGGATTTCTCAGCGGAATATATGGGTGGATACGCGGAGGACTCACCGCGTGGAATCCCAACGAACTTTCCACGCAATAGGGCAATGGAATGAGATTTAAAGGCATGGACTACGAAGGAATGGAAAGGGTAGCTAAAAATTAAACTGAGTGGAAAACTGCAGCAAACCAAGATTTGGATATATAGCTACTACACGTTATGTCAACACTTCAAGAACCTTCAAGTCTGATAAAACCATGCATGGTAATGGGTAAGGTTACATAAATATTCGAGATCAGAGAGCACATTAAGACCCATTGTGAATATGAAATGCAAAAATACTAGAATGGGGGAATGCAATTTTTAGTTTTAAATATTGCAGGCAAATTTAAATTACATATTTAGCATCTAGAATGATTGATTCATACTCCATGAAATAAATAGACCAACTTGCATGCACATCTCCTTCATCTACTTTTACCACATACACTCCAAGACATTAAAGTATCGTCTGGTACGGGGCATCAGTCGCTCATGTGTAAATTCGTGATAGGGTGACGTGTTTTTAAATTACAATGATGGATGACAAAATAATTGTTCGTTTACAATCTTTAGAGTATTTAACTTTGAATTTATTTTTGCCTCGATTTTTGCAAGGAAAGAACCCCCCCATTTAACCCCCGCAACACGTCCATGCGGCAGCTTGTGTGGTATTACGTAGATATAGATAAATATAATGCAGGGTTATATCTTGATAACTGCCTTGCTGTGCGATGCAGATTCCAGATACGGGTCCATTTTTATACATTTGTACCTATGATTTCAACTATTTCTTGCCTTAAGAGTTGTCTTATAAAGTTTCACCGCTTCATGTCCACTTTCATCTCATAGCAATGTTTAATAAAGTCAGCTTTTATGAATTAAATTTCCCCTTTTATAAGATCTGCCGCCAAAAGTCATCATAATCATCCCGAAATTTGGTTTGACAAGTGAAGGTAAAATTCACCAAGCCCAACGGTGTACGTAATTCCCATTCCAGGGCAGAAGAGCCAGTTTTTTACTCTGCCACCTATGATTTCCCGGAAATATCTGGTACCCCTTAAAAATCTCATGGACTGGATGAAGCTGAGGGAGCCGATAGGGGTCACTCGGAATAGAACCCGGGCCCTCCTGTCAGTATCCTAGAGACCTAAAAACTGGACTACCATGTCCCAGACATTAAAGAAGGATCATATAAATTTTTCTACAATTCGAAGTGTGAACTGAGATATCCAATAGAAAGCCCTTTATCCGCATTTTTTATTATATTCCCAAAACATCTAAGGAAGCAATAACCATTCTGTATGGATTAGCCACTAGGAGATGAGATGGTCCCAAATGAAGGACATGCTTATTATTACTATTTTAATGTTTATTTGGCAATGAAATTAAACTTTCCATCTATGAACTCCATAATAAATTTCCATATGCATATATACGCATATATATTATCTATGTAATAAATAAATATATACATATACATCATGAATTAATACAATTTCACATTCGACAAGGAATGAAATGGAACAAGGAATCAGTATTATTTATTATTTAAAATTCGACAGAATATTTTGCTCCTACTTAGTACAACTTTACTTATCTGTATTTTAAATCGAAGGAACTTTCTGAAAATTTGGCTGGATCGGATTTTATTTAACATATCGCATTGGATTTAAGTCATTTCCCCATTATATTAGGGTACTTGTTCTGTCACACTTCCTTGCGAAGCACACAATAACATTAACAAAGCGATGCAATTGATGTATTTTTCCATAACGTCCGTTTACATCTCTTTGGGGTCATATTGACGATATGTTACTGCGATCAATGGAATATATATGTATATATATATATATATATATATATATATATATATATATATATATATATATATACGCAGAATTAGAAGCCTCATTTCCTCATTTTAACCATACTTAGAGTCCATATTTAATGTGGTATATCACGCAACATCGAGTTTAAATATCGATAATATATGATTCTCTTTCGAACTGTTGTCACATGCACTCTTAAAAGTACATTGTACATATTTCTGAGACAATATCGCTAAGATTTACTTTAAGCATTGTTTCTTGCGCATATTCATTAACATCATTTATCTATTATTTTTTTCTTTTGGGAATATCCACATAGTACGCCGTAATGGGCGATGTTGGGATAATGTACCTCCTCATTCCTCGGCGGTTTACACCCATTTCTCTTCCAATTATTTTGTTTTCACTTGTTTCCCTCTCTTTTGCTTTTTTCCATCGTGCTAATGGCTGAAGCTAATCAACCACATCCATCCTCTCACGGGATTTCATGTAAATATGGGTGAACATATCCATGGGAGTCATTCACTACCACGGATGGATTACTGTCGCACGTCCACTTTAAAACGCCACACTCTCGGCGCCCCTAGAGTGCCATCCTTTACCCGAACTAATCGATGGACTGTGTGAGCATTATTTTACAGATCATAATGACGAAATGACCGAGGATCGCGATAGTTTACGAGAGATCGATAACAAATCTGATAGCACCTTTGAGAAGGACCAATTTAACAGTTATAAAATTACCGTGGTCAAATATGATGCGTATATTTTACGACAGCGGATAATTATTACGCAAGTAGTTATTCATGGGACTATTTATATTGCAATATTATTCCATCCACCCAAGAAGACTTAAGCGCTAAATTATTTAGGGAAAAATTCTTCCTCATTTTAAAATACACTATCCAGGATTTTATAACCTATCACAATGAAGCTAAAATATGTATAAACAAAAACAACGCTTCAGACTATATTCAAGAAAATACGAAATAATTAAAGATTAGAAAGAAAGGATTATGATAGATGACACCAATTAGAAATCGTAATGTATCGCTTTTACTACTCAATGAAAATGGTTTACACAAACAATCCCATCTAAAATTATAGACTAACCTTTGAACTTGTCCTTGTTTAGCATATTAATATCCATATTTCAGGTAATATACTATTTAATAGCTCACGCCGTATAATTATAACGATAAATATTTCAAGGGTTGTGGTTAAAAATTGGTGTATTGCTAATATTGATCGCATTTCAGACATTCAGTGTTGGTAAAATATTCCAAATATAAGTTATACTAATTTATGCTACAGATTTTTTATATAAATATGAACAATTCAAATTTATCATAACTGATAAGTGTATGAAGCCCTGTGAAAACATGTGCTTCACCGATTTTAATTTATTGTTCATACGCGTCCATGTAAATGCATGTACTCGGTTTACTTAGTGTTACTCCATTAGTTTCTATGAAATATGATCATGTTATCTCAGAATCTTGAAGCTCGAATAAATCAATGCGGCGTGTAACTTCTGGCAAACACTTTATTGCTGTACCTACTTTCACATCAGGTACGGAGGATTAACTGTACACGTAAATTATGCTTGGACATTGCTTCGTTCACTTGATTTACTGTTATCATGGTTGCTTCGGCAATTTCACTATTAAAAACAATATTTTATAAGTATTAAACCTTTTCTGCAACTTTTAGTAAAAGTTGATGACCAATACAATATGATGCCCTGAAACGCAAAAGTATTGATGACTTTGCGCGTAGCCCATCGCACGATAATTGTAAGGTAAATGTTTTAATAACTTATAATTTAGATGACAAATTTATTTCTTGAGGGTCCACAAATTTTATGCGACCAAAGAAAAATTTTTATGAGGAAAAGAATGCATACATTACTGGCCTTCATGTCCTTATCCTCCAGAAAAATAAAAGCAGGAACAAAAATCGACCAAGACTTGAAGAGTAAAACAATGAGCACCGAACCGACTGGGACATGGAAAAATAATCCAAACATCTGATAATTCCCATCCAATTCTTTTCCAAAGAATGAATTATGGAAAACTGGAGGATTGGGAGGAAATCGAGCAGAACGACTTTTAAAAGGCAGGCACCTCGCCCTATTCTCCTCTCCCCTTGCGTCCGCGTCTTTATACAGGTAGTGGTGTGGGAGGGAGGGTAGGGATGGAGGAAGAGATGAAGGGAGGGAAAGGTAGAGGGGGAGGGAAAACCTTTCCTTGAAATCCGGTCGGCTGCGGCGCGCCGGTGGGGCTGTTCGTGAGCACGCGAACCAGAGCACGGGGTGAAGGGGAGTTGGCGGGAGAGGGGGGATGACGCACGGGAAAGAGGCGAGTGGGAGAGGGAGGGAAGAGACTGCGGGCGGGGCTCAGGGGGGAGTTGGGTGACAGGAGAAGGGGTGAGATGAAAATGAAGTGGAATGAATGCCTGGCCGATGGGAAAGTTTAGGGTTAGAGAGGGGTTTAGGCAGGAAACGGAATGAGAAGAGGAATCGGTGGTGGACGGAAAGGGCGAATAAAGGTGACTGGGAGAGCGGGTAACTCAGGCCTACGAGTGCTCCACCTGTGCACGGTTGCTTAGCTTTATTATATCTACCGTTATGACCATTTTAACGATATATTAGAAATAATGAATATTTCTTCTTTTTAAAAAAACCAACGTTGTGCATAGATAAACTTACGGAATAATTAAATACACGGTGAACATAAACTTCTTATGAAACGAAGAGGATCAAATGTTAGACCAAATATTTATTAGAAAAAGAGTAATACCAACGCAGTTATTAACAAAATGAAACTATATCTGCCACAAAATAAATTAAAATTTGCAATTTAGTAATCCAGAAATTACCGAATATTATCCAAAAACAGTAGTCCATATAAGTTCCTAATTGTAGCAACACAGTATGCCTGGCCTAATTATGAATGAATGCGACTTTCTGTAAAACTCTATGGACTTGAGCAATCCCATTTAATTAAACCCACGAAATAGGAAACCTAATCCAGAAAAAAATTTTTTAAAATGAGTAGCAATCCTGGAATACGCCTATAGTCATATATAAATTAATAGCCTGAAAAGAGATAAATGCAGGTACGGAAATTGTAAGAAAAACTAGAAGGACGGAAGTGCACGCGGGGAGAGGGTTCCCCATGACGGGATGAGAGGGGATAAGAGGAGGTGGGGCAGGGTGGGAGGTGGAATATTGGAATAGCCGAGGAAAAGGAGGTGACAGGGTGACGCCCACCCAGACAGGCGAGCTGCGGGAGACATTGGTTTGCCTACAAACCCTACCACCCGCTGCGTGCTAGGGAAGAGGACCAGCAACACGCGTGCCAAGGACGTCAATAGGCCGGGATTCAACCCCGCTCCCCGACCCCCCTCACCACCAGACATCCCTTACATTTCTCCTCCGATAAACCTACTCCCTCTCTCTCTCACCCTGGCCCCCTTACCCTTTTTCCCACACAACACCCTTCCCTCCCAACTCCCACTCCATTTTCCCTCCCACACCAACTCTCACGCTTCCTCGATCCATCTCCCTACTTCCTCTGCCCGCCCTATTCCTCTCTCTCGTCGTCCTCCATCAAAACAACGCCACCCAACAATCCGCCTGCCCCTCTTACCCCCAATCCCTTACCGCCGATGCCCCGAGAAAAAAAGGAGGAGGAAAAACTCGCCGCCACCACCGCCGCCCGTCGTCCCGGCCACCGCACACCTCACCCTCACTCAGACGGCCATCCATCACGAGCGACTGAGAAATCCGTCCGGGTATATGGGCATGGTGGGTGGGGGTGGGGACGGGCGGGTTTGGGGTGGATCGACGCGGGGATCAGAGGTGAAGGAAGGGGGACGTCGAAGAAAGGAGTGGGGAAATTTCGAATTGCAGCGCCACGAGGAAATGAGGTGAAGGAAAAGCGCCAGGGAAGCGAAAGTAAAAGTGCTTGAAGAAGAGGCCTGTGACTTGGGACTTGGGTTGGAGGGCGAAGGGGGAGTTGGGGAAAGGAATAAGAAAGTGGGACGGTGGGTGGGACGAAGCGTAAAGGGAATAATAACCAGAAAGGCGAGAACGGAGGAGGATGATGAGTAGGATGGGTAGAATCAATAGCAGGAGAGCACTAAGGAAACTCCATCGTTTCCTGCATCATTATATGATTGTATTTAGTGTGTTTCAATAATTCTTATCTGAAAAATTTGGTGTTGTACGTTATTATGGACACAGTGAGTATTCACAAAATTAATATCTGACAGTGAGAAATTGTGAAAAAGATTCCGTAAGTTTTAAGAATTTAATTAAAAGTAGGCATTCATTCTCTTGCCTTGAAGAATTTATGCGATATAATGAGTAATCAAAACTTAAAAATTAGTCTTATATCTGCGTAATCTTTAGCAAAAATGTTGTATGAGCTATCTAACGATATTTCACACCAATTTGGCAAATATAACTCCTAAAAAAATAGAAACATCTTTTTCATGCATTCATGAAATAAATGTATCAGATGCATAGGTGATATCCGTTTATGCATTAATGAGTTAATGAGCCGACTTAGGAAGTAAAATATCTTAAAATAAATAACCAAACTTTTCCGGGGCACTCTATATTTTACACACTAACTTTGTGGCCTAGAACGCTTAATATATCTATCCAAACATTAATAAAATGTAACGAAATATGGTTAAATATTGAGCAATTCTTTATTTAATAATTTTGAAATAGTGAAATAACAAGACTAAAATGCATTCCCAAAGGAATGCAAGCCACCTTGAATCACCAAAGGGAAAAAATGTAAAAGGGAACAGACTAAATAGGTAAAATAAAGAGTGAAACTGATGAAAAGGAGTGAAGCACGCGTGACAGTGGAAGTTCATGAAATAGAGACGCCAAAGAAGTCGCCAGGGTCCGGTCATTCTAGCGTAGGGATAGTAAACGATCCCATACGAAGTTGCATGCTATTCGGAAAAGCCATGTCCCTCGCAAGTCACGCAGGGGGGTCGGAATTCAAGAAAGAAACTACAGAAACGGTGAGTGTTGCAAGGCGGAAAGGAGAAAGAGAGAGAGCGGAAGAGAAATGTCAGCGGTGGCTGTAGATTTGTGAGGGGAATGAGAGGGGGTGGGATACGTGCGGTTTTGTGAACGGTATTGGATGGGGATCCCGGAAGGGAGAGAGCGGAGGTGGAGGAAGAATTGGTTGCGAGCCAGATACGAAGAAAGTGAGACATTAAGGAAGCTGAGGGAGACAGAGAAGCCCTTATTTCCTGAATAAGGAAGGCTGGAGGGGAGAGGGGTGAGGAGGAACTTTTAGGATGGAGGGGCATCAAGCGTTCGGAGGAGAAGTAGCAGGGAGATAGGAGGGAGGAGAACAGAGAAGTGAGGGGGAGAGAGGTGAGAGGAGGATTTGGACAGGGAGACAGAGAATGTGTAAAAAACCGCTCGGGAAAAGAAGTGGCTAAGTGGAGAGAAGAGGGTTCGGTAAAAAGCTGGGAGGAGCGACTCCGATCTCGGAGAAGGGTGAGGATGTCGGGTGGAGGGAGGAGGAGTTTTGGAGAGAGGAGTTGAGAAGGGAGGGAATGGAGACGCTGGTAGGGGGCGTGGGAGAGAGAGAGAACGATGAAGGATTGCAACGGAGTGGTCGCGGGGCAGGGAGGCGAAGAGGAGGAAAAGGAATAGGGAGGCCGACCGGGAGACAGTCGAGAGAAACCCCGAGTCGCACTCAGGGATTCGGGTGCTCTCGAGAAGGGCGGTCGCAGAGCAGAATGTTTTGAGAGGAGGAGGAGGGCGTGGGAGGAGGGAATGAGAGCGAGGGGTGGTGGTTGTAGGGGTGGGGTGTGGGCGAGAAAAGAGCTCGCACGGCGAAAAGGAATACGGGAAGAGGGTAGGAAAAGAGGCGGGATGGAGAGAGGAAGGAGAAGGCGAGGGTTAGCAGTGGGGGAGAGAGGGTAGGGAGAGAGGAGGGGTGGACAAGGAAGGAATTTCTATTGTGTGTCCGCGGACATAAATCGTGAAAAGTGACTGGGAGGGGCGGAGGGTGGTAGGTCGGTAGGGTGTGTGAGGGTTGGAGGGGAGGATGGCAAAGTTGTCGGGTGGGAGGGCAGGTCCGTACCTATTACGGGAACGAGAAGAAGGGGTGGGAGACAAGTAAAAGTGAAGAGAAAGAGAGAGAGAGGAGGGGGATGAAGATGGCTGCGACCGGAAAGGGGAGAAGGAATGGTTTGCGTACACCCGCCGCTCTGCGATGGGGGTTGGGAGAGTGGTCGGAGTGGGGGCGAGCGGGAGATACGACCTCGGACGGAGGAGGCAGCACTCCGAGGGGACACACGCCGCCGCCGCTGCGAATCGGAAGGGGGGGCAGCAGTAGGGGGAATGGATTCGGGATGGCTGGAATCGGAGGCCTCCTCTCACGCACCCTCTCCTCGCATAAGTGCCGAGGTGGGGCCGGAGTGGGAGGAGAGGTGGACGAAAGGACGAGCACGGAGGGGGAGAAGAGTGAGAGGGGGAACGTCGGGAGGGAGTTTCCACCGGGAGGTTAGTGTGGGGGGAGATGGTGTGTGAGAAGAGCATGTGGGTGAAGCATAAGAAGAAGAGAGGCTCAGTGTGTCTGAGAGCACATGAGGGAGGGGTTAAAGAGGGGGGCAGCACAGTGATGGAGGATGGAAGATAAGGGAAGCGGCCCCAAAAGAAAAGGGAAGATAAGGGAAATTGACTCGGGACCGATACCGAGGTTATGAGATTTTTTCTCCTGCCATACGCCCCCCCCCCCACCCACTATTCGGCCCTCCTCCTCCACCCATACATATTTTTTGTATTTTTTACGGAAAACTCGCGCAATGGATGCGTTTTTTGTGTGACGATCATTTTTTTCTCTCCCCCTACCTAACTTACCCTTACTCCCTTCGACAATGGCTAGGAGTCTCCAAAGACGCCGATCCGCTCCTCCACTATCTAAAAGGGGAACTCTTTTTTTTCGGAGTTGTTGCCATCTGGAGGGCATAAGAAGTACCTCCGGAATCGATGTACGCATCCAGAGCCGATTTTGGGTTTGACAAGCCAATACGTTCCCTTTAAAAGGTGTGATGGGTGACGGTGGAAGGGTGGTGAAGAGGGTTTTAACGAATTTAGGGGAGGTGCCGGAGAATGCGCGGGGCTTTTTGATGGTTCATTCGCCCCCAACGCTAATTTGAAAATCGACCATAAAGAATCACTGCATTCTTCGTTAACTACACTTTCCTTTGTGTAATCAAGTGTAATTAAGCGAATTACCGGTAAACGTTTTATTGCGGTGTATTTTGGCTGATAAACAGGAAGGAGAAGGCTCGGCGGATGTGCTAAGCGGTAAATGCTCGAAGTGCACATTATATTGGAATACTCGCACAGTGTGTGCGATATCGCTTTTCGCAGTGATGCTGCATTATGATTCTCAGCGTACAGTAGGAGACATACATTTCATGTATTTATGCCACAGGACGGGAACTTCCCTTCCACCAGAACACTGTGATTCTTCAGCAGGGAGAACCGCTAAATCAATTCCATTAGATTTAATTATTTGGAGGGTGACAATCCCTATATTTACCCCGTCTCACATTTAAATGCTCTAGAATAAAAACCCCAAAATGTTTCTTCTGATTTTATTGAGTGTGAGGCATGTTACGTTTTCATCAAAAAGTAATCCAAAATGTGGTAATTTTAATACGCGAGTTGCTGCAATAAAAACTTTAACGGAGTCCTCCGCTAATATGCATTAATATGTAACAATTTCAATATCAATATCGTTCATCTTGACTTGGATTCGAACCCGGATCAATTTGTGTCTGACCGAGTACTTAAGCCAGTTAAGCTATCGAGGTGACCATTTGCACGCAGAAATATTAGGGCTTTGAAGGAACAAGATGCTATGAAAAATATCGTGCATATATTGTCATTTGTATTCGTTGTCATAAGCACTGTGCCACCGTCCACGAGGTTAAAGTAAAATTTAAACACAGAGGTGTTTACATCAGACAACTTCAAAGAAGTACAGGAGTTGTTGCAACGCTAACTTTAGTGGACTCATCCACTCCTTCAGTTATCTGAATTTGTCTAAGGTAAATACCTCTGTGTTTGAATGGTTGGCCTTAACCTCATGGATTTCGGCGAAGTGTGCACGACTACGAATACTTGTGGACTTGTCTGCGAGGTATTTCCTCTTAACATCCTATGTCTAAAGTCATTAAAATGTTTGAGTTCAGCAGGACGCCTCGGTAGCTTAACTGGCTAAAGCATTTGGCGAGATATCGAGGAATCCGGAATCAAATGCTGGTAAAGGCTACCACTTTTTAGACTTTAAATTGTTGCATCCACCTTAGCTGATCCTCGTCTCCGGCTGGGTTGTGATTTTACAAATAATGTCATATTCATTTTCGTGCATGGCCTAAGTTTACTAAGAAATGTGGTGTTGTTAATTTTGCAGCAGAGAATGAGCATTTGGAAAGGGGAAAAATTCTTCTTTATTCAATAAATTCTCATGCAAAGGTAGAGTCTAGGCCATTGAATCTTAAGTGATATTAATAAGTATTCTATTTAACCAGTACTGTCATTTTACCCACATCGAAAGTATGGTGGGAACTTACTTGGAGTCAGAAAGGAGGTCTTACTTGAAGCAGGCCTCGGAATAGGCTGAAAGCTCAAACAATCTATAATGTGAGTGGCCTTTAAAGTGGTATATATGTTCTTTGCGTTCTATTTTGCCGTCCAAATATCAATCATATATATATATATATATATATATATATATATATATATATATATATATATATATATACTATATATATATATAGTAGGGTCGCGGTAGTCAAGAGGGTAAAGCGTTGGACTACTGAACGGAGGGTACCGGGCAAGGCACTCAGGGCACCTGCATCTCCACCCAAGCTTTGTGATTTTTCGGGTACCAGATCTTCCTGGGAAACCATAACCGGCACAGGGAACGGAACTGGCCCCCTACCCTGAAGTGTGAATTTCACACGCCGTCGGGCTTAGTACTAGGTGAACTCTACCATCACCTACAAAACCGACCTTCGGGTTCATTACTGTGTTTATGGTTTTATATATACACATAACATATTGGGACGGCACAATATAACACAAATAAAATAGTAACATTTAAAAGGATACTCATACGGTAAATTGTTTAAGCTTTCGGCCTTCCTCAAGTAAGACTCATATATATATATATATATATATATATATATATATATATATATATATATATATATATATATATATATATATACACTCACACTCCTCAAGTAAGACATATATATATATATATATATATATATATATATATATATATATACACTCACCCTATATAATGAAGCAACAATAGTCGTAAATACTATTACCATAATTTGAATGTTTCCAGCATTTTAAGGATATGTTTAAGAGCCCAGCTCAAGTATGTCAGATAAAAAAATAAAGGATTGATTAAATGTAATTAGATAGTATAGTTTGTAAAGCGAATAACAGAAACGTTATAGCTACTTGAGAAATCTAGCTAATTAAATATGGAAGCCAATAATTCCAACCGAGAGTGGAGTGTAGTCAAATCACAGTAAACTGGTACGTTTAATATAGGTATTAATTTTTACCTTGAGACGATGGCATCCACGCAAAAATACAGTGTTTTGGCTATTGTCAACGCAGTTGAACTAGGTATATGCCAAATAATCAGCCGGACCAAGTGTTTTGGTAGGAACCGACTCTGGGCGTGCGTATGACCCATGCTTTCACATTTAATTTTTAATTAATAAAACTTAAAAAAATGTTTAGTTATCAGAAATAAATTCAGCAAAAGCACCGACGTAAAAGGTGAATGTATGCCATGGAACCACATACGTTAAATATTTAAGAAATTGGAATTTTCAGGGTGAATTTATAATTCCTTTATAAATAGCTGGTACTTGGTTCTTACTCTGCAGTACATTCCCACAAGGCATCGGAGATTTTAATGGGTGCGTGCTGTCGTTTCCCGTAATTGACGAAACGACGGATACCATAAAAAAACTACCGATTCCCTAATTAAAAAGAACAAAAGGGATTTCCGGTACGTAAGAGAGAAAAAAAGAGAGAGAGTGAGCGAGATGGATAAGTCGGGATTAAAAAAGGTTTTTACGCCAAAATTCAGAAAAAATTCTATTTTTTTATCAACCAGGATTAATCCGAATGCAACGTATCTTCCCTTCCCCCTCGTAACTGAATCTACCGCTGAGCTCACCTCCCACCCTTAGCTATTTGCACCCCTTTTTCTCCGAGAAAAGCAAAACCCAATCAAATGAAGATTAAACGACAAAAATTTCCTTTGATATTCACTTACATGAATCTACCTTCCGTGGCTGTAATTACTCAGCTTTTGTGTTACACTATATCCGTTTAATGGATAGAAAGTGTGTGGGAGAGAAATTGAGGAGGAAGACAGGATCAGCAGAAGTGGTTGGCAACAAGGGATGGCTAAGAGTCGAACGTGTAAGGGAGGGATGGATATGGAGGTAGGTGGATGTTGCCAGGGGGGTGGGTGGGATGGGACACAAGGAGACTCATCAACCATTATTGAATACAAAAGATCGCCGCGGCCGTGAGCCTATCCACTTAAAACTCTTTCCTCGTCTAAAACCCATTTCAAGTGGCCAGGTCTCCCGTCCGGAACGAGATAATTAAGTGCCTGGACCACGGGAACGAAAGCCGTTTAACAGGACTGCGTTTCCGAAAACACGATCTTCCAGAGCGGAGCTGATAAGCTAGATCGAATTTCGCTCCTTTTCGGCCCGAGAAGAGAGAGAGAGGACGGGGGATGGAAGAGGAGGGGGGGAGGGAAATGGGATGAGGGAATAGTGGGTGGTAGTTGGTTGTTAGGATGGGTATTGGAAGGGGAATGCCATTTGGAATGAGAGAAAAAAGGAATAAAAGAACTGGCAGAGCCTGGTGGGAGGATCTACGGCTTACGCTAGCGTTATCTTAGCATAAGAGTATCCAGATAATGCCCAATCCCGAAGTTCCCTTTCTATTTCCTAGAGCCTTCCCTGGATTGTTAATCCAGGTTGGAGTTCTTGCCAGCAAGTATGCTAACGGTGGAATCTTTATTATCCCCCTTAACGGAAATAAGACGGAATACATTTCAAATTATAATATGTTTGACGCCTTATTCCAAATAATTCGTTTGTCACATTTGAAACAAAAAAGACTAATTCAATATTATTTCACGAGTAACGCATCCGTCTAAGTGAATATATGTAAATATCAAACTAAATACTTTTGCTTTCAATTTCTCTTTATGCAGATTTCTCACGCGTAATCACGAGTGAATCATGAAACAACTGTAAAAGCAGAGAAAAGTGGAAGAAAGAAAGTTATTAATATTAAGTTATTCACGCAGTCATTCATTCAGTTCAAACGGGATAACCCCAATGAGTACATTTAATAAATACATTGCAGTTGAAGAAAATTTACATCAAGACATATTCAATTATGGATTCTAAAGAAGTATGCATTGATCGAAACCAAGTCATGTGTTTGTACAGCGTCGAAAGAAAAAATAGATCTGGTGTAAAAATATAATTCAGATGGCATACGAAATCATTTATTTAGCAAACAAACTTGTACGCATGAACCCTTTTCCAGCAATTGCATGTTCCTTGCAGTTACCACGCCTCCCAGGAAATTTTTTTTCCAATTTGTCAGTTGAATTCTGAATTCGCACAATTATATCTTCTCAGAATGCATATACTAAATTAAAACAGCTTTATTGCTACACGACATGGATAAGCAAGCAAACGCAAAAATTGACTAAAAAATGATCGATGATTTAAATCACTGGACATTATCAGCTGGTAGTTACGTGGACACTGTAAATATATTTTCATTGTTTACTTTATGGAAAAGGATTTACCGATAACCCAAAATGCGTCCTTTTAAAGAGGAAATTCTCAATAGCTGCCAATTTTAGAAATAATATTACCCCTTCGGTGCAATAAATAATGGAAAATCAACGCGCACAAAACCTATAATTCAGATAGGTGTTCCCAAGAACCATCAATACATGCATCCCTCGTATTTAAATGTATAAGCAAACGTGACGTGACGTAAATTTTTAGCATTATTCGTGTGGCAGATTTATTCCATCAATAATAAAGCCCTTTGAATACTCGAGATAACCGTTTGATACTCATAAAGAACGACCTCAATGCAGGACTATATATTTACTGTCAGCCATATTTCTGCTATGGTTGTGAATTCATAATTTTTAGACACAACGCGGCTCGAGAGAATGGATCAAGAAACAATCTTAATTATCTATGAATACTGCCCAAAATGCGTCACAAAACACTTGACTCAAGCAATATTTGGTTAAGCTAGGAGACAATGTACAAGAGAGAGAAGATCGGCCCCTTGGCACAGGCGTTCGTCGGAATTCGCGTCCCGCAACAAAAGCCCGCTCTCCCCTCCTCCTCTCGCTCTTTCGACTAGAGGCGATCGCATCAACGAGGAACAGTCACGCAACCTTTACGGCTAACAAGGCTGGTTCCCAAACCACTCATTTTCTTGCTGCTCATTGAAGGGATCACGCAGCCATTGGATTAAATAAATCATCGCTCGAGAATTAACCCACCCTATCGTTCCTGCCCTTTTCGATTCGATTAAACATTCATTCCGCTTCACTTTCAACAAAAGTTAATCTTCGAATATTAAAAAAGGAAATTATCCACTAAAAAAGCTTGTGAAATATTTCTAAAACTAGAGAAACCATATGCAAGCTCTCTTTCAGCAATTTTTCCCAGTTACCATAATTATAGTAACGAGCACACCCCTCTTCAAATGTCTCAAGCGTTCGCTTGGTTCATATGATAATACTTGTATGCTTATAATAAATGCTCTTTATTATGCATTAAAATTATTCATTTTGTAAATATCATACGAGTATAGAAATTAAAACTACACTATTTAAAAGCGAAGTCTGGAAATTTTAGCTAGGTAGCTTTTATAGGAGAATATACGTACTTTTCGCGTTTTACGCGGTAAGGTAGGTTGGCTTCTTGACCGACACACACCAATTAGGATTACCAGACAATCTGACTCGTTACTACTACTGTCCATTAGTGTTTTAATCTTTCCTCAAATGAATCTCAATGTTAAAGCTAAATTTTATATAATTTAGATGCCCCATCTTTCAGGGATAAAAATGTACGCAAGCATTTTTTCAGCTCGTCAGTCAATACTTCGTTTATAAAAAAACTAAATATATATAAACCATAAAAACAGTAATCAACCCGAAGGTCGGTTTGCTAGTTGATGGTAGAGTTCACCCGGTACTAAGCCCGACGGCGTGTGAAATTCACACATCAGGGTATGGGTGCCAGTTCCTTTCCTTGTGCCGGAATCGAACCCGGGCGCTCTGGGCACCTGCAGCTCCACCTAAGCTTTGTAATTTTTCGGGTACCAGGTCTTCCTGGCAAACCATAACCCGCACTGGGAAAGGAACTGGCCCCCCTGCGCTGATGTGTGAATTTCACACGCCGTCGTGCTTAGTACTGGGTGATATATATATATATATATATATATATATATATATATATATATATATATATATATATATATATATATATATATATATACTCACATATAGTGTTAAGCGGTTTAAAATAAAGTCATGTGCATATTTTTAATTCATTTCATCGACTTAGAATCCGGTTAAAAACAAAACACTTTCTCAGGAAATCGAATCCGGGCATATTGCCTCTTTAACACTGGCCCATCGAAACTACCAGAGCGGTCACTTTCGCTCTCGTAAATTCCAAATAAGAGTAGATATATGCTCCGCCACTCAAGGCCCAGTAAACAAACAACAAACAAACAACAGTGCATAATGAATGGAATAACGGGGAAACAATTTCAATCGAGCGAAAGCATTTCGTCCGTTTTTGATCCGTTTGAATACGAAGCTTTCTACATCTACATCTACATAATACCCCGCAAGCCGCCGCAAGGGCGTGTGGCGGGGGGTGTTAGGTCACCAACCGTAAAAAAGAAAAATACCACATGCAAAAAAACAACACGGAAAATTACACCCACCGCAGCGCACACACTCATGCAAAAATCCCTTCATCCAACACTCATGCAAACACATATACCGCAAAACAACTAAAAAACTGCACCCCATGATGCAGCACGAAAGCCATCCTACAACACGGAAGTCAGGAAACAACAAGCAAGAAATTGAAACACCACATGAAAATGCACCACGAAACACTCTGCCCCCAAAGAGTCTTTAAAAGGCAGGGAATGCGACCCAACGTTGCAGGTAGCAGGAATTTACCCCCGCGGAGAGGAACGAGGGATTGAAAGGGAAACTTAAAAACAGATGAACAGAACATGAATGAGGTCATTCGGGAAGAATGTGTTATTATAACAAAACACATAAGGTTAGTGGAAGAGCATGCATTTAAATACAACTAATTATTTTTTAGACGCTGAGGGTGGCAAGTGGAATTTTTGCTATCTATAACCCTGCAGTTGCTATCCCGTATTGTCCGTGGGAAGAAGGAGTCCTTAAGTCGGCTAGTTCTGGCATCTATTTCCCGAATTTTATATGCATGATCCAAGCGACTAATGTATGTAGGAGTACGAATAATTTGCGAGACCTCGGTGCTGAAACATGCGGATCTAAATTTATTTAATAATTTCAATCTTGCATTGAATCGTCTCTCAGCCAATGATTCCCACCCCAAATCCATGAGCATTTCGGTGACGCTTTGCGTTTTATCGTAGGAATTTTTTACAAAACGGGCTGCCCGGCGTTGAACCTTCTCAATTTCCCGAATGAGACCTTTTTCACTCGGATCCCACACGCTGCATGCGTATTCTAAATGAGGCCTTACAAGAGCGTGGTAACAACGTTCCTTGACGTTCGAGTCACTTTTGCCGACAATGCGTCTAATGAATCCCAATTTTTTATATGCTTGACCGCAGACTTTACGTATGTGAGTCCCCCAAGTTAAGTCTTTGGTGAATGTAACACCTAGGTATTTTACCGTATCAACTACTGCTAGGTCACCTCCAGCTAATTTGTAAGCAAATCCCGTTGATCTTTTAAAGAAATTTACCACTGAACATTTATTATAATTTAGAGTCAATCCCCAGTTAGAACACCATTTAGTAATGCAACCTAAATCCTGCTCTAGAATAAAACGATCCTCATCCCCAGATATCTCCCGATAGATCACCGTGTCATCCGCGAACATCCTAATTTTACTTTTCACTTCGCGGTTCAAATCGTTAACAAAAATCAAGAAAAGCAACGGCCCGATCACACTTCCCTGAGGTACCCCCGACGTGACTCGAACGCTGTTGGAACTAGCGCCATCAAGGACTACCCTCTGTTCCCGCTCTGAAAGAAAATCTTTAACCCAACTTATAGCGCCTTTGTTTATACCCGCGACCTTTAATTTATGAATGAGTTTAACATGTGGGACCTTATCAAATGCCTTTTGAAAATCTAAGAAGATGGCATCCACTTGCCTACCTCTCTCACCAGATACAAGTAAATCATGTGTAAATAATCCTAATTGGGTTTCGCAGGAGCGGGTTTTCCTGAATCCGTGTTGATTGTCACTTAAAAAGTTAATATTGTCAAGGTGTCTCATTATTGAACTGACAATTATGTGCTCTAAGATTTTACAACAGATAGAAGTGAGAGATATAGGTCTGTAATTACTGGGATCCTCCCTGTCACCACTTTTAAAAATAGGCGTTATTTGCGCGGTTTTCCAAATCTTACATCTACATCTACATCTACATAATACCCCGCAAGCCGCCGCAAGGGCGTGTGGCGGGGGGTGTTAGGTCACCAACCGTAAAAACGAAAAATACCACATGCAAAAAACAACACGGAAAATAACACCCCAGCAGCGCACACACTCATGCAAAACTCCCTACATCCAATACTCATGCAAACACATACACCGCAAAACAACAAAAAACTGCACCCCAGGATACAGCACCAAAGCCATCCTACAACACGCAAGCCAGGACACAACAAGCAAGAATGTGAAACATCACTACCACATGAAAATGCACCACAAAACACTCAACCCCCCAAAGAGACAGTAAAAGGAAGGGAATTCGACCCAACGTTGCAGGTAGCAGGAATTTCCCCCCGCCGGGAGGGAAGAGGGACTGAAAGGGAAACTTAAAAACAGATGAACAGAACACGAATGATGTCATGCGGAAAGAATGGGTTATTATAACAAAACACATAAGGTTAGTGGAGGAGCATGCATTTAAGTAGAACTAATTATTTTTTAGACACTGAGGGTGGCAAGTGGAATTTTTACTATCTATAATCCTACAGTTGCTATCCCGTATTGTCCGTGGGAAGAAGGAGTCCTTGAGTCGGCTAGTCCTGGCATCTATTTCCCGAATTTTATATGCATGATCCAAGCGACCAATGTATGTAGGAGTACGAATAATCTGCGAGACCTCGGTGCTGAAACATGCGGATCTGAATTTATTTAATAATTTCAGTCTTGCATTGAATCGTCTCTCTTCTAATGATTCCCACCCCAAATCCATGAGCATTTCGGTAACGCTTTGCGTTTTATCGTAGGAATTTTTTACAAAACGGGCTGCCCGGCGTTGAACCTTCTCAATTTCCCGAATGAGACCTTTTTCACTCGGGTCCCACACGCTGCATGCGTATTCTATATGAGGCCTTACAAGAGCGTGGTAACAACGTTCCTTGACCTTTGAGTCACTTTTGCCGACAATGCGTCTAATGAATCCCAATTTTTTATTTGCTTGACCGCAGACTTTACGTATGTGAGTCCCCCAAGTTAAGTCTTTAGTGAATGTGACACCTAGGTATTTTACCGTATCAACTACTGCTAGGTCACCTCCAGCTAATTTGTAAGCAAATCCCGTTGATCTTTTAAAGAAATTTACCACTGAACATTTATTATAATTTAGAGTCAATCCCCAGTTAGAACACCATTTAGTAATGCAATCTAAATCCTGCGCTAGAATAAAACGATCCTCATCCCCAGATATCTCCCGATAGATCACCGTGTCATCCGCAAACATCCTAATGTTACTTTTCACTTCGCGGTTCAAATCGTTAACAAAAATCAAGAAAAGTAACGGCCCGATCACACTTCCCTGAGGTACCCCCGACGTGACTCGAACGCTGTCGGAACTAGCGCCATCAAGGACTACCCTCTGTTCCCGCTCTGAAAGAAAATCTTTAACCCAACTTATAGCGCCCTTGTTTATACCCGCGACCTTTAATTTATGAATGAGTTTACCATGTGGGACCTTATCAAATGCCTTTTGAAAATCTAAGAAGATGGCATCCACTTGCCTACCTCTCTCACCAGCTACAAGTAAATCATGTGTAAATAATCCTAATTGGGTCTCGCAGGAGCGGGTTTTCCTGAATCCGTGTTGATTGTCACTTAAAAAGTTAATATTGTCAAGGTGTCTCATTATTGAACTGACAATTATGTGCTCTAAGATTTTACAACAGATAGAAGTGAGAGATATAGGTCTGTAATTACTGGGATCCTCCCTGTCACCACTTTTAAAAATAGGCGTTATTTGCGCGGCTTTCCAAATCTTAGGTACTTTGCACTCTGTGAGGGATTTGTTAAATATAAATTCAAGGTACGGGGCAATGTTTGGAGCTAAATGTTTTATCACCCTAGCTGGTATATTTTCGGGACCCGGGGATTTGTTGGGTTTAATCTCATTAAGTAATTTTAGAATTCCTTGTTGGTACACTGTTATTTTTTCCATGGGTGGAGTGTGTATTGTTTCTTGGAGATATGCGGTGGCAACATCATTCGAGAAAACGCTTTGGAAGAATGAATTTAAGATGTTAGCTTTAACCTCGCTGTCTGTATGAATTACATTGCTACAATCCCTTAAGCAAGCCACGGTTTGTTTACTCCCATTTACTTCCCTAACATATGACCAGAAAGCTTTGGGGTCAGTGTCCAAGTGCTCGCAAAGTACTTTGCGTTTAAATTCCAGTAAGGCGCTACGTAATTGTTTTTTGGTTTCAATTTTAGAGGATCTATATGTGTCCCATAATTGTGTATTCTCAGGAGATGATGTGTTCACGCCTGCCCTCTTTACCCTAGAGTGTAGCATTCTCTGCTTTCGAAGGGCTTTTCTAACGTCTTTATTGTACCACCTGGGGTCGCGATTTGCTTTAACGTATTTTATAGGTATGAAATCTACGATTCCTTTTTGCATGATATTGACAAATTCTGTCCAAGTTTCTTCCACGTTGACATGACTTAAGCGGGTTTTGAACTCGGGTAGTGAAGAGTTTAATTGATTGGCAAAAGATTCAAAGTCTGCTTTATGGTAATTATAAATTTTTCTTTTTGGTTTAACAATCTTTTTTATTGCTATGTCCAAATGGACATTAATTGCTTTATGGTCACTCAAGCCCTCATCAGTTGATACACTAATAATACGTTCCGGCGTGTTTGTAAGAAATATCTCCAATATGTTCTTTCCACGGGTGGGCATGCGTACTGCTTGATGGAGGGAGTTTCTTTGAACCAATTTTATCATGGAATTGCAAGATTCGCGATCGCGGGTCCCAGATTTAACGATATTGCTGTCCCAATCTATACCAGGGAGGTTAAAGTCGCCACCAATTATGTTTATGCTGTTATTATATTTACGTGTAAACTTGTGAATTTGATCGTTGAGGGTGTGAAGTGTTTTCAAATCTGAGTCTGGAGGTCTGTAGAAAGAGCATAAATTTATGTTGGGTTGATTGGTCCGTAGTAAGGTGCACCAAACACTTTCTATGTTATTATTTTCAAATGAAACTTGCCTGCTTTCAAAATGACTTTTAACTGCCACGAAAATCCCTCCTCCGGGTCTTGTATCTCTATCGTGTCGGTAAACTTTGAAATCTATTGGGAAAATTTCTTGGTCATTAATATCATTGCACAGCCAACTCTCTGTGCCTAATACTATATCAGCGGAATGAGTTTGGATTATGTGTTCTAGATCCGCTGATTTGTTCTTGAGGCTTCTGCAATTTATAACAAGTATAGTTAAATTATTTTGATGTTGAATAACGTCCTTATTAGTGCCTGACTGTAATTTAGGACGCCTTTGTGGGGAAGTGCGTGTCACATGTCTTTCTAAATCATTACCAGTGTTGTCAATGACTTTTATATTTTTATTAATAATATTATACGCGCTATCCCCAGATGTTATTCTATATGATTATCTTAGGTACTTTGCACTCTGTGAGGGATTTGTTAAATATAAATTCAAGGTACGGGGCAATGTTTGGAGCTAAATGTTTTATCACCCTAGCTGGTATATTTTCGGGACCCGGGGATTTGTTGGGTTTAATCTCGTTAAGCAATTTTAGAATTCCTTGTTGGTCCACTGTTATTTTTTCCATGGGTGGAGTATGTATTGTTTCTTGGAGATATGCGGTGGCAACATCATTCGAGAAAACGCTTTGGAAGAATGAATTTAAGATGTTAGCTTTACCCTCACTGTCTGTATGAATTATATTGCTACAATCCCTTAAGCAAGCCACGGTTTGTTTCCTCCCATTTACTTCCCTAACATATGACCAGAAAGCTTTGGGGTCTGTGTCCAAGTGCTCGCAAAGTACTTTACGTTTAAAGTCCAGTAAAGCGCTACGTAATTGTGTTTTGGTTTCAATTTTGGAGGATCTATATGTGTCCCATAATTGTTTATTCTCAGGGGATGATGTGTTCACGCCTGCCCTCTTTACCCTAGAGTGTAGCATTCTCTGCTTTCGAAGGGCTTTTCTAACGTCTTTATTGTACCACCTGGGGTCGCGATTTGCTTTAACGTATTTTATAGGTATGAAATCTACGATTCCTTTTTGCATGATATTGACAAATTCTGTCCAAGTTTCTTCCACGTTGACATGACTTAAGCGGGTTTTGAACTCGGGTAGTGAAGAGTTTAATTGATTGGCAAAAGATTCAAAGTCTGCTTTATGGTAATTATAAATTTTTCTTTTTGGTTTAACAATCATTTTTATTTCTATGTCCAAGTGGACATTAATTGCTTTATGGTCACTCAAGCCCTCATCAGTTGATACACTAATAATATGTTCAGGCGTGTTTGTAAGAAATAGATCCAATATGTTCTTTCCACGGGTGGGCATGCGTACTGCTTGATGGAGGGAGTTTCTTTGAACCAATTTTATCATGGAATTGCAAGATTCGCGATCGCGGGTCCCAGATTTAACGATATTGTTGTCCCAATCTATACCAGGGAGATTAAAGTCGCCACCAATTATGTTTATGCTGTTATTATATTTACGTGTAAAATTGTAAATTTGATCGTTGAGGGTGTGAAGTGTTTTCAAATCTGAGTCTGGAGGTCTGTAGAAAGAGCATAAATTTATGTTGGGTTGATTGGTCCGTATTAAGGTGCACCAAACACTTTCTATGTTATTATTTTCAAATGAAACTTGCCTGCTTTCAAAATGACTTTTAACTGCCACGAAAACCCCTCCTCCGGGTCTTGTATCGCTATCGTGTCGGTAAACTTTGAAATCTATTGGGAAAATTTCTTGGTCGTTTATGTCATTGCACAGCCAACTCTCTGTGCCTAATACTATATCAGCGGAATGAGTTTGGATTATGTGTTCTAGATCCGCTGATTTGTTCTTGAGGCTTCTGCAATTTATAACAAGTATAGTTAAGTTATTTTGATGTTGAATAACGTCCTTATTTGTGCCTGACTGTAGTTTAGGACGCCTTTGTGGGGAAGTGCGTGTCACAATTCTTTCTAAATCAATGCCAGTGTTGTCGGTGACTTTTATATTTTTATAAATAATATTATACGCGCTATCCCCAGATGTTACTGACCCACTAAGTGACCTGCCCTTTATCCTAAAAAAGGCCTACAGTGGTCGAATATCCTATCCGCCACCTTACTCGCCGCTTCCGCCGTGTAATGGACCCCAGATCGGTTAAGGGGAGTCCTGCAAGATCGGAGGGTTGGTCTCAGGTCGACGAAGGAGGCTCCTATGTCCGAGCAGAATCTCGATAGTCTCTGGTTTATGCCTTCCACTCGGCTCCAAACCAGAGACCCGCGATCCTCCCTCGGAACGATGCTGCAGACCGTTAGTCCCAGCCGAACCCCCTCGACGCCCTGGACGCGCTTCACCTCGGAGCTCAGTTCCCTAAGGGAACGGAGGACCTCCTCGGATCCACGGTCCGTGACGTCGTTGGTGCCCACATGGGCCACGACCTGCAGCCTAGAGCACTTCGTGCCTTTGACCGCTGCCTCGATCGCATTCGTCACCTGAGGGACTCCTCCGCCTGGTATACACCAGGCGGTGATCGGCGCCTACGCGGCGCGCCCTTTCCCTCAATGGAACCATTACACGACGGACAGCTTTGACGCTGGCGTCCATCCCTTTAAGAATATCATCCCGATTTCAACCTCTCCGGTTCGAATCTCGCTCTTCATTTGATGAATACAATTGCGTGCGTTTCGGCTCATTCGACACCAAAAGAGAAAAAATTCACAGCTCTTCTTCTTCGAATGACCACGCGCCATCTTTATTCTAATGATATATAGCCTCGATAGTAACTGACTTGTGAAGAGAAAAGATTTTGGTAGAATAAACTGCCTTCCAGTCCCTCATTCTACCTTCCTTTAACCTGTCACAAAACAAAAGATTTGAAAACTTGGATAACTGAAAAAAAATTATAGCCACGTGGTAACACTTAAATAGAGTAAAAGAATCCACGGGAGGAGGAAGTTAGCCCTCTCTTATTACTCCCTACCTTTGAACCCACTCTTTCCTTCCATGACCAAGCATTCCATTATGA
This sequence comes from Hetaerina americana, assembly GCF_022747635.1. Lineage (NCBI taxonomy): Eukaryota > Metazoa > Arthropoda > Insecta > Odonata > Calopterygidae > Hetaerina > Hetaerina americana. The sequence goes on from NW_027286069.1 coordinate 55,284,308, forward strand.
TCCCCTCATCCGTTAAGGAATCACGCCAGCGAAGGAGTGGGGCAGGGCGGTTAAAGGGAAGCGATGGGAGATATTAACGGCACTTGAAATTGTTTTTAGAATACTTATCTGTCTCATTCTCCCGTTTTCTTCTGGAAAGGGAATAAAACCCTTCTTTATCTCACTTCAAATGGGTCCGCAAACTGTTAGCTTTAGTAAACGGTATCCTTCAGAATGAAATGTGGAGGATTCATAATTGTAATTATGACAATGGCTCTTAGAGTACGTTCAGGAAAATTAGTTACAAGTAATATTTTTATTTCTGCCCAACAACTTGGATCACAGTATTGTTGTACGCCCCTTACCATCAGAATTGTGCTGTCAGCTCTGGTTATTACATTGATTGAGCGGTCGCATTTATTTAGAATGTCTTTTTTACATAAATCGTATTCTTACAGAATACGAAGAGCACGAGCTCAGAGAGTCACGCATTAAGATTACCGACATACTTCCTTGCGTGCCGAACTTACAGTTAACCTCGACGTCGGTTTCCATACCATTGGTTAAAATGCTTCCAATTTCAATCACATCTCATGACTACAACTCCTAAAGATACCTCTCGCTCCCCCATCAAGTTTATTCACCAGCACGCTAATACTCACTCAATCACCAAAGATGCGGAATAACACAATTAGAATCTCACCTTAAGGTAAGTGGAAAAGTGAAATCGGAGAATAATTTAGCAAACTAGAAAGTGCATCCAGTCTATTCAACATAAAATTCATTTTGAAAATGAAATACACACTTCTTTAAGAGGAACAGTCAGCTACAAGACCCGCGGAAGAAGTAAAAATATTGAATATTATCAAGGGAGGTAGCAGTAAACTTGGATCTTTTCAAAATGTGCTCTTTGGGTATTTTCCTCAGATATTTCCAATCACTCACCCATCTACTTACTGATAAAACTCTCCAAATTACGCCCTACGAGTTTTCGGTCCTCCTTCCTTCGTTCCCGTTCTTGTTTCTACCCCTCTCACGCTAAGAGCCTCTGCCCTTCCATCTCAACAATGTCCTCACAACCACTCACTGGAGTACGAGAGGCACGAAATCCCCTCAGAGGGCTGAACGGATGGGAGGCAATAGGACAGATTTCATTCACATGAGGTGATATGCTTGGTCGTGGAATTCTTTAAATTCATCGTGTAATAGCACAGTAAGATAGAAAAATACAAATTATCTACAGAGTAAGCAATTCAATGATTAAATTTTTCGAACCTTCGCAGCACGTTCTTACAGAGGTTTTCTATGATGGAATAGTAGCAAGTTAAATGTTTAAGATAGTTTACATCAATGAAGACTTATGCAAAAACTATAGGAAGACTGCAATGCCAAATCATCATCTAAGAAACAAGATAAAATTATCATTTAACAAAAGGGGAGTTTAAACATTTAAGTCAACTGTATTTCCAACCCTACAATATCTTTGGCTTACCAAGATGTACAGAATAAAGACTTCGTGACGTACATTGTAGCAGAATAAAGCCAATGCACTTGTTCTTATGGCGCATAGAAATGTCCGATATGCAGACGGAAGTTAATATTTAGTTTTAAATAAAGCGTTTTTCGCATGGATGAGTGGAGATCCTTAGATCTGGAAAAAAGTTCTTCAAGGATATAGATATTTGAAACTGCAACTGTATTCAAGTGTGTAGTCCGAAATACAGTATAATAATTTAAATTTTACACGAATTACAGGGATTCGAAAGCGAGTAGCTTTGTAACAGGGTACTACGTTACAGATTACGGCAATTTTATTTAAAAAAGTAATTTTGAAATCATTTAAAATGTTTTGAAATCATATTAAAGCCAATTTCTATGCATAAATGGGAGGTAAACTAAACAACAATTTGAAGAGATAGACATTTAAAAAAATATATTTGAAGTCAAACACAAGCGCATTACGTGAGCCTTAGGTTTTTGTCACGAGTAAGAAGACCAGGATGAGGCAAAATTTAAGGAGAGGAGAAGAGGGAAATTTAGGGAGGAATAACACAGGTAGAAAGGCAAAATGAGTGGACGGGGGATAGTGGGCGCGTAGGGGAGAGAATTTTGAAGGCGAGAGGGTGAGGGAGGGAGAGAGGCAAACGGTGGCTCCAGTGTGCGGGCGGGAAGGAAGGAGCGAGAGAGAGAAAGGAGCGGGAGTGGAGCGAGGGGGGGGGGACTGGTTTGGAGAGCGCAGCGAGATAAGATTTTACGATCCGCTCCTGGGTTAATGAGGTTATCGACTGCCAATGGAGAAGGGAGGGAGGGGGAATGGGTGGCAGGGAAAAAGGAGAGGGGGGAGGGGGAACGAGGGTGAGATAAAGAGACGGAGAGGGAGAGAAAGGAGGACAGAAGACATTCTGTTTGCGGGTGAGTCCGCTTAAGGGAAGGGTGGGTGGGATAGGATGGGGTGGATGTGGAGAGGTGGTTTATTTGGAGGAGGACACGCTATCGATTCCCATAGAGTGGGAAGGAGAGCTGAGGAGGGCGGGAGGGGGAGAGAGTGAGGGCCGAGGTGAGCACAATGGCAAACGTGGGTATGCGCCCAAGGCGGGAAAATTACCTCACCGACTATACATACCTACCCTTTCCCCCTCTCTTTTTCACCGTCTGAATACATACACACGTCCACCACCCGCCACCAAAACACTCCAAACCCAACCCATTTTCAAAATCCCAACTACGTCGCGCTCTGCAGCGTCGTTCTGGTCTTCTCCTTCCCCTAAGCGGACGGGGGCATACGCGTGCATCCCCGACAGTAATTGCCTTCAAGACCCCCGAATTTCTTTTCGTTCTGACCTCTGTAAAAGCCCGCAAATTCCCAGACGCGTGGCGTCGTCCCTTCCCAAGCACCACGCCGCCGTCACCAGACGATCCAACGTCTCCAAATTCCACAGCTCTTCGTCCAACCCCTTCGTGTGTTTCACCCAGCTTGAATGCACGAGCACGAATAGGCACGCACCGAGAAAACATGCGTGTGGTCTCCTTCGCAATCCCCACCTCCACCCTGCCTCCCCACTTCCACCAAGTCGTCGCCCTTATCTTCCCGCTTCACGCAATCCACGAGGCAAAACCAAACCCTCCCCTCTCCATCACCCGGACGTGGAAACCTCGCATTCAATGCATACGCAAGCACCTCGAACCCACACCCCCCAAAACTCCCACCCCAACCCCGAAACAACGGTGAGAGAGGGTCTCGTGCGCCCAATACCCCCAATTAAAACTGCCGCTGCAAAAGGGAACGGTCATTACTCCATTAATTCCGCGCGCTTTGCCTCTCCTCTCTCTCCCTCTGCACCCCACCCCCCCACCATGCTCAGCCCACTTCCCCCACCCCTTCTTCCTAACCCTCCCACCACCCCTCTTCCTCGCCCCTTCCCGCCGCTCGAGGTAATGCAATAACAATAGAGTGAGCGAGCGAGAGAGGGAGATGGTGGTATGGGGGGGGGGTAGGGGCGAGGTGAGTCGCGGCAATCGATACATCTGATGCACCATTGCGGGCGAGTGATAGAATAGCACGAAGGGTGGTGTCGAGGGAGTAGGAGGAGCCAGAATGGGGTGGGAGGAAGGGTTATGGGTGGCGGAACGGCTGTGAAAAGAGGAGCAAATGAGGGAGATGGGACGGGGGACGAGTTGGGATGGGGGAGACGATATGAAGTTTTTTTAACAGGGGTGAGAGGTTGGGGTATAGGTAGACAAGGGTAGAAGGGGGCTAATGGTTCGAGATTTAGGATACGAGGGCCGGACGACCTTTTTTGGTTCCTTTCTTTGCTGCACTTTTTTTCCTCTCGAATTGAGATGGTGCCTCTAGCTTTTCCCACCACTTACGCTCCATGGCGAAAATCACGAATACCTACCTTCTCCTTGCGAGCATCTTGTTTCCCGTCGCCAAAATGTTTACCAGCTGTACTTTTCGACCGAAGTTTCACCAGCCTTGTGACCAATTTTCTGTATGAATAAGCAAATACGGCAAGCGTATGAATTCCTACGGTTATATTCCTCATTAATGATGCTTACTGTGGTATTGAAAATAAGGAAAAATAATGTCATGAAAATGTGTCCCACAAATATAATTCTACTGCAAAATTAAATTTATTTAGAAAACCATGAAGTAAATTTTTGCGTCACCCGGCTTAGATTCGTTCAGCACAAATAGTTGGTAACATTGTGGGACTCCATTACAGCATATTTCTCGGCAATTTGTGTTTCCAATCGGATTTAATATATATTTATTGCTTACTCCATGTTTTAATTAATGTTAATTAACCTTTACATATTAAAGTACTTCAGGATTGAGCAAAGGAAAAGTATATACACACATGTATATATACACGTATACATAATTATATAAATATATACGTATATTTATAATTATATATATTATTCATATATATACACATACAGTGATTCAATTTTTAGCCTATTAATCGATATGTGCTTCAAGCTTTTCACTATTTGAAGTATACCTCGTTGCAAACTCTGATTACTTTCTTGGCAAATTAGTCTGCGTAAAAAAATTTAATCTAAAACACAATGAAACAAAAACTAACAATAGCAGTAGGGAGAGTGTTCTTTTGTGATTGAACAAAAAACAATAAAGGACGGAATAAAAAAACTTCAGGCAATTAAAAATCTTCTACTGCAAAAACTCCATCCGCCTTAAACGCCTTATGTCCTTTCTTGGCGCTGGTGCATGACTTTGTCACGTCCCCCTTCGCGCAGAAACTTCCCGATCCAAAGTCCTCCAACTTGCTGTTTTTTTATACATTCTTATTATGGGCAAAATAATTTTCAAACCGCTGGCTTCAAAAAGTTTTCCAATCTTCCAAACACGGGTGGAAAGAAAAAAATGAGATAACGAAAGCAACGCGAAGAACACACATGCTTTAGTAGCAACATTATTTGGCGAAGAAATTTCTATCTATCTGCACGGAGATTGCCTATTACGGCGGAGAGTAGCACTAAATCGTTAGGAGGTGGGAGTGGTGGGGAGGAGAATAGCAAATGGAAGAATATGAGGGTTAAAAGGAAGAAAAATAAAGGGAAGGAATAGCATGAGACCGAGCAAGAGGGAGGTACGGGAGGCGGGAGTTTAGTAGATGATGGCAACAGAGGTTGGTGGATGGGAATATATATACAGTGGGTACTGTTGAGTGGGATTAGAGCGAAGGAGAGAGAGTCTTTTCGGGCGGTAGCTGCAGCGGAGGAGGAAGACGAGGCAGGGAGAAGCCATCTGAGGAGATAGACCAAAGCCTCGTGATATGGGACAGGGGTTTAAGACGTCGCCGGTGGAGATTTCGGGGAGGAGACGGGTTGGAGAGTTTGGGTTAAGGAAAATGAACCGGGGCAGGAGGTTGGAAAGGTTGAGGTAAAGAGGGTTTGGGGGAGAGTGGGTTGGGAATAAAGGCTTTGTTGGGTGGGTTGGTGAGGGTGGATTTGGTGGAATGAGATTAACGGGGGAGGGGTCGTGGGATGGAAATAGTGGGTTACGAAGAGCGGTTGGGAAGACTGGGTTGAAGAGGGAGCGTTTGTGAGGCTGAGTTTGGATGATTGTTTTGGATGGTGGTTTTTCGAGGGTGGTTTTGGATGGGGGATTTTGGAGGGAAGTTTTAGGTGGGTGGCTTTGGGTGAAAGATTTTGGGTGGATGGTTTTTGATGGATGGTTTTCGGAGGGAGGGTTAGGAAGAGTGGGTTGAAGAGGGTAGCTTGGGGAAAGTAGAGTTGGAAGATATAGTTACGGAGGTAGGGGTTGTGGATGTTACTAGGGACAAACTAGCTCAGAAAGAAAGGGTGAAGAGGATAGGTTAAAAAGGGTAGGTTGAGAAAAGTTGGCTAAGGAGAGTGAATTGGGGAGGGAGATTTTTGTGGGGTGGTTTGGGGAGGGTGGGTTGAGAAGATATGGCAGCGAAGATTGGGCTGGGGATGTGGCTTAGGACAGCCTGGTCGGGAGGAGTGGGTTGGGGAGGGTGGTTTGGAAAGAGTGCGTTTGTAAGAGTTTGCTAGAGAGATTAATTTGGGGAGGGGGAATAGGGGAGGCCCGTTTTGGAAAATCATTGCCTTGCAGCGAAGATAGGGCTTTCGGCGGATGGTATTTTGTGGGAGGGAAAAAGAAGAAAGTGTAAGAAGTGGAGGAGGATGGTTGAGGATCAAGTGTGGCTGTGGGGGAAGGAGTAAATGGAGCGGGCGGGAGAAGGGTTTGGGAAGAGGGGTAAGACTCTTTGGGGGCATAGGGAGAGGGGGATGGCGAGTTTTCCGTGTTCGGGGTAAGGGTAAAAATGACGTGGGGAGGTCTGCAGTGTGAGTGTGGGAGAAGTTAAGGAAAATCGGGAGAAGGGATACGGGGAAGTGAAGACCGAGAGCCACACTGACTACGAGATGTACATGAATGAATAGGTTTAGCCGAGAAAAAAGCACGCGGGCATATTCGACTATTTTCGGAGAGTCAGCGACAGAGGTTTGCATAAAACGCTAAATTCTCGAAGTATTCATGTGGACATCACATAAAAACCTTCGTTTTCGGACATTTCCGTTCCGCTCAGGTCAGCATTGAGGCAGTTAAGCCATCGCATAGTCTAAATCCAGCATCTTCGTATATAGCTAATCTGATATGGATCTTTCGCCGTGACCTATTTAAATCTCTATTCCACTAGTGTAAAGTGGCATAAAGACCGAACATACCGGGTCGGGTAGAGAAACTAATGGCTTACCACAATTGTTACTTATTGATAGAATAGCTATGAGCACCATTTCAATGTTTAAGCATATCACGTATGTCAAGAATGCGTTTTTGCATCAAATTCACGTGAATTCAGGAAGAATTCGCGTGAAGAATTCCTTATCAGCATAAATACTGGAATGGTATGCGCCCCTAGATAATGTAATTCCATCCATCATCTTTAAACGTCTGCCTAGTGTTCTGTAAGTCACAGAGCACTCATTGGTAAGAATAGGTTGAAACTCGTGACCAGTGTTAAGAGTGATGGATGCATTAAAATAAGCAGGGAGAGAAAAGGATACGAGGATGATGGAAAGGATGATAATGGCGGAAGGAGAGGGTGAGCGGAAACAGCGGGGCAAGCTGGAAACATGGGGTGGAGGCGAGGAAGGCGAGGGGAAGAAATGGGTGGAGTGGCGTGGGGACCAAGAAGGAGGGAACTGGGGAGAATAAATCGGTGGGCGGGGTAGGATCTTGGATTGAGAGGTGGAGACTGCTAAAAACTTCGGATGAAGAACAGGGGAGAGGTGGAAGGAGCAGGGGTGGATGGAGAGGTTGTGGGAATTGGAGGGAGAACCGGTGGGCGCTGGAGAGTGGGGTAAAGGCCAGAGGAGTGGGGGAATGGAAATAGAGTTGGGAGGTAGCAGAGGGGGACGAACGGGACGGGTAAGGAAAAAAATCGGCAAATAAATAAATAAAAAGTTCACTCTCCGTCCACCTGATGCCCCATTCGTTCGGCCGGGTGCTGCCATCCCACGAATTGGCGGGGTGGCGATGAAGGGGGAAAGGGTGTGCGGTAGGAGGTGGGGTTAAATGGGAGAGGGAGAGGGGACAGAGGCTTTGAATCGAGAGGGTTGTTCGCCGAGTAGGGGGCGAGGGTAGAAGGAAGACGATGAGGAAGGCTCTGCGTAGAGATGCCATAAAACCCTCTTCCCGGAAGGACAACAAGTGAACAATCAACGGGGCTTCATATTCCACGATCGGGTGTACACAGGACTAGTAGCACCGTCGTCACTGGGCGGGATGATACGTCAATAGGTCACGGGACGCCATTTACCTCCTCTTCCTCCCGCTTAGCCCTCCCCGTTCCCCCCACCTCACGTCCTCTCACCTCACCCCACGCGAATCTCTCCGCCTCTTTCCCCCACCCTTCCTCCACTGTTATGTGCATGAAAGTACCTAAAGCCAGTTCGGAAGCGAAAATTTCAAAGCTTTCCCGTGAAGGGGTTGGAGAGAAAGAAAGAGAGGATGTCCTCTGGTAAATATTTCGGGGCGGAAGGAAGGTGGCATTAAAAGGAAGGATGTATATGGCGAGCCGCAGCCCGCGCGTGCGTTTGTGTGTCGGTGCGAGCGTGCTCATCTCGCAGTGTGCATCGGCGGGAGGCGAGGCGAGTCTTGTGGAGCGGAGAGAAGGGAAGGGAAGGGATATGTCCTCCGAGCAGAAGAGTGGGAAAATGAAAGGCTAGACGCGACGAAGAAGTTTTCCGCCATTAAGTTTTTTGCCAGCCCATTCATGGGAGATTGGCTCGAGGCCGCCCATACGTTAAGCACGGGCGAAGTGTTTGTCATCCGCTCAGTTTTCGAGAAGTCATTGTGAAAGCCGGCCCTGATGCACACGATAAACCAAACTAATTTTGTGGCGAGGGAAATTTCCCTTAGCGTTAATTTCATGTAAAAACCATCAGCAGAGTGGGTATAAATCCCTTATTCAGTAACCTAAGACGGACTGATCTCATGATGAGAGTCTGTGGGAAGAGAAGAGTATTATTTCTAATGTAGTTCACCCATTTGTATTCAAAAGTTGTATGATGCGCAAATATATGTAGCAGGAATGATAAACACGAAGGAAAATTTTCCATAAATTAAAATAAAATGCGTCATAGATCAGTATTTATTATCAGTATCTGTAATTATTTCGGAACTGTATTTACGGTTTTTACATCGAGATCTACTGAGAATAATACATTCATAGCGGATCACCATTCAAGTTTATTGTCTGATGTTTCGAAAAACCGAAACGTGTTTCGGAGTTTGGGAGATAGAAGGAAGGGAGGAGAATGAAAGCTGGATGGGCGAAAGTCAGTCAACCGCGTGTGAGCGGAACTGATTTGGGATATCTCGTTAAAAACCTTTATCGAAAATTCATTACAGTAAATTATCCCTGATATTTACGCTGCTACGTTCTTTTGTTACTTTTTGGCTCTTAAACTCGCTTATTTACTAATCCCGCCATCAAATATACAACTGTTTTCAAAAATGTATATAACTGCAGCCCTTCCACAAATTCAAATTTAAGTAATATATTTATTGATTATACAATTTATAATAAACTATGAAGCTTTTCGACGCTCAAGAATTTTTTGAAAATATATTCCTGTGGATTTTTCAACGGTCATTCTGCTGGAAATTTATGTTAGAGTTTTATACGGCGTCATGCTCCAAGTGGGCTAATTGACGCAATAGAGACGAAAATAGTTCAAATAAACTACGCCCATTCTTTCAAAGTAAAATACTGTTATATTCTATCGGAAGGGATAGTGAATGAAATGGACGACAGCTTTTGAGCAGTACCCTACACTCTTCCTCTGAGGATATAAATAATTGCTGTACCAGGAAATAATTTCTTCAGTTCTGACATAAATTTTAATATATTTTCTATTTTGATCTATCTCGAAGAACATTTCAAAAACACCATGGTATAACATTTCACCTCAACACAAACATTTATGATTTTACTGGAACTTCCTAAGCCCCAAGAAAAAAAATGACGATGGTATTTTATGATAAACATTCAACTTGTAGGCGTTGTACAAAAGCGCCTTTTTTAGGCGTTCAACTTTTGGCTTAGAAAACTATACATTTCGTGTGAATATCGATAAATATACATCTGATGTCATCCAGAAAATGTGAATATGAAACATATTTTAAAACCATGCATCAATTTGGATTAGACCACTAAAGCTCTAACACATATATATACATGTTAAAGCATCGTCCCGGCAAGTCGAAAGATCCGTGGTACAAGCACCGGTCAAGGAAATATTTTCACAGTAGTGACATGCTCGATTCCACCTTCCCCACCTCTATTATGTTCATCTTTTATACGAGTTCTCATTCATTTTATTTATTTCTTTTTCCAAGTGAATATGTATATGTTCACCATATGGCGGATTTTAGTGTTTTAAAATGTGTATATATATATATATACATATACATGTTTATATATATATGTATCTATCTATATATATATGTATATATATAAAATATCTTCGAAATGGAACGCTCTTCGGCGACACACAAATATATAAAAACACAGATGTAGATTTTTAGAATATAGAGACAAAGAAAGGACACTCACAATTTGTTATTTTACGTTTCGACAGCACGGCTGTCGTCTTCAGAATCTGAAGACGACAGCCGTGCTGTCGAAACGTAAAATAACAAATTGTGAGTGTCCTTTCTTTGTGTCTCTATATTCTAAAAATCTACATTTGTGTTTTTATATATTTGTATGTATATATATATATATATATATATATATATATATATATATATATGTATATGTATATATATATATATATATATATATATATATATATATATATATATATATATATATAGATTTTTTTAAGGTAATCAGGTAATCTACCGGTTAAGGTAGGTTTTTGGATGGGCACAGCTACTAAGTAAAATATTTTTGTGACTCCTAACAAACACAATATCCAGCAACCTACTTCATATCAGGTCCCTCTTCATCTCTGAGTACCTTCTTCCTCCAACCTCCATAGGATTTCTCCCAACAAACCCCTCTCTTTGCCCACCATACCAAGTACTTCCTCATTTGTTTTCTTCTCTGTTCATTTCACCTTCTCCATTCTTCTCCAAACCCACATTTCAAAAGCCTCAACTCTACGTCTATCCTCCTGCTTCAATGACCACGTTTCCGCGCCGTACATAGCTACGCCCCATATCAAAGTGTTTACGACTCTTTTCTTAACATCTTTACTCAACGTCCTTGTCATCAACTCCCTCCTCCTTGTGAAAGCCTCTTTTCCTAGCGCAATTCTTCTCCTTACGTCCTTACTACTTTGATCGTGTTGGTCCAAAACACTTCCGAGATACGTAAACTGTTCTACCTGCTCTAGTTTTTGCCCTCCTATTTTAATGTTTAACTTAGCCTTTTTCTTTCCAGAAAATCGCATAACCTTTGTTTTATTAATATTGATTCTCATTCCATACCTGTCGCACTGAATTTCCAATTCCCTCAGCAATGCTTGCAACCCCTGGGCTGACTGATAAACTAATGTCTTGGTCATCAGCGAACGTAACTGATTTTACGAATTCCCCGCCCACTTTCATTCCGACCTCCAGTTCTTCCCATGCCTCTTTGATCATTTCCTCTCCATTCAGGTTGAACAGCAACGGTGATAATGGGCAACTCTGCCTTACACCTTTTCCTAACACTGCCCATCCGGACTCCCCGTTCCCCACCCGCACCTGAGCAGTCTGAGACATGTACAAGTTGCGGATTAGCCTCCTTTTCCTTCAATCTATTCCCATTTTCTACAATCTAGTATACTCATTAGTCTTCCCAAATTCACTCTATCAAACGCTTTCTCGAAATCTAAGAAGCAGGAAAATACCTCCTGGTTGTATTCTATATGGCAATGGAGGCTATATGGGCTGATTCGTAGTATTTATGAGGAAGGTATCTGGCCGGAAGACTTTGTGAGATCAGTTTTAGTTCCTATTCCGAAAAAGGTAAAGGCTACATCTTGTGAGGACTACAGGACGATAAGTTTGATATCCCACGCAGCCAAAGTTGTTCTCAGGATCATAAACAAAAGGATATAGAGTAGGGCAAATGATTACTTAGGGGATGATCAGTTTGTGTTTAGGAAGGGGAGAGGTACGCGTGATGCCATTGCAGTAATGAGATTAGTAATCGAGAGGAATAAAGAACACAACCAGGAGGTATTTGCCTGTTTCGTAGATTTCGAAAAAGCGTTTGACAGAGTAAACTGGGAAAAACTAATGAGTATATTGCAGAAAATAGGAATAGATTGGAGGGAAAGGAGGCTAATCTGCAACCTATACATGTCTCAGACTGCTCAGGTGCGGGTGGGAAACGGGGAGTCCGGATGGGCATTGTTAGGAAGAGGTGTAAGGCAGGGTTGCCCATTATCACCGTTGCTGTTCAACCTGGATGCAGAGGAAATGATCAAAGAGGCATGGGAAGAAATGGAGGTCGGAATGAAAGTGGGCGGGGAATTCGTAAAATCAGTTAGGTTTGCTGATGACCAAGCTTATTTTGTCAGTCAGCCAAGGGGTTTGAGGGAATTGGAAATTCAGTGCGACAGGTAAGGGATGAGAATCAATATTAATAAAACAAAGTTTGTGCGATTTTCTAGAAAGAAAAAGGCTAAGCTTAACATTAAAATAGGAGGGCAAAAACTAGAGCAGGTAGAACAGTTTACTTATCTCGGAAGTGTTTTGGACCAACACGATCAAAGTAGTAAGGACGTAAGGAGAAGAATTGCGCCAGGCAAAGAGACTTTCACAAGGAGGAGGGAGTTGATGACAAGGACGTTGAGTAAAGATGTTAAGAAAAGAGTCGTAAACACTTTGATATGGGGCGTAGCTATGTACGGCGCGGAAACGTGGTCATTGAAGCAGGAGGATAGACGTAGAGTTGAGGCTTTTGAAATGTGGGTGTGGAGAAGAATTGAGAAGGTTAAATGAACAGAGAAGAAAACAAATGAGGAAGTACTTGGTATGGTGGGCGAAGAGAGGGGTTTGTTAGGAGAAATCCTATGGAGGCAGGAAAAGTGGATGAAGGGGGTGTTGACCGGCAGTGGGATGTTGAAGACTGTGATAGAGGGGAGAATGTTGGGCAAAAGAGGAAAGGGAAGGAACAGGATAGGGATGTTGGACGGGATGAAGGGAGGAAGAAAGTACTCAGAAATGAAGAGGGACCTGATTTCGAGTAGGATGATATATTTTGTGTTTTGTTAGGAGTAATAAAATGTTTGTTTGGTAGCTGTGTCCATCCAAAAACCTACCTTAACCGGTAGAGTACCTTAAAAAAAAATGTGTATATATATATATATATATATATATATATATATATATATATATATATAAATATATGAATTGGACAGCACAAACAATATAGACACACATAAAAAGATCACTCACACGTTATTTCTCGATCATTTCGACGGAATTCCGCTCCGTCTTCATCGGAAGATAGAAAAGTAATGCATTACTTCTCTATCTGCCGATGAAAACGGAGCAGAATTCAGTCGAAATGATCAAGAAATAACGAGATAACGAGTGAGTGATCTTTTTATGTGTTTCTTTATTGGTTGTTGCTGTCCAATTTATAGTACAACACTTTCATCTTATGTCGGCGAAATCATCTATATATATATATATATATATATATATATATATATATATATATATATATATATATATATATATGCATAGATATATATGCATATATACATATTAACATATGTGTATATATATATATATGCACACACGATATTTTCTGTATAAACAAAACTCATTGCTCCTCCCACTTTTTACCTAACTTACTCCGACGTTGACTCAGAGAGAAAAATACCACTACATTCTTCACTTAACTTTGAAAGCCCAACAAACAATTTCAGCAGACATACATCGTGGCCTAAATCGAACGCTCGGCATTTGTTACAAGATACGGTGATATGGAGTAAGAAATTCAAGGTGTGAGGGACGGAGAGGTGGAAGAGGCTCCAATGACATTACAGTGTGTTTGCAAAAGGTTCCGAAGGAAATGGGTGAGAGGGGTCGGGTAAAGGAGGGCGAAGAAAGGGAGGAGAAGGGAACATGAGAGAGAGACGACCCACTCCACAAAATTCCCCCGTCACCTACAGCGGAATACCACCCGCAACACCATCTGTCCCCCTCATCGCATTCCAACGCTTTCCACCCCACCTGCCTGCCACTCTCCTCCCATCTTCCTACCCCGATCTCTTCCTCACCCCCTCCCCACATTCCCTCTATCTCCCTTCCCCTCTACTTCTATTCCCCACCTCCACGACTAACATGCACATAACGCCCTCTTTTCCACCCCCTCCCGAAACCCGCTCTGTTACATCGTCTCATTTTTCTCCCTTCTTCATTTGGCTCCCGAGCTCCCACCCTCTCGAGTTCCTCACCTCCCGAACCGAAAGACCCCGCTCGCCTCCTCTCTACACTCGGCTCCGAACCAGCCGCCTCCACCCGTTCCTCCACATCCATTCCTCCGAACACCCCCTTCGCTCCGGAGCCCCTCCAAACCCCACGCGCTATATAGCTTCCACCTTTACCGAACGCCCACGCAACCACCCGCTCGCCCGCCCTCCCCTTCTTTTTCATCCCCTTCCCCGCCACTTTCCACACCGACTTTCCAGCCTTCCTCGTCCTCCCTTCTCTTTCTCTCCCTCCTTCTCGTCGCACACCTCCCAGGATATCGCTGAACCCACGTCTCTCTCGAACCTTAAAAGCGCCCACTCTCTCCCTTCTCCAAACCCTTCTTTCCCTCCTATATCCCTCCCTTCACTCTCCCCCACCAGGTTTTTCTTCCCACCCCGTTCCCCTTCCAAAATCCCATATCCTTTATCCCGTTCCCCCGTACCCATCCACCCCCTCACTCTCTTTTTCTCTCTTAACCATCTCCTCCATTCCCTCCTCGCTCCATCCTCCCCTCCGGACAACGCTCCCCCCCCCCCTCGTTTTTCTTCCTACGTCCCATTCCCTCGTTTTCTTCTCCCGCCCCCGCGCTCGTGGGCCTGCCATACAGTCTCCCACCAACGCCGCTCTGCGCCCCCTCGTACCCCCCCGCGACCCCAGAGAGAGGCAATTTCCATTCAGAGTGTATCGCGAGGCGAGGCGGAGGAGATTGGAAGGAAGGGTTTGAGGATGAGTGGAAGAGAAAGGAGAGAGGGTGGAGTTGGGAATGGGCAGGGGCGTGTGGGTTTGCTGGAGGGAGAACGAATAAGGAGGGAATTGAGGGTGTGCGAGTAGGAGGGGGAGTTAGAGTAGGGTGGGGGTGAAGGGATGGGATAGACAGACGCGAGGGAAAAATATCGTCTAAGAGGGTGGGATAGAAAACAAATGATCATGGAAAAAGTTTTTCGAGAGAATATATTTATTTTCGAGGGGAAAAATGAGATGTGGGATTGGAAGAAAATGGTTGCTGAGAAAGAGAAGGGGGTGGCACGGGAAAGAAGATATTTTGAAGGGCAAGAGGGGTTGGAAGAACAGACGCAAAAACATACGAACGGCTTTATTTAGCGGGAAATTGACACCGCCGGGTCTCCTTTTCCGTAACTGCGACCGTGCTCCACGTCCGCTCGCCCGCCAATCCCTCTTTTCTCATAGAAAATGGCAGATCGGTTGGAACGGTGGAAAATGGGGAACGAAATAAAATGGGAGGTGGAAACTCGGATAAACATAGCCAAAGGAAAGGGACGACACACGCGAATCAAAGGCGGGGATGATTCGACAGGATCGGTGATGTAGAGAGATGCGTGCAATGAAAGGGAATGGATCAGATAACAAAGTTCACGGGACGCGTTGACGATGTTAACATCTCAAACGACAAGCTATCACGAAAGCGTGAACAAAGGAATCACCTGAAGGAAGTAGCCTAATATTTATAGGAAAAAATCAAAAGAAATCGCTAGAGAGTCAAGAGGGTAACCATTTACCCAACAGCCAGCTCTGTGCAGGGAAAGGGTTTAAACTAGAATTTTGACGTTGCTCTTTAACGACAAGATTCATGAGAATAGAAATCACGTGTTTACGGGTGCAACGGCACCCCACTCAGAGGGACTGGGTTTCAATTGCAGTGTCGGTGGAGTCTCTTCTTAGTGGTATTCAGAATTGGTACCAATTGTAGCGTGTGGCTAGGACATTCGGTACTCTTTCGTTCGGATGGCACACTAAACTTGAACCCTTCGAGTTTTTAGCTGAGATCTTGCTAAGAGTCTCTGTTGCCTTCTCTCTCACCTTTCCGTGTTCTAGATTTTGATTCTTATGACGCAGAATTGAGTAAAATGTGCGAGAGATTCATGATTTAGGAACACCTCCTGCGATGAAAAAGGAACTAATCGCCCGTGTTTTTCCTGGATGATTGAAGGAAGAGAAAAAATTAGGTGGCGAGGAGGTCCCCGATATCACTTTTCCGAGCAAACTAAAATATAAGAGGCTTGACATATTACTCATTACATTCGGATTCAAAGCGGGTTATTAAGTTAATAAATCTATTAGATGCATACATTTATCTGGATTTAATTGATCTTCGTCGGCTGTCAAACTAAATGAACGAAGGCGAACAAAATTACATCCGATACGTTTCACCTCAGTAGAAAACGTGTACCAACAACGCACAATATGTACTATCAGTAATTTAGATAGTGATTCTGGGAGGGGCAGTTATGTTTCCTAATACCCCTTTGAAGCACATCGATTTATTTTAAATTTTTTAGCTTTTTAGGATTATTAGAGCCAATTGACCTTACGAGTGTCTGCGACTGTTAATAGTGTGATTATATATTTAAAAGAACTAATTACTTTTGAGAAAGAAAGTTGAGATGTACTGAGAATGTCTTTTTTTCAATTTTGATCAATATCTTTTCTTAACAAAAATTAATAGCACCACATTACTCAGGCAGATTCAATAATAAACATAATATCAGAAGGATGAATTGTAGAATGAAAAAGCTTTACATGTCACTTATTACAGTTAAGATAACAGAATACGGTTGTCATAGAAGCCACCCAGGGAATTAGTTGAAGACTACTTAGCACATTTATGAAGCCTATTTTGTATCCAAGTAAATCCAATTGGTTGGCAACTTCTACTAACAGCTCGTCTATCATGAATATAGCACTAATTAACATTGCCGTTCGTGTGAAGCTGAATGAAGCTTAGGTAAATGTTCTTCATTTTACTCTTTTGTTGCCTCCGCAGTTTCCTTACCCTTTACTAATGTGTAATTGGAATAAATAATCGTGGTACGGAATCATTTCACGCTGAACTCACTTGTGATGGAAATGTGAGTAACACCGTGGACCTTAATAGCGCCAAAAGAACCAATTTACTGCTTGTTAAAAATAGCTGAAAAATAAAAATCCCGTTTCAGTAGTCTTCGATTTACAATATTGTGGACCGTTTTCCTAAGATTAACAAAAGAATGAGTGAATGTTTTTTCACATGACGCTCATTGAGCCTACTTTTCATTAAATGACAAATTAATATTTACCATTGAGAATTCTTGCGACAGGGTGGTTGGCATTTATGTGGCGGTCGAGTAACAAATGCATCCAGGAAATGAACATTGCGCGAGTGAGTGCTCTAAAAATGAGCGTTTCACTCTCGACCAGAGGGTTTAAAAAGTACTCAAATAAGGGTTGGTACGATCTGTTTTTCCGAAATCGACGGAAAGAAAATGCGAGGGCGAAGGGAATAGAAGGGAGAGAAAGAGAGAGAGCGAGAGAAGGAAAGTGAGTGATGCGGGAGTGTCGGGTGTAAAAATGGGGACTCTGTGGAGAATGAAGACCGCAAGTTCTTTCCCGAATGGGAGAGGGTAAGAGCGTTGGGAGTGGCGGTGGCAGGAGGTGAAGGCAAGGCATGAGGGAGGGGCTGGGCAGGGGGTGTCGGGCAGGTGAACGGGGGTGGACTGCTGGAATGGGGAGGGAGGAGGAGGGGTACGAATGCATTAATGGAGGACGGACGGACGGCCGAGATGGCGGAGGTGCTGGAGAGGACCGCGGGAGAAGCAGGGAGAGGGGAGCGTATTGAAGAGGATGTTATGTGCTCCGAGGTGTGGTGGAGAGGGGATAAAGGATGAGGACTCGAGTGGAAGGGGTTGCGGGATTGAGGGAGAGAGGGAGGTTAAAAAGGAGAAACCTATGGAGGATTGGTGGTGAAGGGGTCGGGGGGAGGGAAAGGGAGGAGATAGAGGATAAAAGGGGTAAGGGGAGGAGAGAGTGCGGTGGGGGGAAAGGAGGTTAGGAATAAATGGAAGGAAAAGATTCCGGGGAATGGTGAATGATACGCATTCGGAATGCGACGGAAAAATGAGAGAGAGAGAGCGTGTGGGAAGAAGGGTAAAAGGGGATAGTGCGTGGGCGCTGAGGGGAGTGCGAGGCTGGAGGGAGGAATGAGGAGGAGGTAGGGGGATAAGAAAAGGCATCCACGTCTTGGCGAGACGGAGAAGGAGGGAGTGATGGAAAGAGGGTGGGAATGGACATTAGTCTCTAGGACGTGGCGGATGGAGCGAGAGGGAACTTCTTTCAAAGGAAAGAAAAAGATTCTTGTTTACCATCTATGTTTCTGCTTTCACAGTGCTCCACAGATTTTCGCAATTTTTAAACCGACTTTCGCCAAGGGCTAGGAATGGGAGCAGAAATGCTCAACTATCAATCAATGGCTTGCTTAGGTGCCTGAAAACCCTATAATTCACTGATAAGGAACGAGGAATGATTATCTTTCTGCCAATGAAACTGCGCTGAGCATGAATATAAGAAAAGGCACGGGAATTCTGATAATAGTAATTCCCTTACCCTTATGATGAAGAGCCAGTTGAACGAGGATGAAAAATTCGAATACTTTCATAAGATTTTTGGAATTTAATGTAAAAGGAAAGTATCACACATTAAATATGAAAGCCACATTTTGATGTTTAGAGCTTGTACATTTTAGTACTATAAAGTGAGCTATGAGAGACTTAAATAATTTTTACTCATAGATGCCAACAGAAAATTTTTATTGTTATTTATATTCCAAAAATGGAAAGGCAGCCACGTGTGAAGACTAATGAAAAATTAAATTGATATCGAACGCAGCTGAAATGGTATTTTGGATAATAAATAAGAGGACGAAGAGGAAAGGAAATAATTACTTACGGAATGATCAGTTTGGGTTCAGTAAGGGGAGAGACACACATGCCACAGCAGTAATGAGGTCACTAATAGAGATAAACATTGAATACAATCAGGATGTATTTGTCTATTTATGGTCGTTAATTTCGAGAGGGCGCTCCATAGAGCGAATAAAGTGGAATTACTGAATTTATTGCAGAATACAGGATTAGATTGGAGGGATAGGCGAATCATGTGGTACCGTTGCATGTCTCAGACTGTGATTGACCGATGGAAAGTCGGGATGGTTAAGGCTGTCAGAAATATTATTAAGACATGAGTAGCCACATTATCGCCCGTTATTTTCAACGTATATGAGGGGGAAATGGCAAAAAAGGCGTAGAATAACCTGGAGATGGGAATGAAAGCTAGCAGAGAATTCAGTCCGAGTCGCGGATGATCAATCTCCAGTTACCAGTCAGCCAACGGGTTGCAACAATTGGTGAGCGTATTAGAAATTCAATGTGATTAATATGGGATGAGGATAACGTAAAAATAAGAAAGGTATTGAGTTTTACGAGAAAGAAAATGACTAAATTAAACAATAAATAGCTGATAAACTAGAGAAAGTAGAACAATTTACCTATTAAAGAAGTGTTCAGGATCAACATGGCAAAAGTAGTATAAACATAGAGAGAAGAAGCAGAGGTTATAATAAGGAAGAAGAACATGGTGAAAGAGACGCTGAGAAAGAATTTTAAGAATTGACCGCGGAAAACATCGATATGGAGGATAATTTTTATACAGTGAATAAACTTGGCCACTGAAACAAGATGATAGGCATCGATCGGAAGCTTCTGAGATCGGAGTTTGAAGAAGGATGGGAAAGGTAAAATTGATAGAATGGATTTTAACAAAGAAGTTCTAGGTATGGTGATGAAGGAAAAAACTGTTGATAAAAATCCAATCGATGTCGTTTGGCTAGCGAAGAACTGGTAGGAAAAACTTAGACAGAAATGTTGGGCGGAATGATGGGAGGAAGGAAGTATGCAGAAATTGCGATGGGCTTATAGCAGTGTCTTGGGTCAGATTGTTTTTCGATAGGCAAAGAAATGAATGACTTTACTACCCGTGTTCATTCAAAACCTAACTTAAACGGTAGACTGCCATCGTAATGAAAAAAGTTGTTCGTATCTTAATACTTGGGAACATAACAAAATTGGTAAAAAGAGACACAAAATAACCCTAACCGTAAGGCCTAGTATTCCAGGCACCGCGTTAACTGTTTGATATGATTTATGGTTTCCGAAAATCAATTGCAAATTTGAACAAAATTCTTTGGTACAAGAAAATCATAATTTACAGATAATAACACGAAAAATCCTGACCTCAGCCATTATTAATGTTCTGGTACAATCATTTTCTCAATCAATAGTGCCAATGGGAGTGAGAAAAATCAAGAAAAAGGCATTACGCAGATGAAAATTAATACGGTGCGGAATAAAAACTCAAGCTCTTTGCTATTTCCGTTGAACCCCCTTTGGTTGGTAATTAACTTTGATAATGTTCTGATCGCAATATGTATTGAATAAAGGTTTATTGTAAAGTATGTCTTTAGCATATCATGAAAGTAAAAATGGAGTCGGGGAAGAAATGGAGTTTCTTATAGGTTATGATTGCCCCTTTAAAGACATAGCTAGGAGTATTCCACCGCCTTAGACAAGTTGAATTGGAGTAACATATCTGCTTGGATTATTAGTTCTGCAGTCAGTTGTGTTCACTTTTTCATATGAAATTCGGGTAAAATAATTTAAATCCATGAATTAAAGAAGATGACTGATTAGAAGAATTTTCATTGACTATATTTCATGGAACGTTTCTCTTCATTGAGTTAGAAGTCCCCTGGAATTATCAGATTAAATAAGCGCATTTCGCTACGTTCCCACATCTGTCGTAGCTTGCTCTCAACAATGATTTAATTATTCTTTAAATCGTGTTTTCCTTTTTCTTTTAAAATTTTAAGTGATATATGCTATTTTTCTAGATAAAATATATGTTGAGAAACAATTTAAACCCATATAACTACCATATTAAAATATCTTATCATTAGTTTTTGTTTTTTTTTTATAATTTATTGCTAATACTACTTGAATTGCAACCAAAACGCGTACGACCTTAGAGTTGAAGCCTTAATTTAAACTCGCATTGAAGTTATCATTAATATTAAATTTACACTCATCGATTTCTGTCAGATGAAATGTGGCGCTGTAAGCTTGTGGTATGAGAAAATATATTTGATTCGAATAATCATATTCCAACTGTAGACCTGAGCGACTGTTGGTTAGTAATTTTATGATATGATCAAACACAGCCCTCTGGGTATGAAATCACAAGCAATGTAGAATATTTTGTTTCGGTACTGTGATAGTTTTCTTGTACCTGTTAATTTTCTACGTGGATGAGCACTCTAAAAATTTCTCAGGTTTAGTTTTTAGTAAATTTGTTCGGATGCATTATCCTGTTTTCAACTTCGGACTCACAACTGGGTGTTCTCGCCGCAAAACCACATCTCTCATAATTCCCATTTGTTTCCTGTTTTTATCCCATATTCATTATACTTGTGTGTTTGCATATATATATATATATATATATATATATATATATATATATATATATATATATATATATATATATATCACTTAAAATTTTAAAAGAAAAAAGAAAACACGATTTAAAGAATAATTAAATCATTGTTGAGAGCAAGCTACGACAGATGTGGGAACGTAGCGAAATGCGCTTATTTAATCTGATAATTCCAGGGGACTTCTAACTCAATGAAGAGAAACGTTCCATGAAATATAGTCAATGAAAATTCTTCTAATCAGTCATCTTCTTTAATTCATGGATTTAAATTATTTTACCCGAATTTCATATGAAAAAGTGAACACAACTGACTGCAGAACTAATAATCCAAGCAGATATGTTACTCCAATTCAACTTGTCTAAGGCGGTGGAATACTCCTAGCTATGTCTTTAAAGGGGCAATCATAACCTATAAGAAACTCCATTTCTTCCCCGACTCCATTTTTACTTTCATGATATGCTAAAGACATACTTTACAATAAACCTTTATTCAATACATATTGCGATCAGAACATTATCAAAGTTAATTACCAACCAAAGGGGGTTCAACGGAAACCATAAATATTTCATCAATGTTTTAAACGCATAAAGTAAAGAAAAATATGCAACAATATCAGGGAGTAAAAATCATTCGCCATGAGCGGGATTCCAACCCGGAACCCCGCAATGTCCGGCCGAGTGCTCTAGCCAGTTAAGATATAGAGGCGTCCTCTTAAACTATGAAAATATTAGGGGACTTACAGAAATCGAGGGATCCGGGTTCGAATCCCGGTCAAGGCGAATGACTTTTACACCCTGAAATGCATATTAGCGGATGACTCCGTTATAAGTTACGGTTGCGGCATGTCCCGCAGTTTCTTGGATTTTAAAGAAAAATATATTATTTGTCACCTAAGTGGAAGAAATAGAGAGGATGAGAAAAAGAAACTCTTTTATAAGTAAGGTAATGACAGAAAGCGGCTTTCATATATAAATATAAGCCGATAATTCTCCCAGAAAATTCAGGAGAGAGAAAAACATATTTAAAAAAGCAAGCAAAAGCTAAAATAAGTGGAATAATGTTTTTATTTGAGCAAGAAAATCAAATGCAAACGAAGGGGGAAGAAGGGCAGCAGAACTCTGAGACAAAGGAGTCATTCTTAAGGTATTTTCAGGCAGCATGGAAGACATAATTTTAAAATTTTATCTTGAGATTGTTTTTCAACGGTAAAAGAGATAAAAAAAATCAGAAAAGAGGAAGCTCAGGGAAGTTGAAGCGTAGTTGACAGGAAGTACAATTTTCAGAGGAAAGATGAAGGTCAAATGGATGAATAAAATAACTTATAATGAGATTTACGAAGAATTAATGGGGAAATAAATCGATGGACAGAAGTGAGAAGACATCAGTCGTACACGCATTTAAGCGCAACGTTGTTCTGAAGAAAAAATTCGTAGCAAATTAATTGGGCAAAAATATGAAGAAAAAGCCTGAATGAGGAGGGCAAAGAAGCACTGAAGGGCAGAACAAGAGAGATCTGTGAAAGAATCAAGTGGCTGTCAGATATCAGAATTAATAGAAAGTTGAGTCAAAACGATAATACCATTGATATCTATTGAGGAATGCAATTATTATTAGGTAATCCGTTGAAATAATCATATAGTTTGATTAAAACATCAGCTCATACAGTTTGCAATACATTCTTATTCGATTGGAAAGGCAAGAAATCACTAACATTATAATTTTTTTCCACGCATAAAAAAAGACTACCAAATCCGTTTGTTTCGGCTTGAAATATAAAATGATGAAGATCGGAAATTTATCTTTAAAGTGCGCACAACTCAGGGCATATGATTATTTCGAATCTTGTTTAAGTCATGAGTACATCAATTAAACCAATTTTCACTTGGACGTAATCAACGCCGTGTTTTACATTGAATTTCTCCACATAAGCAAAGAATTATTTAGATGTAAATTCAATTAATTTTTTCTAGGCAGAATTTCTTCCTTGATATACTCTCAAAATTAATACCTACCTAACTTCTTTTGCTCTATATAGTCTCGCAAAGTTATGAACAAGGTTGATCGATTGGCTAGAGCGAAGACGTCCCAAGTCGGTTTTAATTGCTATATATTTATCTTATTTCTCTGGTAAAAGTAGTGTTAATTAATTTTCAAGGAATCGACAAACCCTTCCATGTGATATACGAGGGTCATCCGGAAAGTAGTACCCGTACGTGAAATAAAGACACAAAAGTAAATATTAACAAACATAAAAAATTTTATTTGAAAGAGGATACTTTAAACTACTTCTCAACATAATCTCCAAGCAAATTAAGGCATTTGTCATAACGTGTGACAAGTTTCTGTATTCCTGCTGCATAGTCCTTCGCCGCCAGCTCATTGAGATACGCGAGGGACCCATCTTGCACAAATTTTTGCATAATGCAGATGGTGTTTAACAATTTCATGAACAATTGTTCGAGAAACATTGGGAAAATGCTCACAGATGTCATCAATTGTGACGCGCCGATCGTTCCTCACGAATTCGTCAACTGAGCTCACCAGTTGGTCTGTAATGACAGACGGTCTCTCCGAACGCTCATCGTCGTGTGTGTTCCCCCTCCCCATGTTGAAGTTGCGACACCACCGCCGAACAGACGACTCGTCCATTACATTGTCTCCATACACCTCCTTTAATTGGCGATGAATATCACATGGGCGAACGTTTCTTGCATTGAGGAATTTAATCACTGCCCTCACTTCACAACTGGCGGCGTTCTCAATTTTTTTAAACATTGTAAACAATCACAGAAACAACACAGGCAATGCTAGCGTCACGCAACTTGGCTCAGAGAAGGCAGACAAGCCACTGAAGCTATCTGACCTCGTCCAGCGGCTACTCGCGTCGTCAGCACTTCATGCGGCACGAACGGGTACTACTTTCCGGATGACCCTCGTATTTCAGCGCCATTAATGCGTGGATCCTCTTTAAGTTATAAACTTATCACTACTAATATACGGTACCATATAGCAAGACATATTTGAAAACTTTAATCTGAGGGCGCTTTTTATCACATTAGCAGAAAGGATAAAGATAAAATTTCTTGCACTAATTAACTAAATACTTCAAAAACCATAAATTAGTGCATTTAATTTTCGTGAATGTTAAAACATTTTCGATGTTAATATTTATTATAAATCTCTGCAAGAGCAGCTGGAAAGAGGTCAAGCTTTCACTGCTTGAAACACAGGTTAAGAATTTAATTGTTTAAAGAGGATAACAATATAAAAGTAATCTAGTTTATTATATTGTCCAATATTTTCCCGCATGACCGCATGGAACTACCACTTGATGACTGTAGTGTTCGGCACAATGTAGCCTTTCTTTATTTGTTCTTTGCTGTTTTCAAGCTTCTCCTTCCATTCCTCGTCTTTCTCTGTGGATTGGGGGGGGGGGGGGCCCTCACACCGTCCACTGCCTACAGCAGCGTGTCACATTCCTTATCTATGATCTGTCTTGTTAAAGTGGAGGTCTAGCGTATAAATTGTTGTGGTTCTTTTTTATTCCCTCTTTGCTTATGAGAAACATCTAATTTATTCGGTAAATTAACCCATGTTTTAAATTGAGTCTTCCTTTAGCATGTATAGAAATTTCCAAGTTACTTTAAATATTTTCAGTAAATAATTTCCCTTTCCCATCCTCTCCCATACGCCCCCTTATCACCCACCCTTCCCACCGGGTGCTTGCACCGCCTGTCACGCGCGTTTTTGGTGGATCGCAGGGTATTTATGTCGATGTCGAATAGTGTTTTACCCGAAATGAAAAGAATATTAATGTATCTAGTGCCTCAAATAATCAGATTCGACCTGGCTTAAGTAATAATAGCCAACCGAGAGTGAAGAACCCATATGTTCACTATGCTAAGAACGAGAGCGAGATGTCGTCTAAAATGTCACACGGGATCCAACTCGAGAAATCCGTACCTGGAAAAGAAGAATGCCACACGATGGGTGACGAATGCCACGGGAGAATGACCTGGAGAATATGGAGGAAGAGGCGCGAGTGGAAGGAAATGAATGAGGGTGACCATGGAATGGGGGGCTGAATCATAGGAAAATGGCGGAGGGAAGAACTGTCTAGCGACTGCGGAGAGGACTTTGCTTCAGGGGAGAGATGGTAGAAATAAGGGAGGCGGGAGGCGTAACTGGGATGTTACGGGGAAGTGGGGTGTGGACTGCGGGATGACTGCGCGGGATGCCCGAGGAAGGGAGGCAGTGTGGAAACGTCGGCGGAGATGGACATCTTCCAACGTAAAAGACAAAGAAAATATCCACAGGCGAGATGAACTGAGGGACCGAAAGAGAATCAGAAGGGAGTAGGGGATATGGAGCTGTAGAGATAGAGAAAGGAGTGGATTGCTGAATGGAGGGAACAAGAAAAGGAAGAGATAGAGACTTGTGGGGAAATAGGTGGGTGGTTGTCGAAAGAGAAAGATGTAAAGGGCGTGGCAGAATGTAGAGGACGGGAAAACGAGAAACAAAAAACAAACAAATTTTTGACGTTGGAATGGAGGTCGGAAACGGACAAAGGGAGGGGATGGAGACGGGAGAGAGGAGCGGGGGAAAAAGTTGGATCCATGAAATGACAAATGGTGACTTGAGCCAAAACAGTTTTTTTCCTCGATTCGGTCGCGCAGTAAAAAAGGGGGGGACGGCGGGGCAGCAAGGGGGACGGACGAGAGGGAGGGTTCTGGAAAGTATTTTACCCCCTTTCCATCTCTCACCCCACCAACCTATCCCGTCCGCGCATCCCCCGCTCTCATCTCCCCGACCTTCCCGCTTCCCCATTCTGTTCTCCCGACCCACCCCTACGCGTTCATCTCATTTTTTCGCAAATGTTAACTATCCGTTTTTCGGGTTGTAAACAACCCCCGCGACATGTGAATGCTCCGCGTCGTTGGAGGGTTAAAAAAAAGAGGTGGATGGTTGGTGTGAGTAGTAGAAGGGGGTGGGGAGAGGAATCGATAATGACCGGGATGGGATGGCAGAAAAAGTAGTGAGAATATTTATCCATCTCTTTTCCCCCATCTCTGTCTCTCTCTCTTACTTCGCTTTCCTTCCACCATTAAGAGGGGAGGGGAGGAGGGTGGACTCCGAGATCGTGTTTTGGTGGTGCGTCTCATCGTAAAGGAATGTTTTCCCAGGCCCCCTTTTCGCGAATTTTTAAAACGCGCGGTGGTTTCTTCGCTACCCCCCTCCCCCCCAATCCCCAGCCTCCATTCTCTCCTCCCTCGTTCCGATCCCCACCGCCCGTCCGGCCAGCCCATCTTCCTCCTTCCCCTGGCCTCTCAGTCTCTTTCGCTCTCCCAAGGCGGCGTCAACGGGAAATCACGGGGTGGATTTGTGAGGATGAGGGAAAAAAAGGCGGAGATAGCGCGCAACGTCATATAGGTAACATTGTCGTCTCCATTTCCGAAGGTTTATCTTTTCGCGTGCCGCCTCTCTTCTAGAACCCGAGAAATTGACCTGCCAGTCGTCAAATTTATTTTATGCGCCGATGCATAAAAATGCCGTCGACGCGTAGGCGGCATCGTTTTCAAAAGAGAGGAATTTATGGCGAACTTCATATTTGTATAAAATACGCATGCATGGGTTTGCAAATGTTTAAGTAGTCTATAAGTCAGGAAATGCTTGCTCGTGATACCTTTTCCTGCTGCTGGAAAAAAAATTTATCAGTAGTCAGGCGACGATGAATCGCTTAACATGGCATATTCTATCATTATGGCCGTTTGCTAAATGCTGTCCTTATCAAACATGACGGCACATAATATGTCCTACCATTTAAATGCAAAATTAAAAAAAAACGCTGTACTTCAACTTTATGTACTCATTTAACTAATGCATTCCATAGAGATCAAGTTAGAGAGAAACTTTATTTTTTATATATTTTTTTAATATTTCAAAAATGTCAGTATGAACGTTGTACTGAATCTCTTAGAAAAGCTTTTTAGCAAGCCCAAGATATGTGAGATACTACGGGAATAGTGTGATAGAAACTTTCCACTCATTTTGAAAATGTGACGCGAAGCTCGTTTTCCACCAATTGAAAAAGTTATCTGCAAATAAATACAATATATGTATATATATATATATATATATATATATACATATATATATATACATATATATACGAAATGTGGGGGCCAAACTTAACACAATATTTCCAATAAAAATAGCATTTCTTACAAAACGATTCATTAATTAACTATCACTAATGCTATGCCACGCAGTTATGTACATATAGTTCAATCTAAACGCATCAAGACGTTATATATTTTCAACTGACAGAGAAGTAGAAGACGGATTTGCAGAGATACATTTGCCTAAACATTAAGGCTTGCAATGAAGACATCAAACATTTCTGTACTTGAATGTTTTACCGATAATTATGTCAGTTTTCTTCCTACTGTATTATATTTTCCTCTTGTAGTCGGCAGTATTTCTGAGATTGTAAATTATCTACTCCTACTGATAATACAAACATAAAAACTTTATTCTAATTTATTAAGAGCCAAGAATTAATCTGCGTACTACTCAAGCATGGTTATATATTTCCGCTGACGAAATAAGGAGCCGTTAAATTAAATTGAAGGCAAGGCATTAGAAAAGGTAACATGACGTCAGCAATGTCATGCAGACGGAAACGGATCCGGTTTGGTCTCAGAAAGAGAGTCGTTGAGGGGCACGTCCGAATGTGCGCTCAAACACGGTTCCGGAGCATCTCACTTTCCTGTGCGCACCTCCTACATCCATACATTACTTCTTCCTCTCCGTTTTCACTGGTTCCATTTCGTGACCATTATCTTTCTCTCTCTCTGGTCCTTCCATTCACGAACACCGTGCAACATGCAGCAATGACAATAAGAAACCCGAATAGTTAAACAACTACTGAGAAGAGGGGGGGGGGCGAGGAAGTGGTTGGGGTAAAGGGTAGTAGACTCTCCAGAATGGAGTAATCTCAGGAGAATGGGTCTGAATAGCAAAACGGGATGAGAAGGTTTTCAAGTGGGACCGAGGGAGACGGTCTACAGTCGTGGAGGAGGAGGACAAAGGGGACGGGGTGAGGGACAGCGGTGTGGTGAGGAGCAGGATAGTTGGGGTCTATGGCAGAGTAGAAGGGAAAAATATTCTGGGCTGAATAAATCTGCACGGGTAAGGAGCACTGAAGAATAGATACGCGCTTCTTAAACACACCTAAGCAAACCAATCTTGGACCTTCTTCTGTTTGGTGATGTTAATTCTAACAGAGGAGTAAATTTCATTCCGATGAGTAATCAAGAATTTCGAGCTAATACAGTTTATTCATGTGAGTTCAAAATGAAATGCTCCAAAAATACTAAAAAGATAACAAAACAGTTACATCAGTCATATAAAACGGATTTAATAACAATGAAAAAATTCGGAAATATCAGTCGAAGTTTTCAGAGTACGAATGAACACCACGAAATCCACCAATAGATTTAATCCTAATGATTTGCATTTATTGGTGATCATTATGTGCTTGGTAATCGTTATTACCGGGATTCAGTAATTAAGCTAGCGTAACGAGGCGATCATAAGTAGGCGTTTCACTGATGAAATTCAATTCGGAGATTGAATTTATGAATCCACAGAATAGGAAAATGGGCTTATTCAACAATGACAGACCAATATGTAATTCTATACCGTTGAAAATTGCGCCTACACATAATGAAGGCAGATAATTACAAGAGACTGTAAAAATCTGTTAAACCGTTTAAATAATTTTAGATATTAAAAATTGCATATAATTATCAGTGCCCAAGTCACTTTCTGCAAAAAGAGTACCCTAATGCATTTAAAGAGTAATCCATAAAAGAGAACGGAAACCATCCTCTCTTATCGGAAGCATAAGTATAATATTTCTCAGGTATTGGATAAATACTTCTAGGTTTTCTAAGTATCACGCCTGCAATATATTTGTAGTTAAAAATACTTCTATGAGTTGGGCCAACCCGAGTCACATTATTACAATATTGAAATGGATTTAAGGAAAAAGATTTAGATTGTATTCATTCAATAGTCTCGAATAGTTGACTCCCTCATAGTGATTTCTCTATCCTCTTTGAAGAAAAAAATATCGGAAATCCGAAAAAGCTTCTGCAGGTCACTTATTTTTTAAATGAATTTAATATATTAGCTCAGTCACACTGTATTCAGTTTGAGTAAAGCAAAGTTTTAGGTCTGTGGTAGACGAAGCTTGTAGAAACTTTAGAAGTATATGAACTTAAACAACGATATTGTGAGATCAAACTAAATGGCTATAAAGTATTTAATGGATATTTGGTTTCCCTTTGATTGTTTAATGAGTTTACGATGATATCTATGGTATGAGTTAAATAACTAACAATATATATTTAAATTTCAATTAAAATAAAACCAATGCATAAGAAATACGTTGAACAGAGCAGGTGGACAGGACATTTCATTTTGAATTAACTAAAATAGATTTGAGGACAATAAATTTACATGCTTACTCACGACATGCTTGTGGTTTCATATCTACAGTGCTCTGGCTGGCGCGGATGTGCGATGCTGCTTAAAAAGGATCGAGAGTTCCCTTCTCGCCGGTGCATACAGTCAGGATCCCGGGGTGAAATTATGGAACCTTCAAACTCGAGGTTAATAGCACACCGAGCGTCGTTTCCTGGATGTAAAAATCAAAATTATCAGAGTCAATTCAAAATAATATTTAAGCTCTCGGCCTACAGTGCTAGTACCTAGTCAAATTAAAATTCAAGGAAAATAATTAATTCAACACCTAGACTCAGTGAGTTTTCCCAATTTTTTGGACATTATTTTAACTCATTACTCAGGTGATAATTTTCTATTGCATGAAGGATTCAACCTCATCACGTTTTATTACATTTCCCTGCAGGTAAACGCCATTAAATGGTATTTACAATGGGTAGACGCCTGCTGCAAAGGGAGTTACTAGGAGAATTGAGGAGCATTTTCATGGTAAAAAGAACTGTTTGTCCTCTGACTGACGAGACCGCCACTAACTCTCAAGCCAACGGGTGCAGAAAATTGGGTTGGTACGAAAATTCAAACTGAGACTTGTGGTTGGCCACACCAAAAGGACAACTGAGATGAGGGCAGGCGAGAAGAGGCCTTCTCATACTCCTCAGGGACGACGAAACGCAGGCAGCTCTACGAGGAAACGGCCTCCACCCCGAAACTCTTCACCACTACGCCCTATCCCACTATCCCTATACCGGGTGTGAGAGGGGGTGAAACGCGAGAACGGTGGTGACAGATATTGCACGAAAAGAATGCTTTTGAGCGCAGCCCTGTGCCGTTCTCCTCCCCCCTCATCTCCCCCCACTTCACCCATCGCACAAAAACTGTCTCAAACCCAGGACGACTCTTCCCACCGACGAACAATCTCCCCCTCGGAGTTCACACTCCAGACTCTCTCTCCCTCCTCAGCATCACTTCACCCCCCCCCCCTCAATCCACGAAAAACCCTCCAAAGAAAAAATCCTTGCTACATCCCCAATTCACGCCTACGGTCTCCTTCACTTCCTCCCCACCCCTTCTTAACTCCTTCTAAATCCCTTTCCCACCCTCAAACCTTTCCGCGCGCTCTTTTACCCCCTAACCCCCAATACGCTCACCCCTCCACCCCCACCACCATCACTCCAAAATCGAACAAGAAAAACCCGCATCGACATATTTTACGCCGTCACGCCTCAATCTATCCGCCTACCTTAACTGCTGCTGTCCCACCATCATCCCCCCGCCCTGAGAATCGCCCTCGCTCTCAGAGACCACGCACACACTTATAAAGCATACAAGGCTCCAGAAAATCCCGCCATATATATAAACATCCCTTTCTCCATTCTCCCAAACCACTATCCCAGCAATCCCTTCAGAAATCCGTCGGAAAAATGAAACATCTCGATTTCAAATGCTGAAGGATCCCCTCGCCCATTTTTACCTTCGGACCACGGCACTGGGGAGGGGGTGAAGGGAAGCGAGACACATGGGAGATTCATCCGAGAAACGGTTTTAAGAGTTCGTGCCCACTCCCTATCCTCACCCGAGAGATATCCCCTGCATCTTGCATCTAAATTCGGCCATTCCTGCACCCCACCGCGTACCAATCCCGTTTCCCCTCCAACAAAAAATATTAATATGCGAGTTAATGTATAAGTATTGTAATTTATGCTTGCATACATATAATATAGAACAAAATATATACATAGAAATAGAACACAAACATATAACAAAAAATAGAACACAAAAATAGAACCCAAATACACATATAAAACACGTATAAGGACACTAACATGCGAAATGGTTTGAGCTTTCGGCCTTCTTCAGGTCAAACTCAGTGGCCGTCCGTCGCATTGAACGTTTAACTGCGTGCTCCTTGGAGCCTTTCGCTAAGAATAGACAAATGCCAACATGGGGTTTCTCTCCGCCCTTCCTCCTTCCCAATGCATCCGTAATGGCGCACATGACATCAGCTGTCGGTCACCTCCTCTATAACTGCAACAGACCCCTGCCTACTACGGAGTCTGACTTGAAGAAGGCCAAAAGCTGTAACTATCTTAAGTGTGAATGTCCTTTTACGTGTTTTCTATGCATATTTTTGTGTTCTATTGTGCCGTCCAAGAGTCATTTTGCTCTAATGATAGCTTCTATATACACACAACATGTGGAAGGCACAATAGAATAAAATATATAACACGTAAAAGGGCACTCACATTTCAGAAAGTTTAAGCTTTCGGCCTTAGGGTCAGACTGGCTTTTGATCTCGTGAGTGCTTCTACATTTTATATATATATATGTATATATATATATGTATATATATATATATATATATGTGTGTGTATATGTATATGTATATATATATATATATATATATATATATATATATATATATATATATATATATATTGTAATTGAGGGGAGAATGTTAGGCAAACGAGGAAAGGGAAGGAACAGGATAGGGATGTTGGACGGGATGAAGGGAGGAAGAAAGTACTCAAGAGCTGAAGAGGGACCTGATGTAGAGTAGGATGTTGTGTTTTGCTAGGGGCCACAAATTATTTAATTAGTAATTACGTCCATCCAAAAACCTACCTTAACCGGTAGATTACCTAGTAATAATAATAATATATACCTGTATATATACATATATATATACATATATATATATATATATTTATAAACAAATTTTATCACACATACATATACCATACATACATACGAATATACATGCACACATACAAACATAAAATAAAAAGGAAGTTGTGTGCGTGAATGCCACACGTACGCTCAGGAGCTGCGCACCATCGCACGGCTGTCGAGTGAACCTACGAAGACCCAGTCCGCTGCCGATGGGCACTCACATCTCCCGCCCACGCATTCCCTTCTCTCACCATTTCTCTCTCCCTCTCCGACTCCTACTCCCTCTCAATTCCTCTTATCTCCTCCTTTCTATCCCTTTCCCTCGCCTCTAAGCCTCCTTCCCCCTCATCCAGGTCTCTCCTCAAAAATCCAGCGTAGGCGTAAGAGCGAAATGAGGTGGCCTGCGCCATCGACGTATTGAAGGAATCGAATACCGCGCGCCTGGGGCCAACCGAGCGTGCCACGGCCCTGTGTGTTCCCCAGAGCCCTCCCACCGACCAACTGCACCGACTTCCGTCCTCGGCCCCTCGCCCTTCATATTCACCTACCGATCATCCTCCCCTTCTCCGCCTGTATTTGATGCCCAGTATCCTCTATCATAGCAGAGAGCCCACCTTTTACCCTTCGGCAATTTCTAAACACTATCGTCCCCCGCTGCTTTAACCCTACTCTCGTAGTCCACGATCTTCGCGCACTCCTCCACGTCCCCAATCGTTATAAATGTCTACTTTGTTTCTTAAATTCTATGACTGCAATAACTTTGATGGTCAGTCATAGGATAATTGCATCTTCCGGGAAAAGAGTAATGACTTCATTCCTTCATAATATTTCCTTTTCATATTGATTAAATAAAAAGTGAATAGCACTTAGAGACCTGGGTTCCTCTCTCAAAATTACTGAGGAAGATTGAAAGAAAATTTGTGTTAACAACTTTCAACAACTTATAGAGACATGAATTTCACATTCCTTAATGGCTTTCCAATAGTGTTCACTGGAGAAGGTAGAGCAAAATAATGACTGGTCTACTCCCATGTTTAATCTCATCTCATCAGTATACATTAATGGTTTCATGAAATATCTGCTGCTAACGATTACATTGGGAAATGTTTTACATACCAAGTTTGCTCGTCAATCTCCTCTTCCGTAGACAATATTTCACTAAGAAATCAATGAAAATAAAAAAATTACATCCACTCTTATAAGTATCCCTTTTATAAATATGCGAAGGTAAGGGGAACGTATGTCATCTCATATATCCCCAGGTGAGGTGTTCTGGACATTATAATTTTAAATATATATATATATATATATATATATATATATATATATATATATATATATACATATATACATATACTATATACATTTATATTATTGGTAATCTGCCGTTTAAGGTAGGTCTTGGATGGATGCAGACTAATTATCATTACACTTCTTGATCTCATTCAAAAAGAAAACAAACTCACATCCCACAATACATTAAATTGTTCCACAATTTCATTCCAGTTCCAGTTTCATTCCAGTTCCACAATTTTGTAAATTGTGTTTAAATAAATACAATTTCATATCCTCATGATATTTTAATAAAAAAATCAGGTTAAGCAAAAATTTTGTCCACCGTAATACATTAATTCCAATTTCTAATATTTTCTCCTGCCAAGTAAGAAACTCTGACCCTTGTGACGGATGAAAGTAAGGATGTAAAATTCAGCCGAAAATTTCCCACAAAATCCCTTTCTGTGCAAACAATCACGTTTCGTACTTTCTTCATCTAGGCAACACTGAAATTCTTCGTTTCCTCCACGATCTCCGGCAATACCTCGATCTCCCAAAGAGAACACTCCCTTCCTCAAACCGTCTACATCGGCTCGATCTCCAGTCCACTTGTTTTCTCCATTTCCCTTCCAAAAGTTTCTTTATCAAACAATCCTATTCCCTTGATTGTAGCGGGGAGATCGCCTCCGGGACACGAGATCTCACCGTTCTTTTCGTTAAGCGAATTACACAAATCGTTGCCCCTCCCTTCGGGCCCGCATGTGGAAAAGGAAAAGAAGTTAGAGGCGTATTTTTGCTGATAGAAAGAGCTGTTTTTTATGTTTTTCGAAGATATTCTCTCTCACGAGGAAGCTGGTATTGTAGAATAATATAGTTCTTTTCCTCAAAAGCTGAAGAACAATTATTTGCCACTTTTCGGAGGGAAGGAATTCGTGCACAATTTACGCATTACGACGGCGATAATCGACTAAAATTATACAAAATGATAAATGCTATTTTTGGATTAGTCAAAAGTGCGATGGAGCTAGGCTATATCGCTGAATATATACTCTTTTAGCAAAGAGTTTCCGTCGTATATATATGTTCATTTCGTTCAAAAATAGCTTTATTGAAGATTATTTATTTGATATTACATAACATTTGTTGTCTCCGGCGAAACTCTATGGAAATTTACCAAACATATTAAAATGAAATGTAATTATTAACTGTGTAATTCCACACACTTTATTTAGAACACGACCCAGGTTTTGACGTTGAACGTCACCATCAGGTCAATGATGATGACGTTGAGCGTCGAAACCTGGGTCGTGTTCCACATAAAGCGTACAGGATTACGAATTCAAAAATTTAATTTCAGTTTTTAATCAAAGATTGAGTAGGTTATACGATAGTTCTCCACTAAAGAACTGAATTTCTTACAGTGGGGCTGAATATAACAGTTTAAATTAAGATTTTCAGCCTTTACATATAATTTAAAAATGAAAATTATCAACATTTAGTAATATCCTTCCTTCAAAACGTAGCCCATCTTTAAGTCTATTTTAATCGAACATAATATCATTCAAAGACCCTGCATTAAATTCCGCTTTTTTCAGCGTGAGATAAGTAATGAAATCATTTCTGAAATAAAACTATAACCGGTATATGATATATGAATAGGACGAAAGCTCTTAGCGTAAGGTAATCTTTCAAGAATAAGTCAAATTCTTAAAGAAGATATATAAATGTACGTGTGTGTATCTCAAACACATCTGAAGGAGGAACCCCAGATTGATAATTTAAGAATAAAGAACAATCGTCTAATACGTTGAAATACAGTTTAAATCACTTACACAACAGATGTATCAGTAAAATACTTTCCTGCTGTTACTCAAAAAGTATAATATCTAGAGGGCTCGGGTTCAAATCCCGGCGGTATTGAATTTTTTTCAGGGGTATTTCGACCCCTATTTGTGGTGCTTTGTGGAGGGCATTTTGAGTGAGTACGCCGTCGGTTGGTTGGGACGTTAAGCTGCGGACCCCTTGGCGCCTTTCGTAAAGAGTAGGCTAATGCCAACGCCGGGTTTCTCTCCACCCTTCATCCTTTCCTGTCCATCCCCTATGGCGCAAATGACCTCAGCTGTCGGTCGCCTCCCCTAAATACTACTACTGCACACATACATCTACATCTACATAATACCCCACAAGCCGCCGCAAGGGCGTGTGGCGGGGGGTGTTAGGTCACCAACCGTAAAAAAGAAAAATACCACATGCAAAAAAACAACACGGAAAATTACACCCACAGCAGCGCACACACTCATGCAAAAATCCCTTCATCCAATACTCATGCAAACACATATACCGCAAAACAACTAAAAAACTGCACCCCATGATGCAGCACGACATCACATTGGGTATATACATACATTGGGTATTCATAAATATATTATTGGCACCACATACAATTTGAGAGCGCTATCTTAGTCCGATTGGTTTCTGATGCACGATAATAGCTCGCACTTCATTTTTATTATTATCAATACCTACAAGTAGTGTTTAAATTAATATATTACTAACATAGTAACTGGTGTTACTTTTGTCATCTCCGTGTATATTTTATACATGCTCACAGCATTATTTCCCCTGTCAGAACCATTTACTGGAAAAACTCTTCGAAATCTTTCATTTTTAGGCTCGAGGATATTCATATTAAATTTTTCTTTTAATATTGTATATATTAATTTTTAAAGTGAAATATTGTGCATTTCGTTAACATGCGATTTTAAATTTGATATTTCGAAAAATAACTTATTACGCAAGACAGTATGTTCTATTGCGTGACATTATTATGAAGGAGAAGACTTGTTTCTAGCTACTAAGAAGATTCATTTCAAGACAAGAGTCTAATTATTTATTTTAATTTCGACAATTTAAAGGAATTAATGAGCTGATGTTATTTAGTTCATGTGAACTCTTTACACGAAGTTATTTGGGGGATGACTGTGAGGTATAGAGCAGGCGAGAAACTTTTTTGTCCCGACTTCTTAGAGCAACACGCACAACACAAGCCTAAAGCTGACGACGACCTTTCAGCGTAGATATTGAAAAGACGTCTACAACAACGGCTGCTAACGCCTCCGTAGACATATACATGAGCGAAAGGACGAGTTTTTTCGGCGTGTGAGCCAGGTTTTGGGACGAACAGAAGAGAAGGGAAAGAAATGATGGACAAGGAGAGGAGATGACGGTAAGCGAGAAGAGAGGAAGTGTGTGCTCGTGTGAAGGGGGGGCTAGGGTGAGAGGGAGAGGGGTGACGGAGGAGGATGGAGAAAGGGAGAAGTTGAGTAGACATGATGGCGGGACAATCGCACGCATACAAACCCACGCGCAGGGAGGGCCCCGGTGGAATAAAACGGAATGGTGAAGGGTAAAGAAGGGGAGGGTTGGAGAGGTGGGTAGAGGAGTTGGGAGGGGAGGTCGGGGAGTTTAGGATAGGAGGGATAGCGGAGGGGCTCCAGGCTTGCTCCGAAGTGTAAAAGGAAATTCGCAGAACGTGCATAACTGCCCAAGGCGCAGTGGAATGGAATGCCCCATCCCGCAAAATTCGCTAGAAAAAAATGAAAATAACATCGAGCGAGGAAGGAATGGGTGAAAGAGGAGAAAGCGGTCGTCAGTAGGAGACGATACGAGGGCGATGAAGTAACTCTCAGAAGAATCGAAACGGAAAGGCGAAAGAATGAAAGAAGAGGTGAATAATTTGACGCAGGGAGGAACGGGCGATGGTAAAACGGATTCGCGACTATGGAGGGGGGCATATTTAGAGAGCAAATGAATCTTAGAATAAAATTAGGGAAATGAGTTGTTTCCATGGAATCAACTACCGAAATACTTGGTGACTAACCAATAAATCACTTCAAAAGCATCAAAAAGGGAAAAACTTAAGAATTTTAAGGTCGTTACATCGATATCACAATAAGAGACCAAGTAGGATAATTTTTGACGGATGTTTTCGACGGCAGCAGACTCAATTCTGTTGCTACACCACGTTATAGTCTACTTAAGGGTAAATTGAAATCTAATTCACTGGATTCTGTTTACCGTTTATATTCTGAGGTTAAATTTGGACTCGGAAATGGCTGTTTCCAATCATTTGCGCATAGTTTTGACTTTATTCAAATGGAAACTGATACCTTCTGGTAAATCAAACCATCTTTTTTAACGTAAGATAAAATAAATTCGAACTTTTTAGGCTTTAAGTAATAAAAAATATAAATAACATGAGCGTTTTCCGAAAAATGATTCTACTATGCTCTTCTTCCCCATGATTAGTTTCTAAGGGACATACAAATATAATTCATAAAGGGTAATTTCCTTTTCGTGAGTACCGCTAAAAAGTGTACAAAAGATTTATATGTACGTCACCTTAAATATAAATTTTTTCGGTTTAGTGTTGTTGTTTAAGTATGAATACATTTATTTTCATCCATTTAAAATGTGCATATATTGCAATAGGACACAATACACAATAGAATTCCGCAAGAAAAGACACTAAACTAATGAAAAGAAAATAAATTTGCATTGCTCATCATAAATTTTTGACAAAACCTCGACCAGTGCAACATATTCATGTATCAAGAGCAAGACAATTTTTCGCTCTGGTTAATACCACGATTAAAAAAATTATGCTCTTCTACGACTATTTTACGCTATTTTACGGCTTTCTTCTTTCACAGTGTTATATCTACAACCAAAAGTCAAGTACAATAATATTGTCAGTGCACTAATCCTTTGTAAAACGGTGAAGTTTAAGGCTTTAGGATGTTCAATAACCTATTTGCTCGGAGAATTAGCACCATAACGGACATTTACATCTATATCAGAAAAATACGAGAAAGGCATTGAGGCATAAATAACTCAATTAGATTAAATAATATAAAATATTTAGTAAACTTTGCAATTAGTAAAGAATTAAATCTTTAATGAGTGGGATATTGGTTTCATGTGGAGAGCGCCGGGGTTATGTGTGAATGAGCCCACGAGGAATAAACGAGACTCAAGAGTGTGAATTAAGAGGGCGGATGAAAATTTAACGAAAGCGGAGAAAACGTGCAAACACTTGGGGAAAAGGAGTAAGATAAAAGGAATGTCGAGAGGAAAAAACTGGCAGTAAAATGCTGGGATTATTTGGACACGGGAGTGTGATAGGGGTGGAAAAGTGTTTTTCGTGCGAATTTTGTAGGCAAAGGGAAATATAAGAGGATAGGGAGGAAATAAAAGGGGCTCACGTGGCAAGGCTTTACTGAAAGT
This sequence comes from Hetaerina americana, assembly GCF_022747635.1. Lineage (NCBI taxonomy): Eukaryota > Metazoa > Arthropoda > Insecta > Odonata > Calopterygidae > Hetaerina > Hetaerina americana. Next base: position 55,323,346 of record NW_027286069.1, read on the forward strand.
GCGCTTTTTACGTAAAAACGTAGGAAACATCAATCTTAGTGACCACTTCAGTTGCTTTGCTTCCAAGAAATTTGTGTTACTTTTGACTAAACTATAACACTATCATATAGTATATAATAATATATATCATAATGGGCACTGACACAGGTGATGTTCGTAACGGATTTTCGCTGGCTGATAGTTGGATTCCTTATATTCACATAAAAATTAGGCAAGGCACTCAGCTTTAGTACAAATAACAATTGGGAATCTTTACTAAACTAAACTAATGGACAGTCGGTCATAACCATTCCCACGGTCAAAATTCAATGTTATGCAATGAAGAAATTTCTAACGAACTTCACTTCCTTTGTCTTTTGATGATAAATGTACTTAAATAATATAAAGATATTGTAAATCTTAAATCAATTTGAAAACCATCGGCTAAAATATCTCAAGACGCTATTCCAAGCCGTTGAAACATCAACCAAATGTCATTAATTAACGATGGAGAGTAAAATATAACAATATTTGATGGATAGAAATACCAATAATAAGGAAATACTTGGTCCCTATAAAATTGAAATTTCACCGACTCTTACAGCGCTTACATATCACACCCATCTCGCTGTGGACTATTTTGAAACAAGGAAAAAGCGATGACCATTAGAAAGTAGGGTGGTAAATAAAGTTAGAAAAAAAAAAGGCGACCATGAGGGAGGTGCGTTGGGCACTTTTGCGGAATTATTATTCGTCTCGTGGACTGGCCCGAGGAGACTGGGGAAACGATCGAAGCAACGGCAAGGACGCGTTTCATGGAGATATGGAGAATAAGAAGGGAAAAGGAATGGACGGAGGTTTGAAGCGAGCTAGAGACTGGTGGAAGGGGAAGCGTAGAAGTAGGCGTGGCTCCACTCCTACTCTATCCTAGGGGGAGGAACGGCACGGAGAGGCTTATTAGGGATGGAGATCGGGATGGAGCAGGGTAAACAGATAAATGGGAGACATAGGAAGGCCTGTGCGTCGGCGTATGGAGGAGAGTGGACACGGTGGACTAAGAAGTAAGAACTCCCGCGGTGGAACGTAGTTGAGTGGGTAGGAGAGTATGGAGAAGGCGGTTGAGCGAAGAAAGAGTGGAAAAAGGGGGGTAAGGAATAAGAACACGTCTGCCCGAAGTGGTGAGGGGTAAGGAGAAAGGAGGGGAAGTAAAGGAGTAGGGAGAGAGAGAGAGTGAGAGAGATGGAGCGACATTTCCACGCCCCTTTATTCGGAGCACGTATTTGTCGAAGAAAACTCAGGATGAAGAAAAGCAAGGGAGCGGAGGGTGGGGGGAAGCAGAGGGGTGGAGTGAGAGTGAAATGGGAGTTAGGGAGTGGGGAGGGTGCGGTGTGGGAGGGTATGGGGACTACGGGTCTCCTCCCGAGTAGGGACGTGTGAGGGGGCGGGGTGCAGGGGCGGAGAGAGCAGTGGAGGGCGTGGCGGAGAGGGAGGGTTAGGAAAGGGGTGAGGGGGGAGGGAGCTATGATACAGGCGGCTTGGAGTGAGTCCGGGTGTGCTTAGCGTGAGGAGTCGGGAAGAGAACGGCTAGGGAATGGAGAACGTAGGGAAAAGGGACGCGGGTGTGAATATAGAAGAGTGGGAAGGGGCGGAAGAAGAAGAAGCCGGATAGGGAGACTGACAGAGTCCGTACATGAGACGTAGACAATTATTAGGGAGAAGAAGATAGAGAAAAAGAGGGAATATAATAGTATACAGCAAAATATTTTCCATGGCTATGGATAATAGGCATCCTTCTCAAATGGGCAGCAGGAATTTGTGCAGAAAAATTTGGTGAAAACGGCTATCAAGTTATATTAACAACTTCAGCGTCAAAGCAGCCTGGACGAAGTAATAAAAAGGAAAGTGAGGAATTTCATTTGGGCAGGCCGGAAGGTTAAATCTTTCACAAGTGACGGTAAAAAAAGAGCATCTCGCATTTTCAAGAATATTTCCATAAGGTCTTACTGAAATACTTTACTACACTTTTTAATAAGACAATTTTGGGAGGTCTAAGAAAGAAATGCTACATTTGCTAGTTTTCCATCAAATATTCTAGACTGAAATTATTTCTATCAGTATTAAATTAAACTTTTATTTGTGGTAACAGATGCTCAAAGAACGACCCAGTAGTTCAAACGGCTGCACCTTAACTACAAGTACAAAATGCCAAGACATTTTTTCTTTGGTATACAGTTTTATATACTATTAATACCATATATTAGCAGTTGACGCTCTTAAGGGACTAATCAATGATAACGCTTCCCGCTGAACAATGCACGATACATCCTAAAAGCCAGGAATTAAATAGAGAACTTTTGAAAGTCACTTAATGTCTAGCCTCCTCGATGCCGTCCGAAAATATTTTCTTCACTCTACCCAGAAATATAATTCTTCATTCTTTCACAGTCTAATATTTCAGTGCCTCCCGATATTTTTTACAATTGCTTCTTCATTTTAAATGTAAATTTAAGATATTTAACCATGAAATAGGTTGAAAAGAGAGTGAAGCTAAGGAAACATACTCTTATAGGTACAAATTGAGTAGCTTCTGGCGTGATGTGGTGGAAGTCGAATGTAAGGAATTACTGATCGTTGCACTTTTCCACTTGATATATCAAATGGTAAGTGCTACGATTAATTATTCACTCATATAGGTAGGGCATCACCTCGGATACGTCAGGTATTTATAATTAAAATATTTTTACAAATTGTTAGTAATATCAGTAATAATATTTATGCAACTTTTACGATTATATTAATTATATAATTTTAAACGAGTCATTCACAGCGACTGATTTAGACTTATATTTGTGAATAGTTTAGTGATAACTTTTCCTAGTTTTTTTTCACTTTTCAAACAGTTGTATTTCAATTACTTACAATGGATAGTTATTATTACATATTTAATAAAATGGTAAATGAATGATTCTCCATTTTGGTTTACTGCGAATTTTTAGTCTAGAATTGCATAGAAAGCTAATTAAGTAAGAAAGCTAAGTTAATAAAGAAATTATTTAAAGAAAGTGTTACTTCCAACGTCCAAAACTTTCTCAGAGAAATTTCAATTGGATGCTTCCTTTTCTGACGGTGGTAATCGAAAAAACACTAAGCCGCTGGTGCATCAAAAAGCTTAACCTGCTGACTTATTCACTTGATAAAGTAATTCACATCTACGTATCAAAGGAAAGATCAGGTTTATGGAAATTTTTTTAATTCCACTATGAAGCATCTTTTGCCAATCAAAACCTAAGAGTAAAACTTTTCCACGAGTAGATAGCGAGAGAAAAGGCTTTGAAGGAAAGTAAGAATAGTAAGATCCAGCATTCTCGGTAACGACAGCAAATTTTCCAAAATATAAAGAAAAAATATGCATTTATACTATAGTTTCAGAATGAAAATTAATTTGAATAAAAGAAAATCTTGCATGCATATGAGCCCTCAAAAAGAATTCTTTTGATAGATATAACTTGGCGGCTCCCGACTACTTTTAAAATAAGGATGATATATTCACCTTAATAAGTTTCAATATGATTGAAAAAAACCTCCTTAAGAATCGTCACTCTAGAAGAGAATACAATTATAGTATAGACTCGGAATTGAAATGAAAAATCGCACGTTTAATTATTTAACTCGGAGAACCTTCTCTCAGTATTATAAATGGGCAGCCTATTCAATGAAACTGTAAAAATTAATTTCTCAGTAATCAATTAGAAATTAATAATTATTTTACGTATATCAGGAGTTGTTTCATTTTCAGAGCCATAAAAGAAAATTAACTGACATTTATATTTCAAATATAATGAAAACAAAGGCACCGTAGGGTATCATAAAGTATACGTAGTCAAGATATTTTTTGTATAAACATTAAATATAGAGGTTGAGGGTGGACGTACAAAAGGACATCTTTAAAGGCCATGGTAGATAGTATACATTCATTTTATTAATTCGACGGACAATTAGATAAAATAAATATAATGTACATTACATATGAAGAGCAATAATATTAAGGGGAGGAAAGTAAGGGAGTTGCCAAAGTGGGATATAAAGGGCCTGCGGTGTAAAAAGAGAAATAAGAGAAGATTAAGACAACGAAAACCAAAAATAGTGATCCGAAAAACCCGGTGAGGGATGACAGGGATCGGAGAGCAGAATGCTCCAGCAGTTAAAAATATAGGGGCAGAAAAAGATCGTATCAAAGAGAACCAGGTAAATGTGGTCCTTTGGAGAAAGTAAATAGAAACGAGAGTGGAGCTTACGTATCGAAGGAAATGAGGCACAGGGGAAAGAGAGAGGGAAGGCCAGGAATGGAGGGCGGGAGGGAATTTACGTTGGTTTTTGGTAGAGCGGTGGAAGGGAAAAAGTCGACCGGAAAAGTGGAAACGGGTGGAAGAAGAGACGAAAGGAGAGCGGGTGAGAGAAGGAAAGAAAACAAGAAAACGCAGCGGCGAAAGATGAAAGCGAGTAAGACGGAGAGCGGACGGAGGAGGGGTGAAGTGAAAATGGAGAGGGAGGGGATGGAGAAGGGAAGAGGGTGGGCGTTAGCCTACGGAGGAGGGGGAGGCTGGCCCCCAAGTTGGATGAGAAATGGGGGGCGTGCCTGCGGGGGTTTCTGTGGCGATGTTGTCTCTTCATCCAGGGCAGTTCCCCTTTCAGCCGCATCAATGATCACGTGGGCCAAGCCAGAGAGGAATACTCCCGATGGCAGGCCGAGGGAGAAAGGGGAGATTGCCGGAGAAGAAAAGAGGGGAAATAGAGATTAGGGAGGAGAGACGATGATGGAGAATGAGCGAGGTATGGAGAGTCCGGAGGGACCTGGAGGGGTGTGGGCGGGAGTTGCCGTGGAAAGCAGCGGGGGGATGGGCACAGAATTGACCCATCGGATTCAGTAGGGCAATGTGTAATGGAGGGAGTCTGGGGGGGGGGATGTTTGCAGGACTCATTCCCGGTTCGCCAGCCACTACTTGCTAACCATTACTACTTATGCTGATACGATTGCCTAGGAATGCTCGAGTAAAGAACGCTCAGGTTTTTCACTTGTTTACACGACGCGAAGTTTGTCGTCTCCCGTTTGACTGCGAAACGAGGTTTTCTTTTCCATTACAGAATTCGAGAGATAAACTTGCGGAATTAGTTCCTTTAGGAAGCATCAGTACACAAGTGTCCACTCACTGCCAAATATTTTTGTGCATCTAAGGGAGAGATGGGAGGGTTACGTCGTTAATATTCATTTCCCATACACCCACACACCGGCATAAAAGTATATTATCGTGCAGCCGTTCCCAAATGGAGTTCGCAGACCTGAGGTAGTTCAGGAAATTTCAAGATTTTAAAGCTTCAACTATTATGAATGCGAAATATTTTTTTCTTATAATTTTTTGCGCCTCAAACGCCAATAAATAAGCACCATCAAAATTTCTTAGTCACAGAAAAAGAAAAAAAATGGCCATTTGCAATAGAACAGGGCACTGGCCGCTTGTGACATACAAAAGCAATGTTTAGCTGATATTCCCGTATGCATTTGAAAGTTGAAAAACCATTGGGCGCTAAGTTACTTTACAACGACAGTGAATCATTCGCGGGAAATAAGTAGCACCGTGTATGAAAATAGAATTCATATTTCATATCCAAAACTCACAATTTTCTCTAATAATCAACCTTTGTCGTTATTTGATCTTATAGTAGTCACAATCTATTTTCAAATGAGCCAGCTTGGAATTTAAGAGATTTGGTGCCATTTATCTTATTCAATTTGTTATTTATGAAATATTTTAATAATAAGCGATGTTAATTGATTTTCAGTTTTAAGTGAACTAATAAAATCATGGTTTAAATATTGCTCCACATAATAGTATATAAAGGAAACCCTTACAATCTAAATTACTCAAACACCGTAGTAATTTCAGAGTTTTAAAAATTATGAATGCTAAAATGAGGCCCTTGATAAAAATATTCACGAAATGCTTTTCTGGTAAATGATGTTTACATCCAAAAACACAATTGGCCTTCACTCCAATGGAGGAAGAGATATTAATAAATTACATTGCGTAATTCATACGCAAAAGGGTACATGTTGTTTTTTAAATGAACGATTTTATTATCTCCCGTTATCTATAATTTGTGAAGAGAGATTCCCCTCGTAATTGGCCCATACTATACCAATATTTTTGTGGGTACGTTAATCAATGTCCTTAATTTATAAAAATTGTACTAACAGCACAAAAATCTCGCGGACTTGATGATATGCATGACTGTAGCAGCAGATGGATTCCGAATGTTTACGCATAAAAAAACTAGAATTAGGTGAAGAAAATAATGATTGTCCGGCATAAACGAGCATATGAGGAGTGCGTTGCAAACTTTAATTTTTCAAGGACCATCCATTAATTTGATAAAAGACGATACTCAAGGATAAGATCGCGTAATTTTCACTTTATTATCCGCATTCTAATCTTCTTATATTTTAAAATAGATTTTTACTTACTTTAAAGCATCTTCATCTAATTTTTCCGATGTTTACATGTAGCTAGATTAGCAATGGAAATGCTTCTTGGAGGCCAACTTAGAGAAGTACTACGTGTACTTGCACAAAGGATTAACTACCTAAATCCACCTGCCTTGAAATGCTTGAACTTGAAATACCAAAAATGTATAAAATATCCATAGACCAATATAGTATATACACCTGAAATATAGTTTTTAAATGTTTGCAGACCTCACAAGGGAGTTGTCACTGTACCGTATGGTAGTTTACGTCCATCAAAAAACTTACCTTAACAGGTAGATTACCTATTTTAGTAGTGACCAAATGACTTGTCCGTGCTTCGTTTACTGCGGTGAAATGATTGTGACGATGACAATTATTGAGCATTGATTTTGTGGATTAAAAATCATCAAAAATTAATTGTTTAAACACTTGAAAAATGGAGCAATGAATGAATGAATGAAATACTTCGGAAGATTGCTAGCATTATAATAGTTGATAATGATGGAAAATATTTGTAATTTAATTACGTATTTGGAATGAGCATGTTATTCGCTTCAAAAATATTAATTGCCCATGTACTAGTTGAGCTCCCTATCTTACTTGACTAAAATTTATTTTACGAAAGCACTCGTCACCTGTCTAACGATATTTCTTTTACTAAAATCGACGTTTGAACAAGTTATAAACTCTCACGCATTCTCCAAACTAAGTTATTTTACGAGAATATAATGTTACAGACAAAAGACTTACCCGTATTTTACTTCTCTTTCAAGCAGGTAGCTGATTACTAACCAATTATTACACTCAATTACGCGAACTACTGCATCAAAACCTTCATTCCTTCACATATTCAATTACAGGAAACTTAAAGGAGCGCAGTGAAATGTGTATATGTCATTAGGCATTACGAATGAATCGAAACCATCTTTGTAGGAAAATGTCTTGTTTCACCTTACTAGTGATTCACTCTATACTTCATGAACCGTTTATATGTTTATATTTAAATTGTGAGTATTATGCAGTATAAGATATAATATTTAAACCGGAGGCTCGGGGATCTGAACAGACGTTTCAGTGCAGATACGAGTATACAATGCTAGTGCTTCGTGATAATTAACAAAATAACCTAACATCCCGCTTTGATTAAAAACTCCTATTCCATTTTATTGGTCTTTTTCTCCAATGCTTCATCGTTCTGCATTTATTCATATTCTTTAAATGCTTAAATATAATTTTTATTGATTGTCTTCGGAAGATTTTGAACCCAAAAAAACTTAAAACTAATGTATTTTCCAGTATTAATATTGGTTTTATTTTTATTTTAACAAAAAATTAATTGATAAATCAATAAGTGTATCAATTTTATTAAATTCATTTTAAGCTTATTTCTTGTGTTACTCATTTCCCTGGCTTATTTTCACTCGCATAAAGAGTGCATGCAGCCGGCACTCGATAAGCAATTATAGTGTTGAGCATTCTATCGCACCGTGATGCAATCAGCATGTGCGTATCATAATAGTTATGGCAATATAATATCCTATTTTATCACCACATTATATTGTCGAATTATTAAAAAATGGACCATTTCGTAGCCATTTTAAATATTGGCATAAGCATAATATGCTGTTTTTGCTGACATAATTTAATGTAGTTATTTATCTAGTTCGACTAAAAATGATCAATTACATGAAGGGAAACCACTAAACTAATATTATCACCCATTTCCGCAGGCATATTTATATATATAAATTAACACCACTGCGTACTTGTATTTCTTAAATGCACCTTGGAAATAGATGAAACTGCATTCTTATGTGCAACCTAATTAATCCCGTATAATATTATGCTTATTACTTAAGGTGCTAAATTATATAAAGGTGTGCGAGCACTAAATAGTATCGATCAGCGTTTTGAGTACAAGCTATTCTTTGTAAGATGATAGAAAAACGATAAAATTAAATGGAAGGTAATTACAACGAAAATGTGCACGGATTTGAATAAATGTTATACATTATGGAATTTGATAGATATTAATTCAAAACTGCAAGTGTTATCATTCTTATGTTCGCAGAAGAATCTTAAGGTCAAAGTTCCAGAAACCGTAACGCACATAATTAGGAACAACGTGGCATCCTTGATATCATTAAATAAATATGGGTTAACATTAACACGTACGTGTGCTCTACATGTATTATTTCAGAGCATTTATAATAAAATGAAATAACAACTCTTATGTTCAAAATTAACCGGTAATATACATACGCATATCAAGTTATTCAAAATATTCTATTATATGAAATTGAGTATACTATTATCGCGTAACATCTATTAATTACCAATGTATCATTAAAATGCTTATTTCGTTGATGGTTATATGCAAGTGAAATCACACAAATAAGTTTACCAAATAATATGTACCTACAGATATATCTACTAATTTCAAATTACTTGAGCTATTCTTTTCATAATAATTAATTACCCTTTTCCCAACGTGTAAATGAGATACTGGCATCTAATTTATCATTTTTTTAGTATCATTTCAAGCATAAATAGTGAAATTAAAGTTTATCTTTGATAATTATTACTGACAAAACAAGACGGAACATGTGTCATCCCGTGTCAAAAAACAGCCACGAGCTAATTTTACAGCCGACTGCACTTTGTTTTCCATCTCCTTTTTTCTGAGGGAAAAATTAATGCATTTAATTTTGAAGCCATCCTGTCAACCTTTTATACGTTTATTTTTCACCGTTAGATAGGTACAATGCAAACAAAGTATCAACGTGTTAATTCGATGACGATTACGATAAAAAAGTCCTAAGATTTTTATTCGCGTAGGTACACAATTACTAGTTGCAAAATGCTCACACATGAAAATGTAAAACCCATTCCGACATCAGAACAATATGAGTATTTTTGAAAAACAAACCGACTGTGCGACAGCGTCAAAACTTTACGAAAGATAAAGACCAGAGTATAAAGTCGTTCTCTTTTGCGTCTGACAGCCACAATCCCGCTTCCTCACACCCGTCACAAGTAGTGCCCGCGGGAGGCGGAAGAGGGAAGCACCCACAATCTCAACAAAAAAAACTTGACACTCCCCGCCCCTCCCAACGCTCCCACGTTCCCCTCCGCCTCCCTTCCACGCTCCCCACCTCACCTCTCCCCCCTTCCCTGCCAGAACTCCAGCGAGAAATCGATATTCAAATCGGCAGACATTAAACAAAAAAAAAGGTGAAAAAAATTCGCGGAAAAAAAACGAAGAAACAAGAGGGGCATTTCGTATAAATATCTCCTGGCCCTCGTCTCGGTGGCTTCACCGCCACTTGAAGAACACTTTTCCGGACGGGAGACGATGGAAACTCGGAAATGAAAGGGAAGCGATTAGTTTTTTAGAGAATGAAACTGCAAGTTGAGTGGACCCGCGACGAAGGGTAGGGCTGGGAAGGGTCGAAAGATGGCTGCAGAGACGCCAGGGCGGTCTAACGCGATCGGGTCGAGTGTTGTTGATTAAAGGCGCGTTGGAAGGAGGGTTAATGAACCGTGTGCGAGAGGGAAACGAAACAAAGATGCGAATGAGCGGAGAGTTACACCTTTCTGCTTTGATGATGACCAGAGTACACGTGGTATAGTCAGCCGGTTGATAGCCAAATCAAATGCAATGAAGATTACGCATATACAATAAGACTAATTAATTATAACTAACTAATTATAATTAATATTATGAGTAGTCACTTCATCAACAGACATATAAAATATGGCTCATTACAAATATATATAAAACAAATCTTTTGCTGAGTGAAACAGCTAATGTAATATGAAAAACTCTTACTGTTAGACCTATAATTTTAATACCCACATTATTATAGAGCACATACGGATAGGTACACCATTATATTAGAAAATTTATTTCATTAAATGGTTTAAAACTACTGTTCTGATGCATAGGTAATGCCTAGAAGTGATCAAAAAAATGTTCCTAAAATACCTGGAATTAGCACGGTGTATTTTCATTAAAGAAAAAATAAATGAATTTATGAGGAAATGATAAATATTAATATCATGCTAAATTTGAAATTCTTTTTTCGCATGTCATTTCATGAAAATCTAAAAACTTTGGATAGGAAATGGCTGTTACAGAAATGGAAGTAAAAACAGGCTCAAAATTTCAGAGGAATGAGATAAATTGGAGAATCAGTGTTTGAGGATTTAAATGGAAAGGAAATAACTGTCTAGCTCATGAAGGGAGAGGATTGGAAAGAGGCATGACATATGGAATCCCTTTCAAATGTATGTTACTTGCTGAAATGAATATTTGGTTTCATCTACTTCCGCTTATTCATTCTCCTTCATAAATCTACCTTTGAACTCCTCTTTTAGTCTGCATTAGGGATTATCTGGTCTTTGAAATTATACTCACGTTATAGGAATTCATTTGACCTTTTCAAATATAATCCAGCTTAACTAGCCATAATGTTCAGAAAAAACTCTACCTACTCAATAGTTCTCCTTTAATTGTGTAACTCTGCGTTTTATAAATTTAATCATCGCCAGATCCATAGTTTCTGCTTTGAGTACAGCTATTTACGCATTAATAATATCCCGTGGCCACGCGGAAAAAAGGGAAAAAGGTAAATTTGATAAAATGTAAATTGAATTTTGACACTATAAGCCAATGGTGAATATATTTCAAATAATTTTAAATATACATACATTCGACGACTCATGTATTTTTTTACTACTGGGTATTAAATGTACTAGTAAAATTATATCTCATGCATTGCGTAATGCTTAGAAAGATAATTTATCCCCGCAAAAATGAAAAACATATGACCAAATAATGAGCATGAGCATAATTAAAATGAGTCAAATGAAAATCTTTTGACAAGCTCATATACAATTCGTGATCAAGAACATCAAAAGATGATACGTATGCTATTACGTAAAACGCAGAAAAGTGATTTCGGCAGAGAAGGAATTGTCCACAGATCCATGAGGTTTTTGAATCAGTAGAATTAAATATTTGTTTTTCATCAATTGTTCCTTATTTCTAAAAGGTAATGCTACTTAGCTTATAGGATTCCGGAAACCGTGTCAAACACCTATTCGACCTTTCCAAATGTTCAAAAGATCAAGCCTTGAATTTGGTAATTAATTCATGGGTGAACTTCAAAAAACTTTACTCGACATATTCTAGTTAGTATGTACACACATCTGATTATTGCCTGACAAATTATTTTATCCTGGTTTGCCGAATCACTCCTCATTTTTCGCATATGCTGATATGGTGATAAAACATTTAGCTCCAAACATTGCCCCGTACCTTGAATTTATATTTAACAAATCCCTCACAGAGTGCAAAGTACCTAAGATTTGGAAAACCGCGCAAATAACGCCTATTTTTAAAAGTGGTGACAGGGAGGATCCCAGTAATTACAGACCTATATCTCTCACTTCTATCTGTTGTAAAATCTTAGAGCACATAATTGTCAGTTCAATAATGAGACACCTTGACAATATTAACTTTTTAAGTGACAATCAACACGGATTCAGGAAAACCCGCTCCTGCGAAACCCAATTAGGATTATTTACACATGATTTACTTGTATCTGGTGAGAGAGGTAGGCAAGTGGATGCCATCTTCTTAGATTTTCAAAAGGCATTTGATAAGGTCCCACATGGTAAACTCATTCATAAATTAAAGGTCGCGGGTATAAACAAGGGCGCTATAAGTTGGGTTAAAGATTTTCTTTCAGAGCGGGAACAGAGGGTAGTCCTTGATGGCGCTAGTTCCGAAAGCGTTCGAGTCACGTCGGGGGTACCTCAGGGAAGTGTGATCGGGCGTGTTACTTTTCTTGATTTTTTGTTAACGATTTGAACCGCGAAGTGAAAAGTAACATTAGGATGTTTGCGGATGACACGGTGATCTATCGGGAGATATCTGGGGATGAGGATCGTTTTATTCTAGCGCAGGATTTAGATTGCATTACTAAATGGTGTTCTAACTGGGGATTGACTCTAAATTATAATAAATGTTCAGTGGTAAATTTCTTTAAAAGATCAACGGGATTTGCTTACAAATTAGCTGGAGGTGACCTAGCAGTAGTTGATACGGTAAAATACATAGGTGTCACATTCACTAAAGACTTAACTTGGGGGACTCACATACGTAAAGTCTGCGGTCAAGCAAATAAAAAATTGGGATTCATTAGACGCATTGTCGGCAAAAGTGACTCAAAGGTCAAGGAACGTTGTTACCACGCTCTTGTAAGGCCTCATTTAGAATACGCATGCAGCGTGTGGGACCCGAGTGAAAAAGGTCTCATTCGGGAAATTGAGAAGGTTCAACGCCGGGCAGCCCGTTTTGTAAAAAATTCCTACGATAAAACGCAAAGCGTTACCGAAATACTCATGGATTTGGGGTGGGAATCATTAGAAGAGAGACGATTCAATGCAAGACTGAAATTATTAAATAAATTCAGATCCGCATGTTTCAGCACCGAGGTCTCGCAGATTATTCGTACTCCTACATACATTGGTCGCTTGGATCATGCATATAAAATTCGGGAAATAGATGCCAGGACTAGCCGACTCAAGGACTCCTTCTTCCCACGGACAATACGGGATAGCAACTGTAGGATTATAGATAGTAAAAATTCCACTTGCCACCCTCAGTGTCTAAAAAATAATTAGTTGTATTTAAATGCATGCTCTTCCACTAACCTTATGTGTTTTGTTATAATAACCCATTCTTTCCGCATGATATCATTCGTGTTCTGTTCATCTGTTTTTAAGTTTCCTTTTCAGTCCCTCTTCCCTCCCGGCGGGGGCAAATTCCTGCTACCTGCAACGTTGGGTCGCATTCCCTGCCTTTTAAAGACTCTTTGGGGGTAGAGTGTTTCGTGGTGCATTTTCATGTGGTAGTGATGTTTCACATTCTTGCTTGTTGTGTCCTGGCTTACGTGTTTTAGGATGGCTTTCGTGCTGTATCCTGGGGTGCAGTTTTTTGTTGTTTTGCGGTGTATGTGTTTGCATGAGTATTGGATGGAGGGAGTTTTGCATGAGTGTGTGCGCTGCTGGGGTGTAATTTTCCGTGTTGTTTTTTGCAAGTGGTATTTTTCGTTTTTACGGTTGGTGACCTAACACCCCCCGCCACACGCCCTTGCGGCGGCTTGCGGGGTATTATGTAGATGTAGATGTAGATGTATGCAAGAAATGTGCGACCGTCGTTACTCTCAAGAGAGCAACTACATAGCAGAAAAAGTTAGCCTATGTTAACATTCTAAATCTTCAACTTACGCAGCAAATCTGGTAGGTCTTGTAGGCAATAAGCCACTAGGGTAACTAATAATTCTTAACATTCGATTTCGATTCATGATAAGTCGTTTGAAATATCTTACCTGATATATTCCATGCGATTACTACTCAGAAAGAAGTACGAAAAGGATTCCGGTCTGTTTGGCAGTCAAATTTACATGGTATTGTGGGCCACTGTCTGATTCGGAGCTAACGCCTTACCTAATATTCCATCATTAAATACAAATAATTTGCATTTTTTTAGCAGGTTTACAGCTGAACATGTTATCTCTAAACTTTTTTAGGCCCCTAACCGAGATTATACAAGTAAAATAGCGCTATGAAGATATCCGTTCTTCCATTACGAGATTCCCGGAAATGGGCACCTTTCCCTAACACCCTAATTCCAAACCTGTGCAATCCCTCAAGGAGTGCAAAGTACCTAAGATTTGGAAAACCGCGCAAATAACGCCTATTTTTAAAGGTGGTGATAGGGAGGATCCCAGTAATTACAGACCTATATCTCTCACTTCTATCTGTTGCAAAATCTTAGAGCACATAATTGTCAGTTCAATAATGAGACACCTTGACAATATTAACTTTTTAAGTGACAATCAACACGGATTCAGGAAAACCCGCTCCTGCGAAACCCAATTAGGATTATTTACAAATGATTTACTTTTATCGGGTGAGAGAGGTAGGCAAGTGGATGCCATCTTCTTAGATTTTCAAAAGGCATTTGATAAGGTCCCACATGGTAAACTCATTCATAAATTAAAGGTCGCGGGTATAAACAAGGGCGCCATAAGTTGGGTTAAAGATTTTCTTTCAGAGCGGGAACAGAGGGTAGTCCTTGATGGCGCTAGTTCCGACAGCGTTCGAGTCACGTCGGGGGTACCTCAGGGAAGTGTGATCGGGCCGTTGCTTTTCTTGATTTTTGTTAACGATTTGAACCACGAAGTGAAAAGTAAAATTAGGATGTTCGCGGATGACACGGTGATCTATCGGGAGATATCTGGGGATGAGGATCGTTTTATTCTAGAGCAGGATTTAGATTGCATTACTAAATGGTGTTCTAACTGGGGATTGACTCTAAATTATAATAAATGTTCAGTGGTAAATTTCTTTAAAAGATCAACGGGATTTGCTTACAAATTAGCTGGAGGTGACCTAGCAGTAGTTGATACGGTAAAATACCTAGGTGTCACATTCACTAAAGACTTAACTTGGGGGACTCACATACGTAAAGTCTGCGGTCAAGCATATAAAAAATTGGGATTCATTAGACGCGTTGTCGGCAAAAGTGACTCAAAGGTCAAGGAACGTTGTTACCACGCTCTTGTAAGGCCTCATTTAGAATACGCATGCAGCGTGTGGGATCCGAGTGAAAAAGGTCTCATTCGGGAAATTGAGAAGGTTCAACGCCGGGCAGCCCGTTTTGTAAAAAATTCCTACGATAAAACGCAAAGCGTCACCGAAATGCTCATGGATTTGGGGTGGGAATCATTGGCTGAGAGACGATTCAATGCAAGATTGAAATTATTAAATAAATTTAGATCCGCATGTTTCAGCACCGAGGTCTCGCAAATTATTCGTACTCCTACATACATTGGTCGCTTGGATCATGCATATAAAATTCGGGAAATAGATGCCAGAACTAGCCGACTCAAGGACTCCTTCTTCCCACGGACAATACGGGATAGCAACTGCAGGGTTATAGATAGCAAAAATTCCACTTGCCACCCTCAGCGTCTAAAAAATAATTAGTTGTATTTAAATGCATGCTCTTCCACTAACCTTATGTGTTTTGTTATAATAACACATTCTTCCCGAATGACCTCATTCATGTTCTGTTCATCTGTTTTTAAGTTTCCCTTTCAATCCCTCGTCCCTCTCCGCGGGGGCAAATTCCTGCTACCTGCAACGTTGGGTCGCATTCCCTGCCTTTTAAAGACTCTTTGGGGGTAGAGTGTTTCGTGGTGCATTTTCATGTGGTAGTGATGTTTCACATTCTTGCTTGTTGTGTCCTGGCTTACGTGTTTTAGGATGGCTTTCGTGCTGCATCATGGGGTGCAGTTTTTTAGTTGTTTTGCGGTATATGTGTTTGCATGAGTATTGGATGAAGGGATTTTTGCATGAGTGTGTGCGCTGCTGTGGGTGTAATTTTCCGTGTTGTTTTTTTGCATGTGGTATTTTTCTTTTTTACGGTTGGTGACCTAACACCCCCCGCCACACGCCCTTGCGGCGGCTTGCGGGTTATTATGTAGATGTAGATGTAGATGAAACCTAGGTACTTCTGCGCTGGGCCCCAATCACTCGTCACGCTTTCAAGGTGATGTCCAACAATGTACAAATAGGCATTTAGGCATCTTAAACATATATATACACGCGCGACTTCAAACTATGAGAGAAATACATTTTTTTGTGTTTGATGCTGGAAAGTTGGAAAGGCAATGACTCCAAAGGTAATAGTCAGCTTTAATTCACACCATGTCAAATTAAATGACAAAGAGATAACCGAAATCCTTTTCCACCGCTCACTTTGTGACCACAAAAATAAAATAAATCGCCTAAAGTAACTCGGAATAAGTGTAAATCCAGCTTACATAAATTAGCATGAGTATGTAAAATGTAAAGAAATAAACCACGCTTTATGAAGTTATCAGTTACAGGTTTGACTAGTGATATCGGGATATCATTTGTAATAAATAATTATTAGTTTTTCAGTCAATACTAGAGGGAAAATAGTTTTTTATCTATCATATAAGATACTTAATTTAAAATGCCAACTTTCCTCGACGTTCCAGAGAGAATTATCACATTATTCAGACTGCGAAGTTTTTCTAAATATCTACTTAATGTAGCTCCTCATGTGTCATAGGATGATATGAAATTTGAAGAATATTTTAATTCTGGGAAAAGCAAAATTTGATAAGAACTGACATATCGAAATTTTAGACTGTATTTGATAGAGCACAATGAGATTGTGGATGTCACCATTTATCCATGTTCTTTACAACTAATGAGCAAAAATTGTCCTTCAACATCTTTACAAGTTATTATTTGAGAAAAGGCTTTGCACTAAAATGTAGAAGGTGCTTCCATGTTATTTCAACAATATTAACTCAATGGTGTGCACTAAAAAGTTAACTTTTATCTCTGTAGTACACGTATTTCCATGGTAAAATGACAAAATCAATCGATAAACTCGAAGGGTAGTTTTTCGCTGTGTGAGAAATAAAAAGGAGGTAATAGGGAAGGGAATAAGAAAATATTACTGCAGAAGAATGTGCAGAAAAAGACACAAGTGAGTGTAAAGAGAAAGCAAAAGTAAAGAGATGAAGAAATGGGAATTATTATCGAAAGCTATTAGTCGTTTAAATTAAAAATGAAAGAGGTTAGGATGGATTTGAGGTCATTAGGAGAAAACTGAGAGAGAAAGAGACTATAATTTAGAAGGGCATTATGGAACTAGCAACAAAGAACACATTTTAATTCGTACCCAAAGAGGAGAGTTCCTTGAATCAAACATAAATTTAGGAGTAAGGAAGAGCAAGGAGGGCGAGGAGACTTTAGGTACCACTGTGGTAACAGATTATTGGAGGAGAAGAAAGAGGATGACCTGAGGGAAAAAATAAGATCTGAATTAGACCCTAAAAAAATGCCTTAACTTAAAAAATTAAGTCAGACCTATTTGGCAAGTTTAATTTATACAATTCTTGTACTTGGGTTAACAGTGGACACATCTCGTGAATTCTGAACAAAATTCATATGCTTTCAGGAAAAGCTCACAATTGATTAGATATTATATTTTTATTCTATGTGACACAAAACCATAAAGTGTGCTACAAGAATGAGCTACGCGGGATAAAATTTTCAAAATGACCTACTTTTCTTTAGTTAACTTCAAATCTAAACTTACAAAATTCTTATAGATTGTATTAAAGCAAATGATAATTTTTTGGATAATGTCGGTAAAATAAATGGTAATATGTTTGAGTATTTAGCTCAAATAGACTTATAAATGCAATTACAATTCCGAAATGGTCATCATCTTAAATTTGGACTTGTATCCAAAGGGAGCAAGCGTATATAAGGAACTCAGGCCCTAATTTAAAGATAATTTCAAAAGAAACGACGGAAGAAGTCGGAAATAGAGTATAAATTTGTGAAGAAGGAAGAAAGAAGAAGGAGAAAAAACGAAATGAGAGAACCCATGAAGCCATCGAAGGTGGACATTCCAAGAGAGACTTTTGGCAGCACGAGGAAGAGAAAAATGACGAAGGGGAAGGAGAAATCAGACGAGATGGAGAAGCAAAGAAAGATAAAAGCAAAGAACGTATGAAATAATGGAGAATCGTCTCAGGGCCCCTCTCGATTATATTGATTCGATTAAATAAGAGAGTCAAAATGGCACGCATGGATGTGGGAATGAAGGGGGGCGAGAGGAGGAAGGATGTAGTAGGGATTGGGCAGCGGAAGGGAGAATGAGGGAGGCCGGTGGGAGGAAGGAGAAGGATTTGCGTGGCGTGGGGTGGAAAGGCGTGCTGAGTCGGCTAGATGGAGAGGGAGCGATAAAATGGCTGGAAAAGGGTTGAGAATGGGGGTTGGATATCTGGTGCTGCCGGTGTAGGGGCGACCGACACTGGGGGAGGAGAGTGAAGGGGGTACCAGGGGGACATGGAGGGAGGGAGGGAGCGTTTCGTGCGGGGTTGGGAAAGTGGTGGTACGTGCGGGAGGAGAGGAGGGCGTCGAGTAACAGGAAGGAGAGAATGAGTGTTCGGTTGGGTATTGGGAAATGAAGAAGAAAAGGGATTTGCAAGTGAATAGAGTAGCTACTTAACCGATGAGTTCTGCGGATGGAGTGAATCCCATAGCCGCAGCCCACATACATAAAACTCATTCCTCCGAACTTCTTCACTCCCCATCCATCCCCTGACCCATTTTGTACTTTCATATATGTGTGTGCCTATGCAAACATATATATATATATATATATATATATATATATATATATATATATCATATATATATATATATATATATATATATATATATATATATAAACTATTTTACTTTTCATGAAGAATTGGAGTGGGAGCAAAAAAACTGTTTTTCTGGACCTTCTTTTTTAACTAGGGTCCCCTTTTGAATGTGGAAAAAATATTCTTTATTTATTTTTCTCTCTCTCATTGAGCAGAAGATGCTTTGTACCGCCGCGAGATAAATTAGCGTTACAGTAAGTTGGTATCTAGTAAAGGGACAACTTTGCTAATCACTGAGAGCTAGCATATAAAAGGAGTGGGTGTGTGTAATGACATTATTACAACTTCTATTACCTTGGCGTGCATAATAATGGTTTGTTAATAAATAAACAGATTTCCTTCGGGGTAAAAAATTGTCAGTGTAACTAGATTTACGTCATATTCCTAGTTTGTATGCTGAAGAAACGCCCTTAATCATTACGCTGGCTTAAATAAAATCACATTCATCCTTTTTATTCATGTAAATGAATATTAAAAGTCATAATAAAAATAATTAAATGATATAGGATAAGGAGATATCTTAGTCCATATGGTTTGACTGAATATTGCAAGAAATCAAAAATATTCTTAACAGCGGCAGAATCGATTCGTCTCAAAAGATTTACGGAATCGCTGCAAATAATTTTAATGAAATGCATATAAAAATTAAAATAGCTCCATGTATCTGGAAGGACCACGAATAGCATTAATTTTCTTTCAAACAGAGAATAAAAATACTATCACACTCATTTACAGATAGTTAGAGTGAGAACCTAACGTACTTGATATTTCAAGAATGTCGGACACAGTAATTCCAAGGTAATAATAAAAAGCGCCATCGACAAGTCACGATGTCACACAGCAGATAAGAAAATGTGATAAAGAAAATGGAGAACTTGCTATAAATGCTGGAAAAACAAAAAAAATAGAATTAATCTATTAAAGACATTAAGTGTTTGAAACCCGGGTCGTGAATAAATCTCTATTCAAGTGAAATTTGCATAGTTTGTTTCCTTTCCATCATGGATAAATTTCACAGGGTTAACTCTAATACCGTTTGGTTTGTTAGAATTAATCTAATCATGATGATTGCTGATGGTTCTTGAGGAGATATAACTTACAAGATAAACTATAATTACTGCCTGGTCGGATACGTTTTGAGTTGCACACACCAAATATTCTCATTTTAACTGATAGCAATTATCACCCGATATTGTAAGTGAAGTTTTCAATACAACGATTTTATTTTTATTTGAAAAATACACCAATAAAAGATATTGCAGCAAAAATACATGTATATAAAACTTCAACTATAAATATTTAATTCACGCGGATAGAAATATTTCTCAATTAGTAGTATACATTTCCTCCTGAGCCATAGAATCCATCTTTGAAATTCTCGCCCCTGATTTCCTTTTTTATTTGCAATTAAGGGATTTACAATTGAGAAATATTGTAACATATTCAATTTTATCTTTTACATTAATATATTATTGGTTACCGCATTTAAAAATGCGATTCAACAAATATTTCAGGATAACTTTCCACGGATGAGGACGAAAATGCCCGCCAGAGATAGCGAATCCACAGATCACCTCTTGATCGAACATCAATTCACGATTTCAAAGGCGTGAGACTATTTTCTTTTGATATTTCAAAAATAAGAAAGAAAACGGGACACTGAAAGGCTATCAGCAATGCAGAATTGTCTTCCTTTTCTAAAAAAATTCCAAGAGATTCCTTGGGGTAAATTAGCAGAATACGGGGGTGAAGTAGAGGCAATAGTGGGCGGTGGTGTAAACGGGAGGGAGGTTATGAAAGAAAAAAAAACGAAAGAGGATCCACAGAGTCCACTGGGCAACGAAGTAGCCCGTGTGTAATGAGGAATGAAGGGAAAGTGCCGAGGGCATTTTGAGAAGGGAGAAATAAAGGAATGAGTTTGAGAAAGGAGGCAAGAAGGGGATGAAAAAAAAGAAGAGGAGGAAGGGGGAGAAAAGAGGAGGAATGGTATCGGGATGGACTCGGGATGGTATTGGTGGGGAAAGGGCGGGGAGGGAGAGGGGTGAGAGTTGCTGGGATGTCTGAGGGCGCGGGGGTTGAGGGAAGTGGCGAGGTTGAAGTGAGTGAGCAAGGGGAAAACGAGTAGGAGGAAGGTTGAGTGAATGAAAGAGAGACAGGACCCTTTCCTCCCATTTTTAATGAAACTCTGGATATTCCTGGAAATGGCCGAAACCGAGCAGGGAAGAACGGGGGTGAGGGATGATGGGAGGAAGGCGGTTGGGGTGGGTGAGAGGCGAGTTGAAGATGGGAAGACTGGGAGGGGTTTGTGACTTTAACGATGAAAAAGATAACTAGTGAGCTGAGAGGAGGATGCGTACGTGTGGGCGTGTTTTGGTAGTGTCGCGTGCATGTATATGTTGGTATCACGAGACCCTTTTTCCCAAGAGATGGAGGATGCAAAAAAAAAGGTCTCTGTGAATTAGTGGGAAAATGGCCAAGGGAGTATGAGAGAGTGAAGGATTGGGGAGAGAGAGACATAGAGATAGAGAGAAAGGGAAGTGGGAGGAAGAGAAAAAAACGAGACTGACGGGGAAACGAGGAAAAAAGAAGTGGAAGACGAATAAATGGGGTAGGTGGCGCGTTAAGAGAAGAAATTATAGGGAAAGGGGGAAAGGGAGAGAGAGTAGGGGGGATAAGGAGGAGAGAAAGAGAGAAGGAAATAGAACCAAAGGAGGATCGGGGGAATGATTTCGGGCGGGAGGCGGAGAGCGGGTAACACGGGTAGAGGAGTGCGGGTTAAGTGATGCGGGGGGTGATGGGAGGGGCGGGGGGGGAGATTTTTCCTCTGAGGGAACAAATTGGAGAGTGGAGGATGGTGAGACGGAGGATGGAATGAGTGGGGGTGAGAGGGAGGTAGTGGGGAAATGGAGGGGTGGGCCCGAAGAAGGGGGAGGAAAAGTGGTAGAATAACAAAATTGGGGAGAGTTAGCGAAAAGTCGGGGCGGGGTTGCGAGTGGAGGTTGAGGGAGGGAGGACGGGGTTTTGGGCGTCAGGAGGGGGAGGGTGGCGAGGGCGGTGAAGCGGCCAAATTGAACGGAGACTTCGGCCGGAAAGCCACAAAAAATATGTATATGCCGAATGAGGGCCGATGAGAGAGGGATGGAGCGGAGGGTGGGGGTATGGGAAGAGGGCCGCGGGGGGGAGGGGATAAGTAAGTCGGGATGGGGCGTGGGCGGAGGGGTGGCGAGCGAGAGAAGTTGCTGAAAAAAAGGGCAAAAAACGACGCTGGAGGGAGGAGGCGGCGGAAAGTCATTCATGGGTGGATGGAATTAAGGAAAAAATTCCGCCTCCTTCACTCTATTTCCCTTTTACCCTATCTCCTGTACTCACTCACTCGTAATGCCGAGGGGTCGAGAGGAGTGAGAAAAGAAAGGATGAGAGGAAAGGGGAAGAAAGGGCATAAATGCTGGATCTGGAATACTTAATTTTTTTAAGAGGAGTCGGAGGTAATTAGCGATATAGACCTATTAAGAATGAAATGTACACCTAGTAGGAAAAGAAATGGTGGAGTAGGTGGCGGTGGAAGGCGTTAGGAAGGAAGCTCTTTCTACCGCGAAAAATAATGGCGGCCAGAATAAAATAATAACGCCGGCTTCTTTATTGCTTTAAAGATAAAATTTAAGGGCGTTTTTGTCCAATGGACAAACTTCCGTTGCTAGAGGACAGGGGAAATGAATGTTTCGTTGAATGAAAAAGAAGACGGAAACACCCAGCATGCATTAAAATTATACGCGTGATAGAGGCGCATGCAAAAGTCCTAGTAAGCTATTGGAATATTGGAGTTTTGCGTCTCAATTTTTAGTTACTGCAAAAACTGTTGATGACACTATGCTTATGGAATAAAGAGGA
Source organism: Hetaerina americana (assembly GCF_022747635.1). Taxonomy (NCBI): domain Eukaryota; kingdom Metazoa; phylum Arthropoda; class Insecta; order Odonata; family Calopterygidae; genus Hetaerina; species Hetaerina americana. The sequence continues at coordinate 55,346,077 of NW_027286069.1, forward strand.
AACTTACATCACACGCGCTACACGAAATTGTGCATTTTGACAGTTAAGACGTTTCGCAGAAAGATCATATGTATTTGTTTTGATGCCATAAAATCGGAAGTTACAATTTTCAAGTTATGGGAGAAATATTTATCTAAAAATAAACTATAAAGAATTATGATATTCGATGATTTAATGCGCTGAAATTTAGTTTAAGTATGGAATATATTTGCTTAAAAGTGATAATAAGGCCGAACAGTGAAGCAAGTTTTTATATTAATAATTATTGTACTTAGAATTATTACCTAATGCTAAAAGAGTGGAATTAGCCGTTAATTAATCGATTATTACTGTTTTATTTTTTGGCAAGATGTTAACATATTCAATAGGTTATTATTCGGTGGGCTACCGTTTAAGTTAAGTTTTGGATAAGCACAAACTTAGCCCGCCTTCCTTTATTAGCCTCACACAACAAGGCACTATCTGACACATCACACTAAAATAAACCCTTCTTCAATGTCACATACATGCACCTCTATGATAAAAACAAATTTGCACTTTTCCACAGATTTATTTGTAACTTACAACGCGTTTCAGTTCATCGAACCATCTTCAGTTATAATCTTGCACCTGAAGATAGTTGAATGAACTGAAACGCGTTGGGCGTTAAAAATAAATCTGTGGAGAAGTGCAAATTTTTTTCTCCCAATAACGAAATTCCACTACATGCCACGAAAACCTATTGAAAGTACATTCGCGTCTCTTCATCACGTCCAAAAATCTCATCCCATTAGCTTTCCTACCTCTTTTGTTTAACATTTTCACTTCTATCACAGTGTTTAACATTCCGTATCCAATCCAAATTACGATCACCCAAGTTTACCCACATTTCTCTCAGCAATCTTCTATCCTCCCCACCATGACTATTACTTCATCGTTTGATTCCACAGTTGTCCATTTTACGTTTTTCATCCTTCTCCACAACCACATTTCAAAAGCCTCCCATCAACTTACTTCAATGGTCATGTTTCCGCGCAGTACAACATCACGGCAAGCGTATTCTTTATAAACTTACTCAACTTAAAACATAATCAACTACCCTTGACGTCAATGCCCTCCTCTTTGTGAACATTTCTTTTTCCTAATGTATCTCTTCTTATTATGACCCCCTACACTGACCATCTCGGTACATAACACTACTCAGATAAGTAAATTCTTCTACCTATTCTAGTTTAAGCCATCCAATTTTACCTTAGTCATCCTCCTTCTCGGAAAACTCATACTTTAGTTTTCTTCAAAATGATCTTCATCTCATGCTCATTACATTTATTTTCTGGTGCTCTCAGCAATGGTTGTAACCCCTTGGCTAACTGACTAACTAATTTATGAATTTCACCCTCTTTTCTCTCCTATATCCTCCTGCCTACAGCCTTTCTCTTGCCTCTTATATCGCCAATTAAGCATATATCTTAAGGAAAATAGGTAATAGTGGGAGTCTGTCTCCCTACGTTGTCTATTGCTAGTAGAATAAACGATTGCAATGTTTACGGTAATTTCAAATTAACTGAAAATACAGAAATAGCTTAAGTTCGGCACACCTGAAAACGAATTTAATTATGCAGAATGAAATTAAATTCTGTTAAAATAATAGTCATTAATTTTTGATTATTTTTAATGGTTGCTATAAAAAACAAGTTAAAATGCATGTACCTTTAGAAAATCCACGGATTTTCTTACGCTAATCGTTTAAGAAGGGGAAAAATTCATGGTATCAGGATATTTCAATCTATCGTTTAAAGCCATAACTCTTCTTCTTGGTCATCCAAGGAAGCTCACCGGGGTCGTGGACATCCAACGTGCCGAATCTCCTCCCAACGAGTCCCAAATGAACCCTTTAAACCTAAATGGTAGTGATATTACGAGGAACACGAAGCTTCGCGTTTTTCATCGACCCAAATCCAATCCCCGTCATTGCCTAAATTCCAGCGACAAGCTGGGCGAGGTCGATACTTTGTTTAAGGCCAGGATGTGGCAACAATAGAAGACATTTCCCTTGGGAGAGTTCGACAATGGGTTAGGGCATTCGGAGGGGGAGAATCACGGAGTGCGAGGACTGGAGGACGAGAAGAGAGAGCAGTGGGAGGGGAGAGGCGGGGCACGGGAGCAGGAGAGGTTAAACCATTCCACGGGAACTTCAGAGGATGGGGTAGGGTGCGACTGAGGGATTGGGTGGCGGGGGTGGATGTAGAGGAATAAGGGGCTGAGAATGAACGATGGAAGGAGACCACGGGGAAGCCGAAGGCTTGGCCGGGGAGAGAGAGAGAGGGAAGAAGGTAGGATGACATGGTGGGGAGCGTAGGGAGAGGAAAAACATCTGCTCGGGAGATGGCGATGATTTCCCGTCCAATAATCACCGGCAGCGACAGAGCGGCAGGAGGAAGATATCGCGGGGAGTACTCGAGGAGGAAACGGAAGGGTTTGAATCGGACAGGGCGGAGATGGAGGGTGGGTTAGGGCCAAAGGAAGAAGGTGGGGTATGGGAAGGATGGGCGAGGATTCAAAGAGGGATTCGGAGGGGGCTAGGGTTTGGATGGTTGAGGGTGAGGGGGCAAACACAGAAACAGAAATGGGGCCCGACAGCGGGGCGCGGGATGAAAGGAAGGGTTTTGTCAGTGGGAATGAGAGGAAGAAATAGAGTTGAATGCTGGGTGAGGGGAGGGCCGGGGGGCGTGTGAAGCGTGGGCGGAGAGGAGTGTGAGGGTAGGAAGGCGACCTGGGTGCCGGGGGGAGGGAATGGGTGAAGGTGAAGGGATTTGACTTTGATAATTGGTTCCATTGTCATACTAGAGGAGATGAGCGCTGGGAAGCGAGTGAAGCGAAAATAATCTTTCAAAATACTCGGCGAGTCCTTGCAATATCGGTAAAGGGAAGGAGCCCATTCATATTACACCAAAAAATGTATTCCAAACAAAAGGATACGCCATTTTTCGAGGTGTCGAGTCGTACATATCTTACTTTTTTCTAGGACAAATCTTTTTATTAAGACGTAGTATTTAGATATATTCGAGGAAGAATTTCTTCAAATTTCAAATCAAAATATACGAAGATTTAAGGCACATTAGATTCTTTACTGTAAACCAAGTCAATCTCTGATGATTACAATGCATTGACTAAATTGAATATAATGTTCCTCTATAGGTTTATTATACACCCTCGAAAAATAAAACGAAAAATGATTTGGCCTCAAAAAATTAATTATAATATTTGTAGTAAACAAAACGTTATGAAAATAAAAACCTTAGTTTAAATATTTTATACAATTTTTGATAGGTTTAAAATTCTTTGTTATAGGATTGATATGAGATCCATGGCTTAAGTAAAATCCAAGAATTCTAAACTTATGGTCTCCAATGCAAGGTGGCTGCTGTTTATTAATGACTCTCGGAGTAGCTTAAAATGGCACAGGATTTGGAAATGATTCCATTTCACATATTTTAACAACTAAATAAGAAAAGTAATTTGACACAATACTGAGTCAGAAATAATTCGATTTTATGGTGCACCTGACTTTTTACAAAATGCCATGCTCCCAATTTCAATACGTGCCAACCTATCCCCATAAAATGCAAAATATTTAACCTTTGCCTTTATCTCCGCTTTAACAACCTCCATTGAACTCATAAGGCATTCAATTGGCCCATCATTAGAATCTTGTAAAAAGATGTAAATTATGTCTTTTGTTCACATCATCCTTAATTTTACGGGAATTTCTTGAAGAAAAGAAATTTATACCACAGTAATAACGACGGGGACGCCTGAAGCCATAATTTTAGGGTGTTTCTCAAGAGACTCTCTATGTCGGCATTATATATCCAGTATTCTCATTTCATTCCGAAACAAATGATTACATATCATTGAGCAAAACAACATTGCGAAAAAGATTAGGTCATAAGACAATGAAAAAAGGCAGAATGTTTTCGTCGCCATCAGTTGTCTAAGTGATCATGAAACAACGGAAAACGCAATTAGTGGAGCGGAAGATGAAAGGGACGAAAAGGCACCAAATGGTTGGCTTTGGATCAGCTCCTGCTTTTAACCGTCTTGCTTTTCTTGTGAAGTTTAACTTCGTAATATATCCGGCGCGCCGCTTTAAGAGTTCCACCGGTCTACTCAGACATAATCAGCAATTACACGTCTATCCATTTCACGCTCGCACAACGGGGGCTGAGGAGACGGGGAGAAGCACCAGATAAATATTTCAAAGGCGAAAAAGACCATTGTGAAAGGCCATTCCAGGTGTTCTTCTCCTCCGCCCCCTCCCTACTCACCCCTGTCGTCCTTCCACCGGTGAGGCACGGGAGAAGGGCTCCCCCTCCGAAAACACGGTCTTTTCCTGAAACACAAGCTTGGCCTTAATCCGACCTGGAAGAATTAGCTTGAGGGATGGGAGGAGGGGAATGGAAAGGTGAAATAGAATGTGTGTATGTGTGTGTACGAGAGAGAGAGAGCAGGGGGCCATGCGAGATGGGATACAGAAGCGAGCAGAATTTCAGAGGATAAAGCGAAGGCGAAACAAAAGAAAGGAAGGGCCGGGTGAGTCCGGGTTCAAGGGAACGGAGAGCGGGGAGGGAGTGCCGGGAAGAGGTGCGGGAAGAGCCCGGGAGGGAGGTGAGGAACGACGGGAACTGGATGTGGGCGGTGTGAAATGGGGGGCGCGGACGTGGGGACGCGCAGAAATGGCGAGGGGTTTAGGGGGGAGCGGCTGGGGGAATCGACGGACGGGGACTTCCGAGGGCAGGGGTAATACTGAAAGCGCTCATTGTAAATGAGGACGATGAGCTAGAGAGTGACCCAGGAGGTCGGTGGGAGGAGGAGGAGTTAAAGGGACAGTAAAGGGTGCTGGGAGGGAGAATGGAGGGGAGGAGGAGACTACAGGGGTAGTGGTTGGGGAGGAGAGCGCTGAAGGAGAAGGTGTGCAGAACTGGACTTCTTGGGTGTGAGTTTGGGGTTCTCAGGATGGACACGAAGGAGCGGCTTGCCTGAGAAAGGGGAGTAGGGGACGGGTTTGAGTGTGAAAGGGGGGCAGAGGGAAGGAAATGAATGCTGAGCTTCAAGGAACGACCGACCAAAGATTGACAGGGTGAAGGGGAACGAAGGTGGTGAGAGGAATAAGGTAAGGAGAGACAGATGGAAAAGCAAAGTCAATGAACCACACTCAGAAAGCTGAAAAGGATTGGAGAAGAAGCGAAAATGGAGTGAAACATGGTTTAGCCGTGACTCTGCCGTGAGAGGCTTATTATGATTTTATCTACGTCGGCCGAGATATCATTATAAAGTCAAACCTATAGCAGTCAGACAGTGATTTCGTTTTTACACCGGGTAGGTGAAGTACGATAAGATATTGTAAGATGAGTCAAGTACATTCTCAAGTTGAACATTATATGTCTGCAGAAATAGATGGTGTATCATTTCTACTTTACTATACATATCTACCTTATTCCAGCAAGAAAGCGGAGCAAAGAATTCAAGAAAAATAGAATACTTAAAATGCGTTTCATTGGTGAAAATTTATACTATCATTTTTAACTAGGAGGACCAAGGTAAAAAGACAGAAATAGTTTATTTTACCAGCAAAACTCTGATGTCATATTTTTCAATCATTGACAGAATGAAAATCGAGTCACTCATTTGTTCAATGGGGATCTAAATGCAATTGTAATACCGATAGGAATTTTGTTTGCTTAAATTTATAGGTAATTTTATGAAGCTACCGATTTTTCTCATCCAATAGAGAGAGTTTTGTTCGGAGAAACCAGTAGAGAGAGTAACGCTTTTCAGACAATTACTTTCTGGAATGATGAGCTCCTTAATAGGTAGATCTCAAATATCCGATGTACAATGCAATAAATTGATAGCTATGCATTACCTTAAGTACACATGAAATGTATTGCATAAACTGTCTCTACATGGATAAATTCAAATCTTTCAGATGAAATGTTTTTGGCTAGAATACTTTGACGCTCAGTTTTCTCTTTCCGTTACTCAACCTAACTTTAAGAATTTAAGCGTTTAAAACACTCAAAGAAATCCTCACATAGTTTTTTTATAAAAAGGACAGAATTTTATGCGTATTACTGCCATACCATCTGAGAATTCCAATATCGAGTGTCCTTTCACATTACCTAAACAGTAAAAATTGAGAACGGTGACTATAAGTGATAAACAATTATACACTACGACTTTGGCGAGTTACATCATGCTGTAAGTTAATTTTCGGGGTTTTATCATCAGCACATATTATAAATAATAGTCAACATTCAATGATGGGCCTTAAGCCAGACGGTAATTCCATCGGGGATGGGGGGCAGGACGGAAACCGTGAATAACAATCCACCTGAAACAATTTTGCCTAACATGGTTATTCATCTTTCCTGGAATAATTTTTCCCCCTCAAGATGTGACGTTAAAATATATACTTAATGAAACAATTGAAAAATAATATAGAAAATGTTTATCGCAAAATATGGGATCGCCATATGAATTATAAATAACTCTCCAAAGCGCGAGTGCAGCCTGACTGATAATCTCTGGAAACGGAGAATGACACAAATGTCCTTAACACAAATGTTCTTAACACAAATGTCACCGCAATATCACTTCCCTATAGATAGTATTATTTTGAGTTTTCAGTATTTCCAAAACCTTCCCTTAAAGAAAAACTACCACGGTTTTATATTTTAAGAAATATATGATAAAATATATTTTGTGAAATATTTCCTTGAACAAAATGGGGTAAAATTAGAGTATATCACTAAAGACGTACACGTATAGCAAAATTGTTTTTGTTTATACAAATAGTGAGACTTTCTATATGATTATTTTCATTGTGACTTCCAAAATTTTTACTAAATTACACTTTAAAATCATGTTTCAAAGAATTGCAATCGAATTAAACAACCTAATAGACGTTATAAATAGGAAACACTTAGCACAAATACAAAATTACAAAGCAATGCCAAAGGTATTTATTATTTTATGCTTAGCCAAAATGTTAGTATTAAATAAAGAAACGATATTTTAAATGAAACACTATTACCAGTCCAGGTACTCTTATTATGAACCACAGATTAAGATATTAGTTCATGTTTTAACAACCTAGGTATCCTAGCAGGCAGGGCGGAATACATTTAAGGCACAGTTGACTGAAAAAGTGTGGACGCTTCCTCGAACTGAAGAGGAAAGGAATGGAGACTGGCCGGAGGGATAATGGAGGGGAAAAGTGAGAGTTCATATGATAAAAGGTAAACGGAAACGAGAGGAAACGCTGAGTACAAGAGGCAGAGCAAAACAGGAAAATTAAAGAGAATTTAAATGTTTGTTACAAGTAGCAACTGAAAATGAACGCAAACTCTGAAAAGTGAAGATCGATGACTTCTTTCCCTCGACTTTTGGAAAGGAAATGATTCACTTATCACAAAAATAAAGGATTATAACTCATTGGATTTTCGCTTTTTTAAGAACTGTCCGCTATAATCAACGGGTCATGCATGATGACTTCAAACACCTCAAAAATGTAAATTGAATTTTAGCTGAAAGAAATTTGATTTAAAAATTTAAATAAATAACCAAAACATATTTAAGGTAATAATTAATGGAGAAAAAATATAATGATAACAACGATGAACCAAGCCTAGAATAAATGCGTTACTCACCTGAGACGAAAGAAAAATAAAACGAGAGAATAAAGAAATTCCTGTTTTTAATACTTCCTTAATAAAATTCAAACCTCCATTATATCTCATTTCTCAATGCTTACTTGCTTATATGGCAGAGAATATATCTCAAAAAATCCAACTTTATTACGATGGACAAAAAGCCTATAAAGAAAATGAAATTTTTAGTAGACTCGAGAAGTGACCAAGATGTAGAGACTCTTGGCACAAGAATGGCGTCCTCTGGTAATGAAATCCTTGCAAATGAAAGACGAGGAAACGAGGGGAAAGTGAAGCAGACAAGGAAAATATTAGAGCGGTGGGGTGCAAACTAATAGAAATACGCGAAGGGCGACGTAATGGAATGAAGAGATCACGTTTATGAAACTAGGGGAATCAGCAAGTGAGGCAGAGTTAGAGGAGAAAAATTCATTGACATTGAATTATGAAGTTCGGAGAAGCTATTACAAGTTCATATTTACGGAAGAAGCTAAGCGAAGCGTGAGTTTACACTTTTATTAATTTAAGGTATTTTAAATAATTTAAGGCAAATTAATTGATCAAATCTCGAACGGAAATGACTGTGATAGTCTTGCAAATAAGTGAACCGCTGATTATATTTAGTACTCTCAATTAGAACAATACTTTTATACGATGTTTTAAGTAATTTATTTCTAGCAGGATTCAGTAAACAACGAAACTAACTCAAAGCTTCTAGTTTCTTTCCAAGGACTCAAGGAAGGAAAGATGAGGACATCTAAGGTAGTTGTTGTCTAGATATATACAAGTATATAACGGAAACAATAAATATTTGGATTTTTGAAATATTTTTATAGTATATCATAATATCATGAATCACATGTACACCATTATTCAAATAGGTTTAATAACAGGCAATGTATTTTAATCCTAAATAAATAATAACATTTTAGCCAAATTATCATATTTTCAGCGATTTTGTCTTCATTTCCCTTGAAATGGACACCTTTCCTTAATTTTTTAAATAGTAACATAATTAATATCGACCAAGCTTTTCTCCTAAATAGCCCCATCAAATTTAAAAATAATTTATTTTATACAATGCTTACATTATAATCATCCGGGTTATTCTCAGCAGAAATTTTGGTAAACAAATTTCTATAGATTTTTTCTTTTGATTTAAATTAATTTTCCAAAGATTATAATCCTGAAAATTTAAGTATTTAGGACATGCAAGTATGTTCCTGTGATCTTAAAACGTAGATTTTTGCCGAAGTCTTGATAAAAACACACTTTCTATCACTAAGAAAGTACTTTAAAAATCACCAAGAATTGTAATCTTCTCTTTAAAAATTGACACCTGTGGGAGATTCGTGAAGGATTGGGATGGTAATTCGCCGAGGGAGTAGCATCAAGTTCGTGGGAGATGAAGCATATAAAGGAAATTGAGGAGGAAAGGGGAAAGACAGACGGGAGTGGAAGGTTAGAGAGAGAGAGAAAGAGAAAAGGAAAATACACCGACCCAGGTCGGTGGCCATCCTCGCACGGAGGGGTTGAGAGAAATGATCCAAGGAGATGAGGGACAGAAGGAAACGTGAGAAGGTGAAGGAGATCTGGAGCGAAGAGAGAGACGCCTTTAGGCGTCGGTTGGCGACGCCCGGATAGGAGTGAGAGGAGGAGAGAGGGAGAAAGGAAAGGCCATGGGAGAGCTACAGCGTGAGGTCGCTGTCCATTTGAATGCAGGTGGTGAGTGATGAAGGAGGTGGTAAACGAGGGACTCAACTAGACTGGGCTAACGGAGAAGACCCGTTTGCTTCGCGCGGAATGAGGCAGAGGAGGAGAATGAGAGGAAGTGGATGAGAAGAAAAGGAGGTCAAATAGTGAAGAGTGTGGGAAAGGAAGAAGGGTTGGGGCCGAAAGGAGAGGGGGAATGGTTGGGAAGAGGAATAATTGCCACTTGCCACAATAGAGGGTGGTAGAGGAGACGGTCGCGTAGGGAATTAAGGTGGACCGAGATATCTCGTGTATGGTGAGAAAGGATACGAGTAGATCGGTACTTTCCAACCCTTGTCTAAGTTACGTGAGACATAACCTCATTTAGAACAGTGAATATTAATAATTAACCTATAAAAGTAAAAGCCAGGATTCCAATGGAAGCAATAAATTAAAATATGTCTATTTCAGCAAAATTGCTCAATGTCAAAAAGAGGTGGTGAAAGAAGATTAATTTTAATAGGATGGACTGAAAAATAATCCTAGAATGCCTTAAAATAAAATTTCTCAAAGATCTTGTAAAAAGAAAGATTTTCAAATCGTGTAAATGCATCGTGTTCGGTCGTGGAAAAGTGACCATTATTTTTTATCTTCATATTATTATTTTTGATATTTAATACTATTTATAAGTAATTGATTACTACTATTTAAACTTAGAGATATTGGTAAGAAAACAATATTTACTATGCTAACTATATCGTGGCTCGGTTTAATCCGAGCAAGAAAGGTCGCTTGAATGTGTTACATGGGTAACAATGAACGTGAATAGGTAATTAGTGAGAGCAATTATAACCCCTTTATTACTGTCATGTAGACTCAAATGGCCTATACGTGACCTTTTATGGAACCATATGCTGGGCCATAGCTTTGCCAGAAAATCACGATATAATTGTGTGCACATGTTAAACCAATCGTAATTCCAGATAATTGATTCAAAGACCTCGAATAAAAGTATAATTTTTTATGAAAAATGCGGAGATTGAATTTTTTTTTATTTGTAGAATTTTAGAGACACTAGGTGTATACATATATACACTATAGGTCCGCCACCTATCTTACCTCAGACTGACGGTGATACTAAAGGTTTAAGATTATCGTTACTTCAAATGAAAAAAATAGCTAAGTTCATTGATCGCGATTTTCAGATGGAAAGTTTAGAAATATTATCCGAAAAATTACCGATTTGAGTGATACCAATAACTTAGCAGAAAAGGTCAGGATCACCAAATCATAATTACATTGAAAAGATTAATTCATTCTCGCTGCATATGATTCTTGTAAAAAAATATTTTGTAAACTTAAAAAGTGAAGTTCTCTCATTCGTGCATTCACACAAAAGGAAATAATAGATCCCAATATTATTTAATACGTATTGACGTAGCGCTCCTATGCGCTCAAAATTTATACTGAAAAAAACAGAAAGGAAAAGACATAAAGAAGCCTGCTTATGGCAAACGCCGACACTAAGTTCGCCGATTTAACATGGAATTTCAGCCTGAAGAGGAATAAAATTATTAAGTAGCCACAAATTCTCCTTAGTCCTTCATAAAGCCCTCACACGTCACTCCCATCATTTACCTTGCACTACTTCATCAACGAGTTGGTGCTCTGCCTTCAACCCCAAAGTAAACTCGTAAGTTCCTTCAAATCTTCGTGAATAGAATCTCCGCCTCGATTATTTAGAAAGGGACCATTTAACTTTCACAGACCAAGACACGTAGGAAGGATAGAGAAAGATGAGACATCCCATTCTAAGAATTGAGATGGTAAAACTTCTTTTAAGCTTTATCTTAGGAGGCAAAAGCTTGAGTTGAGACCCGAGGCACTGTGTCTAAGGTGAAAGCCGCCTAATCATTTATTCTTGCAGAAGATATTAAAGGTCGCCCTTGTTTCTTTTTCAACTTTTCATAAAAAATGTTGAGAAAAAATTGATTTTATCAAAAAATTAGAAACAACCATTGTTTTGTGTACACAGATATACACACGGAGTCTGATCAAAGAGTACCTTGAATTTTGAATTTCCGCGTTACGTATATTTGATTTTCGGTTTTGTTGTGGCGTTGGGTTGATACTTATTTCTCTCACTTATGCCGAAAGGTTCATCCATTATGAATGATCAGTTAATTGTTGACAACTGTTTTCCTTGGAAGTGTTTTGGCTTGTCTCCGATTTTTGCCTGTTTCAAAAAATGGATCAAAGAATCAACTTTTCGTGAAAAACAAAATTAAGTGCGCAGACGCATTCCAAATGTTCACTGTGGCATATGGAGAAGCTACCTTGGACCGAAGCAACGTTTATTGGTGGTACAAAATGTTCTCAGAGTATATTATATATATATATATATATATATATATATATATATATATATAGATGATTTCGTCTAAGTAACAAGGAAGTGTGGAATAACAAACTTTGACAGCAACAAACAATATAAGAACACATAAAAAGATCGTCACTCACTCACTCGTTATTTCTTTATCATTTCAACGTAATTCAACTCCGGCTTCCGATGAAGACGGAGTTGAATTCCGTTGAAATGATCGAGAAATAACGAGTGAGTCATCTTTTTATGTATTCTTATATTGTTTTTTGCTGTCAAAGTTTGTTATATATATATATATATATATATATATATATATATATATATATATATATATATATATATATATATATGATTTAAAATCACTCACGTGAGCAATATACATTAAGACGGCACAATAGAGCACAAAAAATAGAAAACACGTAGAAAGACACATTTCAGAAAGTTTAATCATTCGACCTTGTCTATGGCCTTCTTCAGCAGCTTGACCTGAAGAAGCCCTCTGAGGTCGAATGCTTAAACTTTCTGAAATTTTAGCGTCCTTTTACGTCTTTTCCATTTATATTTCTCTGTTTTATTGTGCCGTCCAAATGTTACATTGTTCTCGTGAGTGCGTCTTCCTCATCGATTTAAACACGTCATCGAGATTTAAACACTTACTCAGCTGTTCTACCTTAAGAAGACTAAGAGTCTTTTACCGACGGGCCACGAACAGGTACAGTCCTGTATGTTTTCTACCCACCCTTTTTTCTTTGCATGCACTATACTTCACTTTACCTTGATGTTGGCATCATTCTCCTTTAATTTCCTTGACCAGCTTTAACTACGTTTACGGGTAAGGACCCGTGAAATGGCGTGGATGGGAACAGGAAAATGGTAGAGTAGAATATTATTCGAGGTCAGGCTCTATACCCTTAACTTAATTTTATTCCACGCTCACATCTCAGACAAAAACACTATTATTAAAAGTAAATAATTATTTCATTCTCTATTAAGATATATTATTTCTGCATTATACTATTTTAGATCCACGAAGAATTTATATGAAATCGTCTACAGTAATAATTATTACCAGTTAAATTTCAACTAAAGAAACTAAGTTTTTTAGTGATTATTCGAAGGAAGCAAAGTTATTTAACCCTGCGTTATTTATCTCACGGCGTTTTATGCATGATATGAGATAATATAAGTAAAATTTAAGTATAAGTTATTTTCAATGAAAATTAAGTGAAACAAATTTTGATTGGCAAAATTATCGTGGTTCATCACTTTTCTGTGAACCAATATTAATTTATATTAGAAAATTAAAGGAAACGAAAAATAAAAGTGATAAGCGAAAGCGATACTGAAATCACTTCTCTGATAAAGGCTCCTTTTTTGTTTAAATTTTCTAGCAAAGTGCTCCATCTTATTCCTCCCTTAAACATTTACTCAAATTTATATTCGTTTTTTGTCCAAATTTCCACTTTACTTGCTCAATGTGTGTCTCTTTAACACTTACACATTAATTTCCTCTATTCTTCCACCACCAACGTGTCTTATGTTCCTTCAAGCCCCCTTATATCTCTCTTGTCTTTGCATATTTCAATACCCATCCCCCACGTAGTCTTTCCCCCCTCCATCAGACAAACCAATCTCCCATTCTTAGTCATCAAAACGCGCCACTCAATCAATTGAATGTTTTCCAGAAAGGTTTTTTGGTGCTCTTTTTCTGATTATTTACCAAGAGTTTATTCCTTTCCTGATGACAACTGAAGACCTCGATACACTCTCATCAACGCAACATTATGCTAAGTGTATTTCATTCCTTTTAATCGAAGGCCTCTCCATTTTTTTCAGTTACTTGATTGTTTTTCATAGGTATGTAACTCAATAGCCTGGATTACAATTATCAGTACACTTTGGCCCCATTTTCATATAAATTGACTTGGTATTTCTATTTAAAATATATTGAACGCAACGTACTGACCTCATTGCAACACAGAAAGGCATTCAGCCACGACAAATGTTTTTTATTGACAAATGTTGACTTATAGTTAAAGTTGGAATAGTTGGATTACTGTAGTAGCACTAAGATTCACACCTAATGCGAAAATTTTCTCTAAACCTTACACAAAATAGCATAAATTCTTTCACAAGGTCTCAATAAATAGTTTCAAAACGAATGGGATTTCCGTAGAGAGGCGAAAGGATACGGATAACTTGATGATTAAGCTCCGAGTCCTCGCGTCATATGCCTTCCAGTTTCCGTACTCCCGCTGTATTGCACTCCCACTGTTTAACGCCCAAGTTTGTCTTTGGTCGCTATTTACCTTCACGAAAAACACTGCCCTGAATTATCCCCTCGTTTCAAATGCCTTCAATTGACCCACATCCAGTCATAGTGCGACGCGCCAGACTCTCAAAACATCTGAAAGACTTGCTTCACTACAGTTTTTAATGGGGAGTATTATAAGTTCTTCTTCAAATAGATACTTTTTATCTGGTACGTCTTATCAGTTAACTGAATGTCTTTCAATTGTTGATCTTTCCTTCACTCATGGGAAGGAAGTGGTAAATTCCCGAAGGAAAGCGGAAATTTGGAAAAAAAGATGTGCCTAAATCTGAGTAAATGGATAAGAGAGGAATAAAGTGGAGCACTTCGCTTGAAAATTTAAACAGAAAAGGAGCCTTCGGCAGTAGGAGTGATTTAGGTGCCTCTTTAGCTTATAACGTTTCTTTTTTGCAACGATAAACACAGAAAAATCAACATGACATTTAAGATGATTACGGCACTACCTTTTCGCAAAAATTGTCAATACAAAAATGTCACCATTATGAGAAAATATACCTGAAATACTATAGGCTTCGTAGAATCAAAACTAACGACTCAAAAAGGCGATAGATCGCAGATGGCTGCTGATACCATATTGATGGACAGTATGGTGAAGAAACTATATGCAGAGAAAAAACATTAAGAAGCAAACAGTAAAAGAAAGAGAGTGAATTTACATGCATAAAACAATTGGGAGGAGGGCAAAGGGAAAAGATCGCAGGACTAAATCGATCAAAAAAAATTATACACATATAAATTATGACAAAAATAAATGAGCAATAAACCGGAAAATAAATTACTACAGTTTGGCGAATAATGTAACATGGGGTAAAGATATTAAGTTTTCATTCATTTACGCAGTATCAGTAAATTATCCATCAAAAATATATCATCTTGTATATTTTATGATACCCATCTTAGAATAAGTAGGATTTGATTTATACCTAATCATAAGGTATGATCGCATGGAAAGATATTGAGGCCATTACGATTGGTAGTTCATACAATAGGATATGCAGCATGTAATATAACTGATAGTGATATATATTTGCAACATATTCTGCGTAAATACATTTTATTTAGGAGAAGATAGCAACAAGGTAAATTTCTCTTAAACATAAAGGTAATAAACATTCACAAGAATGTGATTCTTAGTACTATCTCAAACCGTATCCTCATATCTTACTCACAGGTGAATCAGTTTTAGAACATGGTAGTTGCATACAAGTATGACTTAACTTCATCGTTAAATTCTGAGTAGTTCAATTATTCGTCACCAATCGTTTAAAAAGTTTCTAATATACTGAAGGATTCAGCTTTAATATAAGCTTACTATACATTTTCCGTTAAAACGTGTTAATTAGTGCTTCCATTCTAATATGAACATTATTTAAACTGTACTCTTCGATATAGGACTAAAAATCATAACAAAAGACAAAGAAATTTGCATTCCCAGTGGGCTGGCAATGTAAGTCACTGTCCTCCCGAAATGCACCTATTTTCCTTAAGAGAGGTAGAAATAATACCTTTGATTACGTCATGACAGATGACTGCTATTATGATACGAAAAATAATAATTGCAAAAGGCGATGAGTAATGATTGATCATAATACTTCAAAGTAGTATGCTGCTTGTTTGTGAAGACATTTGAACAGTATGAAGACTCAAGTATAAATTTTATTAAATTTCGTTGGATAAACTCGGTAAGTGATCAGGGTAAGATGCGAGCGGGTAAGATACCAGCGGAGCAATGTCATTGGCGTAGTGGTGAAATGAAACAATATGTTTCTAGAATATGGCTCTAAATAAGGTAAATCCCTTTATTATCCTCAAGTTTTGCTAAATTTTCTTCAAACTAAGAGAGCAAATTTCTCTCGAATGTGGTGCAATGCTATGTGACATTTCATCTGGCTCAAATTACTTATTCTCGCCATCTTCTGAATGACATTAAAAACTAAATTGCTGACGATGTACTGAAAATATACAAGAAAATGGTAAGAATATTTTAGGAAAGATACAACTATAACTTATCTTAAACTTTGCCCCATAGGCATGTGGCAGAGGGCCTTAAGTCAGAAATAAATAGAGTAATCGATGATCGTTGGAATTTCGTATCATTTTATTATACGGTACTTTGAACAGTCTGAGAATGCCTTAAATTGTTCCACACGATAGTTGGCTATCTAATCTTAGTTTTTCCTATCAATGTAATTTGGAACTAGAATTATCCCTCTATATTCCCACATTATACTCATTAAATTTCTAATTCTCTAGCAAACCAACTCATGGATGTATTCTTCGTTCTTTCGGTTACTCTCAAACCAGCTGTTATAGCACGTGGCTCTCGGTTACTTGTAACAATTTTCATGAAACAGCATGCTTTTTATGTACGCTGTTCAAGGCACAAACTAGGGACCCTATCACAGAAAATCCAAAATACATAACGGGCATTCAATGCATGATCTCACCAAAAATAATGAATCCCTCTTCTTAATATTTTCATTCTAATATTTGCCCACCATTCTTTTGATGAATACAAATTTCTTTGATGCCGATTCGCAGATATTACTAACATGTTTTTAATGTTTATGTCTATCCCACCGGGTACACATAAGCGGGGACGAACTCATGAATGGTACACATCAAAGGGGTAAAACAGAATGGATTTCTTTTATAATTAAAATAAAATGCAGATTCCATTCCCCTATTGCCATATTTATGAGGAGATATTAATCCAATATACCGAGAACTAATACTGTATGAATGAGGTCCAATATTAATGACGCAGATGTAATTTGATTAATGTGTATTTGTTATATCTACCAAACTCATTACCGACTGCTAAAAAGCAATTATTAAATAATTTCTCAATAACCTTTCGATTAGCCCTTTCACCTTCCAATGATAGTTTTGTAGTAGTCAGACCTTAGTCTGATGGGACTGGAGCACACACAGTTGCTAAAAAACATATTTCCTGACTTTTTAGAAGTTCCTTATTAAGCATTTTGTTACATTAGGAGGACGCAATTGTTTCATCTCGCAGCTTCTCAAAGATAGCTAAAAGAGCCACTTTATTTCCTTGGTTGCAGAAAACTTGAAAAAATTGCGACCAGTTAAATACGGCGGTTTTCAATTCAGATTCCGCAAAACACCCGAGCGCCTTGGTGAAACCATATAAGTGTCCCAAAATATAATCATAATATAATAATTCATACAATGGAAGCTAATTCTAACGCACGAGGAATCATTTCAAATATTGATAATCAAAACAAAAATTATGATTAGGTATTAAAAAGATAAAATAGGGGCACTGTAAAAAATCTGCGTTTAGGGTATCTTTTTAAGCAAAGAAATCGGCTTCAATGTCGAAAACCTACGGCGCGATGCCCATTTTGGATATAAAAGATTGCCGAGGAAAGGCACAGTCAACTGAATTGTATAACAAAGTGAGGGTTTTCAAAGCTAAGTATATGTAACAGCACCCATAGGAAGTATTTAAAAAATTTTAAATCAAATAATTTAACTAACGCTCAGAAAATAAAAAATAAGATTTAAAAAAGCCGGCCTCAGTGACAGCACGGTACCTTCCACGCTTCCCAACTTAGAGGTCGCAAATTAGATTTCCACCAAGGTGGTTTGTTTTCATATAGGGGTTGAGGGTTTGTAATTGTCTTTAATGGTGCATGATCTTAAGGCCAAAAAGTGCTATTTCTGGATAAGTAGTACATAAATAAATAGGCAAATCTATGGTTGAAGTATGAGAAAATCTTTCCAACACCATCCCCGGTGCTTGCTTGCGCTGTGGCTAAGGTTTCAATTATTAAGGCCAACGCAACAATTTCAGAGTGTAAAGGCGCCTTGATCGGGTTTCGAGCCCGGATCCTTCGAAATACGGGGGAGTGCTTTAGCCAGCTAAGCAACCGAGGCGTCCTATCATGCTTCGACATTTTGGGGGATTTTAAGTAAGAAGATCTTGTGACGAAATACCGTGCATAAAATGTCACAGGTATTCCTAGTGGTGCGCGATACGCCACAGTCTACGTGGACAATGTCAACTTTAAACACTAAGGGTGTTTTACCTTTGGAAAAATTCTAAGAAACTGCGGCATATGCGGCGCCAGTAAATTTTAACGGAATCATCCGCTAATGTGCATTTTTACACTCCAAAATTGTTGCATTGCAATACCTCTGACATGGTATGTACGATATTTCGTCACAACATCTTCTTCCTAGCGTTTGTAAAACGTTTTCAAGATAAACTTAGGGGCGTATCCAAAATATTAGAGCAGCTAGGCAGTGGACCACTCCCTTAGCGAAGGTTTAATTACAGATTGAATCTCTTGCATAAATTGGAAGGTCTCTTTAGCAGTGATGTTGAAAATGTATTACTACCCCAATCGTACTACGGTAGTTCATAGTAATAAAACTAAAGAGATTAAGTGTAGAACAGAGAGATTTAAGATATCATTTTTTCCAAGAACGAAAGGGGATCATAACAGTATTGTTATACCCCGTTAAGGTCATGTTCAGGTAAAATTATCCTGGTGTGTATTCATCCACTGCCATACATCCTAGTGGTGGCTTCTCTATCTTCCGATGAAAACGGAGCAGAATTCCGTCGAAATGATCAAGAAATAACGTGTGAGGGATCTTTTTATGTGTTTCTATATTGTTTGTTGCTGTCCAATTTATTATATATATATTTATACATTTATATATAAAATATAAAATTCACGAATATCTTTGATGGGCCCATCGCTCGGCTGGGTGTACACGAAAGATTTCCAGCATTAGCAGTAAATAAAAATGAAGCAAAGTCAAAAGGTGGATAACCTGATTCTACCAGAGAGTGGTTTCAATTCACGTGGGCTGACACTTAACAGATCAGTAATTACCATAAATGGTAACCATCTCTCAAAACATTTTTCGAGACACCATTACCGCTGGATACGGTTTTGGAAATTTGATTATACTGGTGTTCAGAATGTTCATTCTTGAAGTTAAAATTAAAATTTATCGAATAATAATATAAAAATTTGTTAAAATCAATATTCGTCGGCCATAATAAAACATTTAGATCTAAAAAAAGGTTTTTAATGGATGGTTCTGTTTTCATAAAAAAATATGCTACAAAATAAATACAAAGCGTCCTGAAGCTTCCATATTGTTTTCGATTGTGTCATATTGTATTGAAACAATTGGATGTATATGAATATTTCATTCAAATAATTACTACGATCGATTACCACGAAGACGATTTTTTATCCTAATGTATATGCAACGTGCTACACGTACATGCTGTCAAGTGATGTCGTGCCTCCATATTGCCCCACCACCTACGCCCACGGAAGCGATGTTTCGCACCCACTTTCCGTATTCTCACATTGGCTTCCCGCGTACGGCGGACACTACCCGACGCAATATTTATTAGTCTAATATGATACCTAACAATCATTTGATACATTGAATTTTTAAAGCCTAAGGTTGAGTTTGCTTCTCTGATCAAATTAAAACTGTTTCTTATTAAAACAAATCTTATGTTTCAAATCTTATCACAATAATAATTATGCCAATTAGAAAATAAGCTTAGTAAAAATCAGGCTAAACGTCGATGTATCCAAGAAAAGAAATCCCTCGTTGACGGCTAATTCAAAAGAGTTGCATTAGATACGAAGCTATTACGAGTAGTATAAGCTATTTCACTCAAAATGAATTTTTATAAAGGACTGAGCAATGTTTTAAGGTTATCCATAAAGCTCTCTTTCTTTAAGACATTTAAATCGTAAATCATGAAACAGAGAGGTTAATCAAGGTGGTTCAGCCGGTCAAGTTTTCCAGCAATAAGGAACCAGCCGACAGAATATCCAAATACAAATAGGATATTTCGTCGGCTTACTTTATTAATAAAAACAATAAAAAGCAAAATAACCTGGATAAACGTTTATATGCTCACTTCTGCACCATAAGCATTATTTAATCAATTTTCGAAATCTATTTTTCAGGGATAAGTTCAAGACAAAATTTTCCTCTTTTTAGAAGTCTCTTCTAAAATACAATTTTAACTAAAGCCAAAGGAAGTTATTATTGCAAAGAATTTCGAATAATTTATGAGATATATACAAAGGAGAATAACAAACAAACTCCTCCGTAGTATCGATAAGTTAAAAGCTTTTTCTTGTACTCTGGTAAAGATTAGAAACTTTTTAATGTGTCCATTTGGTTGAATCGATAAGGGAAGGACACAATGCGGTCTGACCCCGGACTAATCTGAAGGTTTCAGTGAAAAATATTATGAGCCACAATCACCCCTAGAAATCTTTTTT
The DNA here is from genome assembly GCF_022747635.1 of Hetaerina americana. Classification (NCBI taxonomy): domain Eukaryota; kingdom Metazoa; phylum Arthropoda; class Insecta; order Odonata; family Calopterygidae; genus Hetaerina; species Hetaerina americana. Next base: position 55,366,477 of record NW_027286069.1, read on the forward strand.
GAACCTGGAGTAACAGAAGAATTTAAAGTAAACCAAAAATGAGTGTGACGTATTGGTTTTTGCCTTCTATTAAATTTTCGAATGTGCGTTTGATAAATATACAAATAAATGTCCAGAGATGATATCTCTATTTGCCAAAAGAATCATGGTAAATAAATTTGGGTAAGCTAATCGTTAAGCGTCCACCTTAAGGTCCAAGGATACACACGAGAAAGAACTGTCACGCTACTCATGTGAGAACTCTTTCTCTTTGGGCTATTAAGGTAGAGGACAAAAGAGGAGCAATTCTTTTTTTACCACTGTTGCTCTCATTCAGATGGGAACGTTTTTCGACTTAATAATGAATAAAGATGGAATACCAAATAGAGAGGAAAGGTGAAGGAAAAGAATGTCATGATCCATGATAACAAAGTTTCTAGCCATCCACACTAATCGGAGTGTATATCGTAGCAAAGGTTGACTTTCGGTTCAAAAGTTGCATTAAAAACGTCAGGGTTGTCAATACTTACGAGGGAAACAGGCATTTACATAGGTCCGGGTTTGAAACTAATAATAAAATTAAACGCGTTTATATTCATTCAAATTAGACACTAAAACAAAAATATTTATCTAATCACATAGCTGAAGAGTTGTCATCAAATCAAATAATGAGAGACAATATAAAATTTATTATATCTGTCTACATCTATACAATACTCCGCAAGCCGTCGCAAATACGTGTGGCAGGGGGTGGTAGGTTACCAGCCATTCTACATGTATTTCCTCTATTTCCTTCAGCACCTGGCACGCCTCGACTCACTAAAAATCACGTGGAAAGGGGTCATCGAACATCAATCATGTAAAATGCCTAAGTATATTACGGGCATTAAATGGTTAGCATCTATTCCTATTCTTGCACAAAGAGGACAAGAAAACACATGAAAAAAGGGCGGGCACATATGAAATTGAGACACCTATTACCAGTTAGTATTCTACGCATTCCGGACGGACAAATTACAAAAAGAATAGACTTAATATGCATTCATCTAAACCAAAACTGGCACCAGAGCACACGGCGGGAGTATTCAAACACCTGACTTAGAGAGAGTTTTGTAGGAGCTTAATCTTGTATAGCCCTATTTTCAACAGCGCATCCTTATTACTTTCTTAGGTGCTCCCCCATTTATTGTTGTCACGAATATTGCGCGGGAAAAACTAACGTTTGAATCTATCAATTCATCCATCTTTCTAATTTTGTTGCAATTTTCGGCCCTACCAAAGAAATTAGGGTGGCTTATTATATCTCATAGGGCGGTCGCAAAACCACACACTTAATATCTTTGTAATAAATTTAATCTAGTCTTGAGTCGTCGCATACCTAAAGGTTCCCACCCCCGATTCTGTATTAAGTGTGTCACGATTTGTGTTTTTTCATACGGATATTTCACGCACAAAACGGTCTTCCCCTGTACCCTATTCAATTCTGTAATCAATTATTTTTTAAATGGATTCCATAGTCTCGACGTATGCCCTATGTCAGACCTTACTATTAAAAATAGCACGTTTCATTCACTTTCCGTCGCTACATATTTACCGCCACACTATACGCTAAATAATACACCACCACACTATATGTTTGAAGAATGCCAGTTTTTTCAGCATCCTACCACAAATAGTCCGTATACGTATGTTTGCCTCAAGAAAAATCCAAAGCAAAGGTGATCCATTAGTATTTTACTTCATCCGCAACGCTTATCCGAACTCCTCAGAGTGTGTTAGTTGGCAAAGTTTGGTCGTGTTGTCTATTGTTTAGGAAATAAAAAAACGGTTCATTTTTTCCAATTTAATTCCAGTCCCCATTCTTCGCACCATTTTTGAATGTTAAGTAAGTCAGTTTTTAGTGATTTACGATCTGCGTCATTCGCTTTTTCAATAATAATGTTCATATTCAATGTAATTTTCGAGCATTTTATTATTTGAGCATAATAGATAGGCTTCGGATTGTAGGAAAATCACTATGGCGAAAATTATCTAATGAAATCAATGAAAACTGTAACAAAAATGTCATTTTAAATTTAGAGTTAAATTATAATTAATAATTAATGATCTCTCCCAATAAATCCTTTAATCCAACATAAAATGACAACGCATGCTTGGGTGAAACTCAATTTAATAGAAATACACTTATAAAATTTGGAATTTTATCTAAAGTCACTATTGCTGCTTTCGCAATTCTAGCCGTAAAGGATTTCTCTCGATAATAAATCAGTCTAGAAACGTTAAATTTTATCCAGTTTTTAAGAAATATATTAATGTGAAAGTGACACTTCGTGGAGAATGTTACGATCAAAATTAAAGCTTATATTACAAAATGTAATGAACTACGGGATATATCATAATGGTTCATTAATGATTTATTATATTTCAAAGATTTATTTTCCAGCTCATTATTTAAAAACATGAAACTTTTTAAAACCAAATTTTTTATCCTAGATTTTAAAAGGAACTTATTAAGTACTCTAAGTTCTAAATTCATAAAAACAGGGTAGAAATGTTCATTTCATTTCATCAAATCATAGCATTTGGTAAATTTATAGTATTTCAGGCAAGTATTAATAATAAAATAAGGAACTAAATTTGACAAAAAGCGTGACGTAGTTTGTATTCAAAGAGAGTAATTTCCTTAAAAATCACGTAATCATCACTTACTCATCATTCTCTCTCTAGCCCTCAACCTGAGCGGACCTGCCTACTGAGCGCTCCTGGTAACCGGTTTGACCCACCAGAGACTACCTGCCTGCCACCTCGATTCTTGGTGCTTTTGGTTTTAGTGAAGTGCAGTGTAGTTTCAACGTATACGTTGCTTCGTTTATATAGTTTTCGTTTTGTGTGTGGTTTGTTAACCTGTGTGTGGTAGTAGTAATTTATTTAGTGGATTGTGGTGGTTTTTGTCCTTCGACTCTGATTGGTGACCGGTGAGTGCTTTCCTTTTTCTTTCTTTTGGTCCTCTGAAAACCAGACCTTACTCAAACATCGTTTTTTCCACTTAGGCTTCATATTCAATTCCAAATCGTAACTTATTGTTTGAGCTAAAGTTAGCTAACCCCTTCTAGAAATTTTAGCATAGTGTATACAGGTTAGCTTTTGTTGGGAACTTGGTAATTAAATTAGGATGGCTTCATCCAGGTCCCCTGTTGCTATGCTCGAAGGCACTGGCGAATGCGCGGCTTTAAGGGCCCGTATCGTCATGCTGGAGAGAATGGTGCGGGAGCTTCGATCGGAGATCGCCGGCCGGAGGGCTCCCCTCGGGAGAGATGGTGCTCAGGGTGGGAATTCGAAAACCCGCCACGCCCATAGGGGTGCACGGATTCGTCCGAATGCAACACGTGGCTGGGCGATTAGAGACCTACCCCGTGTCCCATCTCTCAACGAGGGAGTGTCTCACGTCCGTAGGTCGGACGATTGGAGGGTCGTCTCTCGGGGCAAGGGGAAGGTAACGCTGCGGCGAGGATTGGACTCTGCGGAGGCAGATACCATCCCCGTCTCCAACAGGTACCAGGTGCTGTCGGATGACAGCACCACCGTACCTGCAGCCCCTATCCCTACTCCGAGGGCACTGCCTAGGGTAAGGCATCAGCGGTCGGGGAGGGAGGGAACCGTTATATTAGGTAGTTCAAATGTCCGGCGTATAATGAACCCGCTGCGCCGCAGAGTCCAACAGGAGGGAGGTGTTGGATTCTTGTCGTCCTGGTGTATACCGGGCGGCGGGGTACCCCAGGCGACGCTGGCGGTGAAGGCGGCCGTCAGTAATACGGGCTGCTCCAAGCTACGCATTGTGGCTCATGTCGGGACAAACGACGCCTCGGAACGTGGATCTGAAGAGATCCTGCGCTCCTTTAAGGAGATGCACTCGGAGGTGAAACGAGTCGAGGCAGAGTTTAAGGTCCCAATTAAATTAAGTATATGTAGTATTGTGCCGCGTTCAGACCGCGGAAGGCTCGTTTGGAGCCGCATTGAGGGTTTAAATGAGAGATTGCTGGGATTTTGCCGGGGAATCGGAGCGGACTTCGTTGATCTGAGGCCCGTCCTCTCATCGTGTCGGGTACCCCTTAATCGCTCCGGGGTCCATTATACTGCCGAGGCATCGCAGTTGGTAGCACGTAGGTTACACGAACACGTGTCGAGGGTTTAGCATAGCTGGTAGGCAAGAGCGTAGGTCATATATTGGGAAAAATAAAGTAGAATCCAGCGCTTTTTGTCAATTCAGTTCAGGTAATGCCTCTCAAATCCCCAAAAATATTGAACAAACAAGCACTTGCGTTAAAACAACATATAACCCACGTAAATTTAATAAAATTGGTGCCTCTACATACATAACAGATAGCAATGCAAGTGAATGTAATGCTTTTGTCTCTGTTCACCACGAATCGTCTCAAAACAGTTTTGTTAGCGTACATAAAACCGAAAAACAAGAAGTTATTAGCCATATTAAAATTATAACATTAAATTGCCGTAGCATTAGAAACAAAATATCGGATATTGAACATATTTTTGTCAGTACAAACGCAGACATAGTAGTTGGAACAGAAAGTTGGCTCACGGGAGATATAGCAAACAATGAGGTTTTTCCAAACGGCTTCACAATTTACAGAAGGGACAGACCAAATAGGTTGGGTGGGGGAGTATTCATTGCAGTAAAGTCACATCTTAGTAGCCAACGATATGAATGCGACGTAGATGACATAGAAAGCGTTTGGTGCAACATTAAGGACTACAACGGCAGAAGCCTATACGTGTGTTCATTTTATAGATCCCCAGATTCTAACACAGATGTCCTACACAAGCTCGACGAACAAATATCCACTATCAGCAGCAGACAAAGCAACAGTATTACTATAATCGCTGGTGACACAAATCTACCGTCAATTGACTGGGAAAACTACTGCGTGGGAAAATCTGCCAAAAACAGAGATTCATGCCAAGAACTCCTTCATATATTCACAAAACACTCCTTAGAGCAAATAGTTAAATCACCAACACGGGGCCAAAGCATACTAGACATCTTTGCGACTTCTATGCCCGAAATCATTACTAACATTGAAATAATAGACGGAATCAGTGACCATAAGGCTATTCTTGTGGAGTTAAAAACTAAGTTCGTCAAAATAAACAAAGAAAAGCGTAAAATATACCTATACAACAAGGCAAATTTTAACGGACTAAGAGAATATTTAAAGATAAAATTACCGGAATACAAGACAAAAACACTGACAACAAATACAGAGAACACTTGGAATTATTTCTTAAATATTTTACGCGAAGGAATAAAGACGTACATCCCGTCCAAACTCAAATGCGACAGTAAGGAACCTAGATGGTACAACGGGGAAGTCAGATCGGCATTAAGAAGGCAAAGAAAGCTACAGTCAAATTTCAAAAAGAGTTTAAAAAGTGACGATATAAGTTTTGTGAATACAACCAAACAGCTACTAAAAGAATGTCGTAGTAAGACGAAAAGTATTATGCGCACAGCACTACACTCTTTTAAATCTAAAATGCTAAGCGAATATCTTGAGGAAAATCCAAAGTCATTCTGGTCCTATGTTAGGGAAATACAGGGTAAACGTCCCACTGTTCACTCTTTGAAGACGGAAAATGGAGAAATCATTACAGATAGCGTGAAAAAGGCAAATATTTTAAATCATTTTTTCCAGAGCGTCTACAACAAAAACACAAACGCGCCAAACGATCCTCCACACCCACCCGGGGAACACATGAGCGATCTTACACTGACCAAGCAGGGAATAGTACATCTGCTCCGTAGTATCAAAGCACACAAGGCACCTGGTCCGGAAGAAATACCTGCTAGAATATTAAAGGAATTAGCTGACGACATTGCCCCATTTTTACATATTGTTTTTCTAAAATCGATAGAAGAAGGCTCAGTGCCTCGCGACTGGAAGCTAGCCCATATAACTCCCATCTATAAAGGCGGCGATAGGGATAAACCAACCAATTACCGACCCATTTCTTTAACATCGATCTCTTGTAAAATATTGGAACACGTTATTGTCACTAACATTATGAAATTTCTTGATAGTAGGAAAATACTAATCCACAACCAGCACGGATTTAGGAAAAGCAGATCTTGCGAAACACAACTTGGTCTCTTCATTCACGATATACTTAGATCGGGAGAAAACAACACCCAAGTCGATGCAGTATTCCTGGATTTCAAAAAAGCCTTCGACAAAGTCCCACACAATAAATTGTTACACAAACTTAAATACTATGGGATCAATAAGAAAATAATTAATTGGATTAGGGACTTCTTGTCAAACCGCAAACAAATAGTAGTCATAGATGGGTTGTGCTCAACGGAGAGAGATGTTACTTCGGGCGTCCCCCAGGGAAGTGTAATAGGGCCTCTTCTGTTCTTAATATACATAAATGACTTAAGCACACACGTTAGTAGCAATCTAAGGTTATTTGCTGATGACACGGTGATATACAGGGAAATAAGGAGCCAACTAGATCGCGAGCTACTCTGTAGAGACTTAGACAATATCTCGGAATGGTGCAATAAATGGGGATTAACACTTAATATAGATAAATGTGCAGTTTTGAAATTTTGGAATAAAGGAAGCGAGGAACAGGATATAAACTACAAAATAGAGGGTTCAGTATTGACTACGGCAAATCAAGTTAAATATTTGGGGGTTGTTCTAACACCACGCCTTTCATGGGGAGCACATATCAGGACAATATGCGGATCAGCTTTAAAGAAACTTGGCTTCATAAAACGGGTGGTGGGGAAATGTAATGAAAAAGTTAAAGAGAGGTGTTATTTTGCTCTAGTTAGACCTCATTTGGAATATGCCGCAAGTATTTGGGATCCGTGGGAGAAAATTTGGCAAAAAGAATTAGATAAAGTCCAGAGAAAATCCGCTAGATTCGTTAAAAATTGTTATGATAAAAACACAAGTGTGACAGGTCTCTTAGGGGATTTAGGCTGGGAACCACTTGAAGTGCGGAGAGAACAAGCGAGGCTTAGACTTTTAGAAAGGTTCAGAACAAACGAGTTTAAATATGACACTGAAGGAATTATAATGGCCCCACACTACTTAGGTAGATCAGACCACAAAGATAAACTAAGGGAGATAGATTCCAAGACAGATAGGTACAAATACTCATTCTTTCCCCGAACAATCAGTAATCATAATAGCAAGAAACCGAAGTCACTTTAGAAATATTAAAAACTTTGAATTTACAAGTCGGAACAAAATTAAACACTATAGAGATGTTAGGTATACTTTCAGGTGCATGTGTATGTTAGTTGGTAGTTTGAGTGTTTGCATGTGTGTGGGGTGTAAGTGCTCATGCATGAATGTATGCCATGTTTTTTTTTTATATATGATTTTGTCGTTATTGCATGCGATTTTTTTTTTTTTCTTTTCTAAATTATGGGTGGTGTCCTAGCACCCCCCGCCACACGCCCTTGCGGCGGCTTGCGGGGTATTGATTAGATGTAGATGTAGATGTAATGTAATTTAACAAAAAGCCTATTTTTGAGCGTGAGCTTTATATGTTTAGGGACAAACTGATTAATATCAGGGTAGCCTAAAAACTACCCAAACCCCAATAAAAAGTTTTTTAGACCATTCCCTGTGGTAAAATGTATTTCTTTCTACCACTACGTGATAAATGGGTATGGTCTCTTTAACACGTTCAAGGTGTGCAGGTGTATAAATAATAAAAAATAATACATAAGATTGATATACTAAATCATTAAATGGGAAATCAAAATTTGAAAAAGTAAAATATTATTAAAACCACGAAATCATAAAAGAGGAATCGCACACTTTTCCTTAATGATACAATCTCACGCTTAATATCTTTAATTTATGAGAAGGCAAAGGAATTTTTAAGCGATATATACAAAGAATCCAAAATAAGCATTAGAAATATTCTACAATAAGAATAATCGCCCGGAGAAATAAAGAATAATCTTTCTTTTTCACATAATGGTTCCTTTCCGATGAATGCCTTGAATTTTTTACTGATGAACAAAAAGCCATTCATGACGACTTTTCCCCTCTTGACCTTATTCGAGGTGATTTCTTCCTGTTATCAAACGCCAAATTTAAGAGTACCACTTTTGGACTGGCAGTAAAATTCTTTGATATCGTATATCAACGCGCAATGTACACAAACCGTAAAGAACTAACACGGAATCCATTTCAGGGAAAATGTTACTCCCTTTTAAGGGAGAATTCCATATTCCCACTCGAAAGAAAATTCAAAATAAGTTATGCCGGTTAATTGAAACAAGATTAAATTCTATAATTGATGTTGTCGAGTCAAAAGGTCAGTAAATCCACGTGTAAGAAGGGCGAGGCAAAATGTGAAGAGGTGTTCGGGGAAGGATGGAAAAAGGGGAGGTGGTAGATAGGGGAGGTGGAGAGATAGAGTGGTCTGTGACAAAGAAGAGGACAGCCGGGCTTAAAAACATGAATCCGCAATGACCGTTACACGGAAGACCCTCATAGGGGGGATCCTCAGGGGAGCGTCCGCCGGCTTAATGACCTTTACAGGTGGCCACACTGATAGGCCAAGGACAGTCCCAGTTCGTGAGCTGGGGGAGATCGGACCCGAGGCATAAGAAAAGGCACTTAAGATTCCTGATACCGCCAGAATAAAATCTCATCTTCACCCTCAACGCCCACGCCTCTTCCGTGAGGGAGGAAGGCGTGTTTGGGTACGTGTGTACTACGTTTCAGCATCTCCTATGCCAACCCCTTGCCCGCCCACCGCCGCCACGGGCTTGTTCTCTCCTTAGTGGCGCCCGCCTCCCGCCCTACCCCCCCCCCCCCAGAGCACCACAGGAGCCACCACAACACCATCCCCGCCTCACACCCCCACATCCTTTCGCTGAAGTATTTCCATTCCCCCGTTCATTCAGTCGTCCCTCCCCACCCCCTTAGATCCTACCCCCCGGGCAGCACGTTTCCCTTTCACACGCTCTAGTCTCCCTTTCTCCCCTCCCGTACAAAAACCCCCGCTGCTCCTCACGAGAGGGAGAGAACCCCTCCACTCCTCCACCCACACTACATCCCCTTTTCCTCTCCACTCCTCGCCTCTCCACCCACGCCACCCTCACTTTCCACTTTCACTACCCAAACCTCCCCCTTCCCCCGCACATTTCCTCCGAAACACTCCCCCATTCTCTTTCCTCCTTCGTTCCCCTCCCTCCCCTTCCGCTCCACACACACTACCCAAACCTACCGCCTCCTCTTGGGGTCTGAGTTGAATAATAACGGTTATTACACGGGTCCAGTCCGACGTAATGGAACCAATGTTTTTCGAGTCCGCCGCAAGAGAGGGGGAGAAAGGGAGAAGGCAAGCGTGGGGGTGAGGACGTAAAGGGGAGGTAGCGGGGTGTGGTATGCGGTAGTGTGGGTCGAACTGTGAGGTTTGGGGAGTTGGTAGTGAGAGTGAGTGACTGAGTGGGTGGGTGGGTGAGTGAGAGGGGTATGAGAGGGGAAGGAAAGAGAGAGAGAGAGGGTGAGAATGTGCTTCGCACGCCAGTGCGGGGGCAAGGTGTGCGCTACTGTGGGGGAGACGGGCCAGGCGAGGGGGTGTTTGAGGAAGGGGTCGGATGAGACGGAGCGGGGAAGGGAGAGAAGAGAGAAAGAGTTGGCGGGCAGGTGAGAATTGAGGGGTGGGAAAAATGTTGTGTGGCAAAAGGGAAGAGTGGCAGGAATTGATGGCAAGGGTTACCCGAGCCGGGATGAGATGGGAGAGAAAGAGGGCAAGGGTATTAAGAGGAGAGGATGGCGGCGGAGGATGAAGAGAGGATAAAGGGTAACTTATTTACGCCGGTGGATGAAGCCGTAAGTTCGCCGGAGACAATATTTTGGCCGGTGGCTAAATTATGAACTAAATCAAGGGGAGACTAAATTTCACTTCCGCGGCTGGATTGCCAAGGCGCCCAAGGACTCTCGGCGGACAGGTGGTTTAATTTACCAGCTAATGAGCAATGTAAACACTTTATTTAAGGGGAAGAAGTGCATTTTCCCTAAATTATTTCTTCCAGAAATTAAAGAACATTACACGTTCCTGGCGCTACGGTTAAAATGTGTATCAATAAAAGCCTCAAAAATTTCTGAAATTATAATTGTGAAACAAATTGACGATGTACGACAAAGTCACTCTTGAGTTCCTGAGTACTTCAAAAATAAAATACGAAAACTATCAATCAAATGTGAAATATTAAATTTAATCCGAACTGCCTACATCCATTTAGTAATAATATAAATATCAAACATGATGAATAAAACATCGAATGAAATCAAATTAAATTTCTTAACAAAGTATGAATCTCGTATGTAGTAAACTATAATTCAAAGACCTTCCGTTAAAAAAAATGCATATGACTAATGAATGTATCATTTCGGCACTTCCATCGCCATCGCCAATTAAATCTACCAAGTACAAATGAAAGTAACAGATTTTTGCATTACTTTAAAAAAACCACAGGCCAACTGCATAAGCAAATTACGACATTTCTAGTACTGATACTGGTACTAATGATGAGAAACCTACTTTTGTGTACTCATATTATAACAAATACTATGTGTAAATTAGAAAAACAGTGAATTAATTTCCAATTTCATCATGAAATTTAATGCATAACATCTCCATAAAATATTTGGAAAATATATAATGACTTGAACAGGTATTCCTTCAGGCCTAGAGAGAGCATTTTATAAATTCCTCCACCCAGTTTTCTTGTACTTGACTTAAAGCAAACTAGATGACTATATACTTAATGCCAAACGTATAATATTTTACCTTCATCCCAGCCCAAAATGTTGCGTATCTCATTTGATGCTTCGCAAATGATACCAAACATTTTACAATTACCCCTCATTTTCCTAAAATACGTTATAGAGTTTAAAACAAAATATTACTTCACTACTCATTCATGTGGAAGACTGTAACTTCAATCCAAAGACAAAAAAATTTAAAGTTTTTACATTATCAGAGCTCGGTTTTCATTTTAAAATAATTTAATTCTACTTTTCATGCATAAAGCATTGTTTGATTAGAAAATATTCTGCTTTAAATATAGCACATATTTTCTTCTCACAGTTATTTTCCTATAGATTGGAAATTTCAAAAAAATACTGCATGGACTACATTAAAAGAAAAGCAAAACATCTCAGCCAACATCAAAACCACTAACATCAGATTTATTATTATTTCGATGCTATTTAGAGCAATATCCGTGGCATCAAATCGATAATAGTTTTAAAAGTAAAATGTGATGTATTGTTCAATTTATAATATATTCATAGAGAATATCAATTATTCCTGTATGACGTGAGTTGTAGTTACATTAAATCCAAAAATAAAAGGCAGGATGATAAAAATGATTTACTTAAAAAGCCAAAATGAATTTTCGAATTTAAAATTTCATAAGTGACATTGAAAATGACAAGAGTTAAATCTTTGGCCTGAATTTTAACTCATGTTAACCTCATTTATAGGTTTGAAATCACTTTCTAACGACTTGAAGAGCTCGATCATTAAACTTGAGCACACCAAGGATTCCACATGGCATAAAAGGAAGTACCGCGCTGGTCTATGAGCCATAAGTCGCGGCATCTATTCGGCTCTGCGGTAAAGTTTGCAACGGTGGGAAGTCATGGGGAAGAGGCGGGGGTGGAAGGGGGCTAGGGTAGAGCACGCGGACGGAGTGCGAAACATAAATTCCTCCCGCCAACAGCGCCCCCAAAATTAATAAGTAAGGATATCGGGCGACGGAGGAATTATGCAAATTACGCCGCACCGACGGTTATGGACGCGGAGCAGAAGCGATTGCATTGTATTAGATTAGAGGGGTGGAGAAAGAGACAGAGGGAGGGAGGGAGAAGGAGAGACGTAGTGGAGGACCGAAAGAAGATTACCTCGGCAGACGGACGGGTCCACCTCCTCCTACATTACCTGCTCTTGTTCTGGCTCAGAGCCCCTTTGGAGGGTAGGAAGAGAGGGAGGGGGGAGAGGGAGCCTGGCGGCGGATATATCGATATTGTCTGCCGCTGTTATCGGCCTAAATAACCGCTTTATCTTTTCGATCAGCGCGACGTCGGCGTAAACTGCTCATATCTCGCTGCTTAATAGTAAACAGGAGGTTGGGGTGAAGAGGATTGGGGAGGGGAAGGAGAAAATAGAGCCGTTGCCTGCATTATGGTTTATACGTTCTGGGGAGCGGCGTGGTGGGAAGGGGGAAGAATGGAAAGAGTAAAACTGTTGAATGGGGAGAATGAAATGCGATGCCGGGCGCGGTAGTCCATAGGGTTAGATAAATGATTTCTACTCCCATTCGTATCATATGCCGAGAAATTAAATGAGTGGCATCATAGTGAACCTCAATTTGCTGCAATGGTTTAATAATCAGGGCAATGGCAAAATTGTATCAGCAGCGACATCTTTACCTTTTCAAATTTTGAAATATATATATATATATATATATAATATATATATACATATATGACTTTTATTATGATTATTATTTCAATTGGTAGCCTACCATTTAAGGTAGTTTTTGGACGGACAAAACATATACTGATCATCGCTCCTTCCAACCTTCCAAACACACACAGCCTGACAATCAGCGATATATTGAGTTGTTCAGTAAGTTATTATTAAGGCAATATTTGAATCTCGATTTGGAAATGGAATTGAAAACATTTCTTCTATCAAATACTTCATTATATCGTATCAAACATGTTCAAATCCTTCGATAAACTGTATTGCTTAGACTTTCCACAAATACTTACACGCGCATAGCTTTTAGGAACCTTCGGAAACATAACCTTTATATGAAGGAATAAATTGTTAAATTATTAATGTTGGCAGTCTACCGATTAAAGCTGGTTTTAAATAGACACCACCTGATCAGTGCTACACTTCCCAGTGTAGAAAGCATCATTGCTACAGCTTCGTCAAAAACACACAACATGACACGCCTTACTGTACTGAAATGTTCCTTAAAACCGAATAATCTCTATCCTCCTTCATTGTTTCCAACATACCTGCGCTTTTACTCCTCTACCTTGCTTACCTTACCTCCTCCCTTATATCGGAATTGCCAATTAAAATACCCTGCATCAACTCTTCCTGCCGCCTTTCAACCTTTCCAAACATCCCTCAATTCTCCCTCTTCAGGCTTAGTTTTTCTACATTAATATTTAATCCATACCTAAGACACCATATCTTTCATATCCAATCTCCAGTTCTCTTTTACCTCAGTCTCAGTCTCTTTTACCATTGTCTCCATGTGTACATTGATAATCATGGGTGACGATAAAAACCCCTATCTTACTCATATATCGCTTCTCCTGTACCTCCCCCGCCTCCGCCAACGAGGTGGTTTTTATCCTACGGAGAACGGTATTCAGAATTTTTTAAGCACGCTCCATGAGAAAATGGTCCGGTAATCTTCTTTGTATTTACTTTTTGTGGATTTTTGGGCAAATATGTTAGCATACATCTCTAGACGTTCGATGGTCCGTCTAGTATAAGGTAAACATCAAACTATAGAATGTTTTCAAAGGTGAAAAAAGGCCGATTTGAGATAATTTTAAACATATTTAAAAATCATTGAAATACCTAACTGACAAAACGAGTATTTTCCAATTCATTTCCTTCATTTTATGATCCACCCAGGCAAAACAAGCCTGAAGAAGGAAAAGATAGTAGCTTAAGGGCAGATGAGCCAACCACCTCGCAATAAACGAAGATGGGGTGAGGATTGACGGATAAGATGCGTAGAATTACCGCCAAATATCTCTTCAGCGGGAACCAACTCGATCCCTCTCTCTCTCCAACCTACTTACTCCCTTCCTCACGACCAACCACCTTTCAATCCGGTACACACCCTCCTCCATCCAACACCACTCTCCCCTCCTGTTTCCCTTCCGGTCCCCAAGGGGGTCACCCTGGGATGTTAATTACCCCTTCGCAGCCACCGTAAGGACGGCAATGGACGAACGGGCCGACGACCCCGTCCCTTCCCTTTGCAACCCCGCGCCATCTCTCGCACACACACACACACGCGCGCTCAAACGACAACACCCGGGTCCGCTCTCCGTGGAGACCCCCAGCATCCTCCAGGACCAGGCGATGGAAAGGGAGCGGTAGAGTACAGTGAAGGGGTGTCGGGAGTGGTGCCGGAGAGGTGAGTTTCGAGGTTGAGGGCGACGGTGCTACGTCGGAGCACACGAGAGAAAGCGAAGAGGGGGAGAGGGCGAGGAAGGGGGTCCCAGTGAATGGCGGGTTTGGGGGCTGGGGACTCTGCCCCCACCCGTCCTCTCCTCGGTGTGTTTGGTCAGGGTGGCGCGGAGGCATTTTCTCTGGGAAAAGGGCCACGGGGGAGGGGAGGTGGGGCGTGGCGACGGTGTTCCGAAACTCGTTAAGGAAGTTCAAGTGCATAATTGATGAGGGCGGGGAAGGCGAGGGATGTGGGAGAGAGACGGTGGTATAAGGGATGGGGTGGGGTGGAGGATGAGGGAGGAAGGTGCGCGGGAGGAGGGCTCTCGAGGAATGGGGGGCCGGTGGAGGAGGAGGGCACTTCGAAGGTAGACATAAGGAGCGAGGTAGGAGGAGGAGACTGTAGGGTGAGTAGGAATTCGGCGGGAGAGGGTGGGATGAACGGCGGTTAGAAACGGGACGGAGGTAGGAGGCCAGGTTGCAGAGAGATGCGGGAAGGTAAGGAGGGGCGAGGCGCGTAGTCGCACGGGTTTCTTTCGGCGGGCGTGCGGTCGGTTTTTGATAGACGGAACAGAGTGAGGGGGTGTGGAGCGCACGGTAAGTTGAAGGGGAAAGTGGACGGCTGAGGGTTAGGGGTTTAGAGGTGGGGGGTCACGGCCGGGGGAGGGGTTCACAGAGGCAGTAGGGGTTATCGAGATGAATCGGGAAGTCGGAGGAGGGAGCCGGGGAAGGATGGGGCGGTGGAGGAAGCGGATGAGTAGATGCAAAAGGAAGTGCGGCGGATGACGGCGGGGAGGGAAGGGGAAACGGAAGGTGAATCAAGACAGAGAAGGCAGGAGAGAGAGAGAGAAAGAAGTCTTGAGGAAGCGGAAGATGAAAAGTGAAAGTTATTTCCGACGGAGAAGGGAGCAAATCTCCCAAGGAATAAGGAGGAAAGGCAGACGATAGCACAGGAACGGGAATTGAAACAAAGACCACGATAAACAGCTGCCCCTCAGAGAAAGTTCTCGCGTCTACACCACATCCTGAAGATTCTCCTAAAATTATTCCATAACTTATGCGCAGTAATCTCTGGTAAACTGCAATTTGATATAAAAACATATAAACTTTTAGTAGAATTTGTTTATTAAAATGAATATCTAAGCTGTTCGCAAAAACTTATTTTCTTCTCCTTCAGAGACATTTATATATTATTAATTTTGTTCGTTAAAATTAAATATAGTATTAGGCTTACAAGCAAACAGGTGAAAACAGTGAAGATCACGCTTTGATATAGAAATAAAGCTAATAAATATTTATGTTTATACATAAATGCATGATAATATCATCTTGGATATATCATTTTAACCTGAATCTGAACATTACAGATTTCAAGAAATAAGATAAAATTTTGTAAATAGCCCGAAATAAGAGACTAAATAAAATATATCTAAGATGACTCTCAGACAAAATGAAAAAAACTACAGGTGAATCTTGGTGGAATGCTTTCTGGAAGGTCGAGCGGAGGCAAAGAGAGCAGCGCAAAGGGCCACAAGGAGAGAATTTGGAAGAGTGGAAAATTCACCGCGGTCTCGGTGTGCTGAGGTGAGAGGCAAGAGGGATGATGAGTTCCGGAAAGATGAAGGAAACGGCGGTGGCGAGGAGCTGGAGAAGATGAAACTGATGAATAATAAGGCGCATCGGGAGGTAGGGGTGGAAAAAGGGGTTGACAGGGATACAGGAAAATATGATGGGGGAAGATTAAAACGAATGCATTTTTTCTGAAAAATAAGTTTCTAAAACTAATGCGATTTTCCACCGAGCGATCTGTGAACGCGAGAGGTAAGAGTATGAGAAGACTCATGAATAAAATATGAAAAATAAATTAGATTTTGAAATATTATATCCTCTATTCTGAGAAGCTCCCTCAGTGTTAGATTTTCCTTTCTCCTCTGGTGTGCGTCTCTTAGTGAATAGAAATGAAAATTGGATATCAAATAGAAAAATATTCGTGTGATTCAAAAAGAATTTATAGATATATTTTCTGTTAAACAAGCAACACCAGCTATTTAAGAGTGACTCATTGAAATGAGCATCTCAAATTATAAATTCAAGATTTCAATTAATTCACAACCAGCTGATAAATCCATTAGTTTACAGTAGTTACCGTACTTGATTATCAATATTAATAAATGAATCATATAAAAATAAGCAATCATACCCCCTGAATTAAATATTCTGGTCATCTTCTAAAGTCATCACACGTAGAGCAATCCTAATTCTACTAATAAATGTCGCCAAAAGGGACATGTAGTGATATACCACTCCCCTGCTCCGTTTTGACCCAGGTCCTCGCTAAATAAATATATCCCCAAACACTCTCATACCATCAATCCCCCTCGAGTAGCAGATATTTCACCCCCCCCCCATCTGCAACATATACTGCCCCAGCATCAATTCCCTTAAAGCCATTCTCAAGGGTCTTTTTCCTATACTATCCAATACTAAAACTACCGCCAGCCTATTCTTCTAACTCCCTCCTTTTAATAACTTAACGTTTCAACAACCTTGTAAACCACCAGATACCTCTCCAAACCATCAAATACCTACAATATTTGCTACTACCTTTCGCAACAGAACGAAATGTAAAAACCTTTGCCCTTCTCACAATGCAATCTATTTCCCTTAGTCTTTGTAGTCACCTCATCTATCTTTTCAAATGCTGATTTTGCTCTAAAAATAATATTGACTATTATACCAGCCTTTAGAATTACTCTTTCCCATACATTTATCCAAAACCACAAAAACGTTTATCTATAATCAGAGCATTTATCATAAGACGAAGCTTACGATGTCCGCTATTCCCCTCTCTCTCGCTGTCTGTTCAATACCCATGTATTTCAATCCAAAATATATGATTATTCTTCCTCACAGGACCATTTATAGTAAATTTATTATTTAAAAAAATAATGTGCAAGACGATACTTTAATTATCTTGGCAGTCAGTTAATAAAGATATAATTTTTTATCGACACATCTCAAATTGAATTTAACTTTTTTCCCGTATCCTGAAACCTATGCTTGTTTATAATTCACCAACGTTTTAATGCTATTATTCTCCAATAGCGATATCAGCAGCTGCATCAGACTATACTACCGTCTCTACGTCCCCAAATGTATTCGTTTCGAATCAAATACCCTATTATTTTGCGGTTTATCAATGGGAAAATATATACCAGTTCTGATTTTAGAACTATACTAGAAATATATACCAGACCTGAGTTAAGTCCAGTACCAGAACTGGTATATTGCCATATACCACTTCACCCAGACAGATTTTAACATCTTAACTTTCAAAATTTGTCGGCGAAACTTTATGGAATATTTGCAACATTTTGAAATGAAATAAGTAACTTTGCAATTACACACACACTTACTTAAGAACAGGACCTAGGGGTTGACGTGGAACGTCAGTGCCTTGGGAAGATCTTAAAATTTAGAAGGGTTGTTAAAATATAAAGGAATTTAAGGAAGGCCTCAATTTAACAAATTTTAGAAGTATTAGAGCTGCGTAAAATTAAATGTAATAAAATTAAATATAAGAGTATTTCGAACGTTGAACTTTTATTACGGATTAAATTGAAACTAATGTTTATAGGGATTTAGTACTGAGCATTTTAATGTATAGATCATACTCCTCTTGTCAAGTGGAATACTTTTTGCAACAGCAACTCAACATTCCTTAAAAGAATAAAACCCTGAATCGAACATTTATTCTTAGATGACAATTATGCAGCCAAAAATTTAAGAACCTAAGGATAAATAACTTTTTCAATCCAACTGCATACTAAGAGTAAAATCATCAATACAACTGTATTGCTATCTGAAATAATGGGAAAAGGAAATATAACGAGATGAAGTACTG
This sequence comes from Hetaerina americana, assembly GCF_022747635.1. Lineage (NCBI taxonomy): Eukaryota > Metazoa > Arthropoda > Insecta > Odonata > Calopterygidae > Hetaerina > Hetaerina americana. The sequence continues at coordinate 55,384,637 of NW_027286069.1, forward strand.
ACATGCTGAAAACAATGACTTCAATAACATAAAATAAACAGTCAAGTGTGGCTCTGTTATTAATATTTTTCAAATTCAAGCATATTATGAAAGGATGTCAACGCATATTTGGAGATCAGCAAAAACAAAAGTCAACAAAACAATGTACGTATGCCAGGACACGAAGTTAATTTAAAGAGAACAATTTAAAAGGCAACATATACAAGTGAATATACTTGCAATCAATTGTTATTACCTAAAGGCTTAACGCAGGCACTCACGAACTGCTGAAATATAAGTTAATGTTATCATATGCGAAATAAGTGGATATACGAATGAAGGAATCTAAGGGGAGATTGCACAAAACTCTCAAAATGGAAAATAGCATTAATTTAAAGAAGTTTTTGGCACGAATAAACTCGTAAATCCAAATGTCAACAATATAATTAATCAATAGGAATGTTACTTTATACAGCACACCAGTCTGCGTAGGCGCACCCAGATTTCCATTACTATACTAACATTTTAATTCAAGCTGTATACTCTGAAGGAATTAAGTGACACCGGAAAACAACAAAACAGCGTTTTTTTAATTTCCCTGAATACATAGCTCCATGTGTTATAAACTAAAAGGCATTTTACGGTGATCATAAATTCTGGCATTACATAAAAAAAGGAGAAACAATTTGCATTACTTTTCAGGGAATTGGAAAACGATAATGAAATAAAAGGGAGGAGATAATTAATGAGACAAAGCTGGTGGATAAATGAAGTCAGTTGAGAGGCACGGGGTAGAGGAGCGGACGAATAAGCAAAGGGCCGCAGACCTGGACGCCCGATTCCCACTCCAAAAACCTCATTCCCGTCCCACACAACCGCCCATAGCCCATCGTCCAGACCGCCCCCTTTCCATCGAAAGAACGAAACCACGGCGAAAATATCGAGCAAGCGAGTCTCCGAATGAAACCACAGACGTCGCTGCATTCGCATCATCTCCTCCCTGCCCTTCCTACCACCTCCCGCTTTCCAAGTCCTCCGCTACCCCCCCCCCCCTCAGCCATCTCTCTCACCTCCTCTCTCTTTGCGTAATTAAGTCATTCTTCATTTGCTCACTGAGCTTAATACCCACTGCGCCTATCTCGTTTCCTTTGAGTTCACGCTTCACCATTGCCGTATGCAAGGTTGCTGCTCAAGCCCCTTGCCTTTCCTCTGTCCCATTTCATTGCAACAGCTGGCTTACAGGAATTGGAATAAGAAATTTATAAAAAAAGAATTTTCATGGGCATAAAATTTACGTACGTCCACGGGATTTTACTCTTTACACTCATTCTCCCGGCCTGGATTCTTAAAAATGCATTTTTTTGAATTCGCTTGTTCGATGGCTTTCAGTTGTTCACATATTACGAGTGCACCAGTGCGCACCCCTTTGAGGCATAAGAACAAATATCTTTAACGTTTGATGGGACTAAACAAAAACTGTAGATGGTGCCTTTTAATGAAAACCTGACCTTAATCCAATAAAAAAATAGTATCTAAAAATATTTCTTCCCTTACATTATCTAACGGCTAAGTCACAGTTTGTGGCCCAAAAGCAATCATTGCAGAATTTAATTAGCGTATCGGGACAATATTGAAACAACCTCACAGTAGGGTGGGAAAATTCCTGATTTCATTTCAAGAATTTTATTAACCAATAAATTCGATGTCTTAATGGGCATACAACAATTCACGATGCAGCCCATTTAATTACTTTGTTTATGAAGCTATCATATTACGTGATTGCATGCGCATGATTACTAAGCAATTAGCAAACGGATATTGTAAAACGGCTTATGTTAAGCTAGTTAAACACCGCAACACAGCAAACTTTTTAAACAACATTAAAACATGATTTCATTAGCGTTTCCAACCATTGCCATTTGTAGACATTATTTTCACGGAGTGAAAATGTCCTGCGGCATCATAAAAAGTATCTTTTTTATTAATCTACATAAAACAACTAAGCTGGGATTCTCAGCAGTAAAAGGTCTGCTTATATCATTCCTTTTAAACCCCACGTTTCCATCTATCTATAATTCTATCGCCACAATCGAACGGCAAACAAACATACACGTATTAATGCTGGAGAACCCTAAAGAATCACTTCTTTTATGACTGAAATCACATTTTTTTTTCTTAAAGGCTCATGCAGCTCAAAGTAAATGCCATGCAATATTGCTTTATGCCTTATTTTATGCGCCAACTTATATTTCGTGGTAAATGCTTCTTCTTGAAGACTTGGGCATTGAAGGAAACGGCATGTGAAGCTTTATCCCGGGCTGATAAACACGTCCGTTGCCACCCACCCACTCCCAATTTCCCACACTCTCACGCCCTACCCCGTCATCTCTTACCCCGTCCCCAGCTCCCTTATTGCCTCGTCACGTGTTCCCGCGTCGGATAGTCAAACCGTTTTTTTCTTTGTTTCACCTCCCCAATCCCACCAAAGCACGGATTTACTCATAACCAACGCACGAGCGTGTTTTCGGCCGCTACTTTCTTTTTAAGCTCCCACTCACTCTCGCACTCGTTTCTCCATCTCGCTCTCCTCCCCTACCCCTCTTACCCTTCTCCCTTATATTCCAAACCTTTTCCTCTCATTTCCACTCCCCATGGATTTTCGCAATTTCGGTGTCCTGTTCCCAATCCTATTTAAGATCCCATCCGGCGTTCCGTATGACGGTTCTCCCCGGAACGGAATCGGATATCTTCCGTGCGCAGGTTAAGCCGACAACTTTGAGGCCATCGATCCGAAGTACTTTCAGCATTCTGGCAAAATGACAGCGAGAGAAATGGGAGGAGATAGCTAATTTCGAGGCAAAGGTGTTAAAATTGTCGAAACTTGGATTGACGAGGGACTTGTCAATAATATGTGGCAAATATTTATTTTACACCCACATACACTTTGTCGCATCTCTTCACTTATGAATAAGAAGACGAATGGATAACTTCAATGGACAAATAATATTTTAGATATGACACATTAACTCGATGCTTAACCTAAAATGAGCCGCGCATACTTGCAAAAATAATGCTAAAAGTTCCCATATTTCCTTGTAACTACAGTTACAGGAGTTCGATAAACTCTTGTCAGGGAAATAGGCCCTCTTCGAGAATTACTCAATCAATCATTGAAACAAGGTGAACATTTTGCAAATGTATTTTGATCGTAGGTTTCGCTTGATTGGCATATGCGTTATGCTGAAGATACATTGAAACTGTGCCAAATTATTTTTTTATACATTCTGAATACATTTTGGCAAATTCTTTACCTTCAAAGAAAGACAATTATTCAAGCTGGCCTAAAAATTTAAAGTTTACCCCGGCTCAATCAATAAATTCCATTTAAACATGAATCAACACTTAAAAGTGACCTCTGGTGGTAACGTATTTCAAATGAGGAATTTGTTTTAATTTCATTGCACGCCCGGGGACGTTGTTTTTCTGGTTTGAAGTTTCGCGAAAAATATTCAGGAATCAAACATTTTGATGAAATTATATTTAGAAATAGAAAAATTAGGTTTCAGCTATTAATTTAATCTCATTAGTTTCTATACTTCAGCATATTATGATGTTAAAAATAATTGTTTTTTGATTTTCTAAACTCGTATTAGTTATATTCTTTGAATTTTGTATCATTATGACTAGCCATATTTGTCTAGGTTGAAGATATTTTTGTGAATGTTTACCAGAGTTCCAAATGAGAATATAAAAGTGAATTTACACTCCACTAGAAGACCTGGAAGTGATGATAACTTCAGATATTGTAATTTTAATTTTAAGAGACCTTCAGCAAAGGCATCAGTCGAGTAGGAAATTCGCTAGTGAATGAAAATTATTCAAATCAATCAATCGAAGCAGATATTTAATTTCAACAAGAGCAGTGTAAGGAAACGAATTAAATGTGGCCAATTAATATACTTTTTCTAATAAATCAGAAAGCTAAATTTCAGGAATTACATGTATCGATCGCATTTATTTGGAAATATTTCAAACCAAATAATTTAATTATATTATAAAGTCTATGTTTAAAATTAAGGTGCAACTAAACATATATTTCATGATATCTCCTCCGAGACTATATGACCGAGACAATAATGTATTTAAGAGCATTAAAGTGATTAGGATGAGATGGCATTCTAGAAGTATGTATAAGATATCGAGTTAATTCGTCAACTCGACTTCCAGACAATTCCTTCTCGACGCTTTTAGTTCCTCGCACCGAAAATTTCAAATACCTACATTCCGGAGCCATTCCCGTATTACACAACTCGCTTAAATATTCCTCTTCAATTTGAAAACTTTAAATGTCATTACAACTTGTCCTTTTGATCTCTTCTGCTCCAAACTTCAAAGTAATTCCGTCGCTGCTAAGAGCATCCAACGCCATCGTTTTTGTTTCTTGCATCCACAAAATTTCCCAACATCCTTTTCGAGTGGTTATTAGGAAGAGCGGATGTTCCTATCTCATCTTGTCTTTCGCTCATTTTTCCTTCCCTCAAAATGATCCCCTTCCTTCCTCATCTTCCCGCACCCCGTACCTCTGAGCACACCAAAAATCAAACCTGTTTCTAAACTCTCTTCACACACCACCTTTTCTCTTTATTCTCCTCTTAGCGATCGTGTTTTTACTTATGATAGCTCAAAACTTCGGAGCGCTTAACAAGGTGCTCATAAGAGGAAATAATTATCCATTCACTCTGAAGTTTCTTCCAAAATGATTACCAATTCCAAACATAAGTTAGTAATTAGAAAATCCTCAATTCTCAGTTACATCGGCTAAAATCCGTGTACAAATAAGGCTTTCCATTTTCTTCAGATTAAGAATAATGATGACAGAAATGCTAGTGTTCACATGGGATTTCATCAAATATTCGGACATGTATGTTAATAAAAAGGATTTTTATTTCGATCAACGTTATACAATGCCGCCTTTATGGCACAGTTAGCTGTATATCCCCATGAGTATCAAGGAAAACGTCGAAAATTTTGGTCGATTTGACCTGCTGCGTGAAAGCAATGTATGTAGTGTTCCTCCATTGCAGGCATAACATCACGATTAATTCATTCTTCTACTGTCTTTCTCCCCTGCGTCCCTCCCTTTGATTCATTTCAAAATGTTTCCCTAGTTCCCTTTGCTCAGCATCTCCATTCTTATTAAACTCAATCCCTCTTTATTCCGACCCTCATTCCGTTTCCCACCATTCCCGGTTACGACACTTCCTCCTCGTCAACCGCGTCCCTCTCAATCCCCCTTCCTCTCCCACCTCCCGCACCGAGGAACGAAACCTCTTTTCTCCCGGGAACACATAGCTCTGCTTTCATCCAGCGCATCCCCTCCTCTCCCTACCGAACACCCCAAAACACTTGATGCTACCCACTTCCCTGGCGCAAAGAACGAAGGAATTTCCTGAATTCTTGATTAGTGCACCGAATAGCGTGAATAGTGTATGAGGAGGGTCTGCGGGCCGAGGATCGCAGAGTTGGCGGTGAAGGGATGAGGAACAGAAGGTGGGGTAGAGTTCGGAGGCGGAGGAATTGGGTAGGAGGTGGCGGCGGTGGAAGAGGGGGCATAAAATGTGAAGTGAAGGAGAGGGACAGGAGAACATAAAGAAGGGAGGCGTCTGGCAAGGAGACCGAAAGGGGAGGAAGAGAAGGGTGCAGAGGGAGAAGCAGGGAAGGGAGAAGAGGAATAAATGATAAACAAGAAGAGGGGCAAGATGGGGGAGAAGACGATGGAGGGCAGAAGTTATGAAGGGGAGGAAATATTTCGTCGGGGAAGTTGAAAACATTTTTGGGATCCGCAAGTTTTTCCTGAGGGGTGCCGAGGTTGAAATGAGTAGGCGGGGACCGCTTTACTTTCGATGGGACAGTATACGAATCGCTGCAGAAGTTTCCGGCGTGGAGACGAGAGGAGCAGCACAAGAGGGGCGTGTGTGAGCAACGGGGTGGGGGAGTCTGAGGTTTTAAAAGAAATGCCTGAGGGGCGCGTGGAAATTTCAAAGAGAGAGGTTTCCCCTGCCTTTCGGCCTTCCGTCAACTCCACTGGTAATACACTGAGTTAAATCAAGGATATGGCGATGAGGTTTCTGGATGCCAAGGAATCAAAACGTAATAAGCGCAATAAGTCATTGCGCACGTCGAGAGAGGGCAGATCATAAGAAGGTATAATTATTCAATTATGAAAATGACTATGGCCATTTTCAAATGCAAATACGGTAAAATGATCTAGCGATCACTAAAGGAGCTTGGCAAAAAAACACAAAGCATTAGGTAAACATATTTTTTACGAACTTTAAATTTGAAAGAAACATGCTGACATACATGCGTAAATGTATTATTTCATAGTGTTTAATTCTCTCCTACAAAATCTTTAACCATATCATAGGATAACTGATTAAGAGGCTATATCAAGAATTGCAATGCTTAAAAAAATCCTCAATACTTAAACCTCATGTCTTCTACGCAGTGGTTATTAAACCATTTTCCATAGAGATACATATCCAATAATTGAAACTAATTAGACAAACATAATGATATAATAAACCTTGATGACTCACTTCAGCAAGGCTTGAAATTTTATTTACTTTCAAACTTTCTTGAAAAAAACAAACACTCAAAATTAAGCCGCCTTTAAAAATGTGTCCACTCTGTTTTGTCATTCCTAATACTGATAGTAAAATTGCATTCATTTGTATTTTAATCGTCTCTCTAACCTATGCAGGTATTTGTATTCACTCCGTATACTTTAAGTGGAATTCTAAAATTCCTTGTTGAACACACAATGCTCTCACTAATCAATTGTTTGTTGAAAAATGCTTGCCTATTATTCACTAAATGTGACAAGTTCATGATTATTTCCAAGACTTTTCACAGAAATAGGAATGAATAGGAAATTCCTATGGCAATTCAATATTCGCGTGACTCTGAGACACTGTATTTGGATTTCAAAAGAGTATGTAGCAAGAAATAGTTGGAAAAAGAATCGTATTCCTCGAAACAAAATGCCAACCGAGTTATAATAAAATTAGTAGATTATTACAATTTTCATGCGAGGGTCTTAGACTTTTTTTTGGCAATAACACAGAGGAAATGTGCGACAATACTTCTTTATATTTTAAGTGCTGAAACAGCAGAGATTCCTTGTTCAATAATTCATACCAATTCATTCCTTTGTTAAAATGGGGAATAAAGAATACTTGAAGGTATTCTGGGAATTTCTTCCTTAAACTGAAAAAGCGCAAACTTTGAAAACATACGGTGTCCCGTAAGTCTAGGTGATTTTTCAAATGAGACATATGTTGCCTGAATTTACAAACTCAATAGATGTCTCATTACAAGAGATATTTGATCAAACCTTTTGGAATTTTAAAATTTGATCTTACATTAAATATTTCATCGGAATAATATACGAACTGTGCTAGTCCATAGAAATAAGTTCGAGCATTATAAACGAATAAAGTGAAGGCCGTTCATCGTATGGGTATTATTTGGGGGGTAAATTGTCAGATCGAAAGCATGAATAATAGATCAAATCTACCACAGACGTGGAGAGAGTTCTCTTAGATAGAACATGAGGTGACGGCATTCAGTTTGATGGAAGACCAGTTTAACCTGCGATTGAATGGCAAATTTCACCGCAGACATTGAAGATTGCATGTGTATGATCAGAGAGGAAATATTGGATAAAGCTGATGGTACTAATAAAAAACTAGTCTGTATCAGTTTATGTACTAGCAGATCGTGGTCAACTGCTTCGAATACGTCTTTGATGTTGAAATGTACCAGTGCGATTAAATAGTCTTCGTTCACATTTCTTTTAAGTTTTTCGAGATTTAATCAAAGCAGGTTTGATTTTGTATGACTCCGAAAAAGATGAGCTACGGTTCGAGAGGATAGTTTTTCCCTTTGATAGCTACTGTCTTGGCTATAAAAAATCTGTGGATGAAGATTTAATTGGGCGGAAGATATTAGAATTGATCGAAAGCATTTCATTTGATTTTGATTCCATTCCTTTAATTTATTGCTTTTATCCATCGCTCTAAAAAGCAAGCATCAAACAAGGAATATTGAGAAATATGAAGTTGGAAAATATAGAAACGACGTATATGAAAGACCTGGGTTGCAAAATTGTCTAGCGCATTGCATCACGTACATCTAAATTTACATAATACCCCGCAAGCCGTCACAAGGACATGTGACAGGGGGTAGAGGGTAATCAGTCATTCTACATATATTCCTCCTATTTCCTCGTGCACCTGGCACCCAACGAAAGACCATAAACCACGCGGAAAGGGGCTAACCAAAAATCAATCATGTAAAATTCCTACATACAGGTATATTACGAATATTACATGGTTAGCAGCTATTCCTATGCCTACACAAAGGGGACAAGAAAATATGTTAAAAGGGGTTTGGCACTTATGCAAGTCAGACACTTATTACCGGTTAATATTCTAGGCATTCCGGGCAGACAATTCACATATACAATTGACTTTATGAATGTACATTCACCTACACCCCATCTGGCACAAGGCAGCGCAGAGGGGGTGTTCGGACGCCAGACTTAGAGGGAGTTTTGTGGAAGTTTAAACTTGTATAGCCCTCTTTTCGACAGCGCGACCAATTACTTTCTTAGGTTCTCCCCCATTTATTGTTGCCACGAATATTGCGCGCGAAAAAGTAATTTTTGAATCTATCAGTTCGTCAGTCTAACTTTCTAAATTTGTTGAAATTTACGGCCCCACCAATGTAATTAAGGTGGCTAATGATATCTCATAGGTCGGTTGCAAAACCATACGTTTTATATATTTGTAATAAGTTTGAATTACCACTGAGTCTTCGTATATCTAAATGTGACTTGATGTTGAATAGGTTCTGAGCTACGTATCGGTTGGCGGTAATATGGGATGAAATAAGCATAAAAATATGAATGATCCTGTCGAGCGGCTGGTAGAAGGACGTAGGAGCCGTAATACGAGGCCATGATGAGGAGTGGGCCTTCATCATTGTCTTTTGAAATATTTGATTTCAGACAATTATTAGCTACTGAGCTACTGCGTAATTTTACTGGAACAAATGCTCAATATTATATTGAGGCAATTCAAGGATAGTAAATTAAATTAAATATGCAAATTTGGCTTTATATATAAAACTTGGAGAGCAACAAACAATATAAGAACACTCACATGTTATTTCTTAATAATTTCGATGGAATTTAGCTCCGCCTGTTTCAGAAGAAACAGTAGTGCTGATATATATATATACATATATATACATATATATATATATATATATATATACACACACATATATAAATACATATATACATACATACATATATACGAGGGTCATCCGGAAAGTAGTACCCGTTCGTGAAATAAAGACACAAAAGTAAATATTGACAAACATAAAAAATTTTATTTGAAAGAGGATACTTTAAACTACTTCTCAACATAATCTCCAAGCAAATTAAGGCATTTGTCATAACGTGTGACAAGTTTCTGTATTCCTGCTGCATAGTCCTTCGCCGCCAGCTCATTGAGATACGCGAGGGACCCATCTTGCACAAATTTTTGCATAATGCAGATGGTGTTTAACAATTTCATGAACAATTGTTCGAGAAACATTGGGAAAATGCTCACAGATGTCATCAATTGTGACGCGCCGATCGTTCCTCACGAATTCGTCAACTGAGCTCACCAGTTGGTCTGTAATGACAGACGGTCTCCCCGAACGCTCATCGTCGTGTGTGTTCCCCCTCCCCATGTTGAAGTTGCGACACCACCGCCGAACAGACGACTCGTCCATTACATTGTCTCCATACACCTCCTTTAATTGGCGATGAATATCACATGGGCGAACGTTTCTTGCATTGAGGAATTTAATCACTGCCCTCACTTCACAACTGGCGGCGTTCTCAATTTTTTTAAACATTGTAAACAATCACAGAAACAACACAGGCAATGCTAGCGTCACGCAACTTGGCTCAGAGAAGGCAGACAAGCCACTGAAGCTATCTGACCTCGTCCAGCGGCTACTCGCGTCGTCAGCACTTCATGCGGCACGAACGGGTACTACTTTCCGGATGACCCTCGTACAAATATATAACAGTAGTGCTGATATATATACACACACATATATATATATATATATATATATATATATATATATGTGTGTGTGTATATAGAAGCGCTTGAGTGAGTATTTATTATCATAATTAACTGTCTTACGAGCAAGGGTTGATGCACCCTTACCCTACACACTTCTGTACTTCAAAGGACTAAGGTGATAAAATGACCTAATATCTCATTAGAATCAATCATTCTTATGTCCTACACACTTTAAACCTCCATTTACGACATTCAATTTCTTCTGCATCCACTTTTTCTGGCTTCTTCGGATTTCTGCTGTATTTCTTCTTGTACCATGTCTTAGTCTTTTCGTCAAACTTCATCCTTTCTTTTTCTTTCTATCTATTCCATTTTCTCCATTTATCCATTACTTGATAAAAACGAAGAGGCAGTGAAATGCTAACAACGCTTATAGAGGGTAGAATTATGGGAAAACGCCTGAGAAGGAGGACAATAATATGCGATTTGAATGCCATGAAGCAACCTCTCGAAAGCCTCAAATCTACGCTTATCCTCTGCACTCAACTACCAAGTTACCGAGCGATATAAAATGATGTTTCTTTTTCAGTTTCCAATAGTTTTTTATTTTTATTTACATTTTAAGCAAAGAGAGTTTGATAGTTTGAATTCCCATTCACACAATAGAAAACTTAGAATCGGAGGGGATTGCAATCTTCCATCCATAGGATGGAAAAACTAGTTTCATAGCAGGAAGTAAGGACAAGGATTCAGACGAGTTATTGCTTCCTGTTTTCACATCCAATTCGTTAAATCAATTAGTATTGATACCCACCAGAGGAAATAATATACTTGATCTAGTAGCCACAAATTTATCCAAAGTCGTCCTAAACACAGCCACACTTGGACTTAGCGACCACAGAATAGTTCTAGTTAAAATTAACTTAATGACAATGAAAAATCGGAAACCCAGGCAAAAACTTAACACTAGTTTAAAATAAGCTAAAACATTTAAACACTATTTTCAAAGCATTTTTGATAATCATTCACTTGAACGATACAAGTCACTACTCGATCGCTCCCATGAATCCATACCTGAAATTGCAATATCTTCTCTTGAAATTGAACGCAAACTTAAAGACATCAACCCAAATGATTCGCCAGTTCCTGATCAAATCCCTGCTCCTGTTTACAAAATGATGGCCTCAAAAATAGCTCCTTTCCTGAAAATAATATTTGATAAATCCCTAAATGATCAAGCAGTACCCAAAGCATGGAAAATAGCCAAAGTCACTTCCATGTTTAAAAAAGCAACAGTGAAGATCCGAGTAAGTACCTACCAATCTCTCTCACATCCATCTCATGCAAAATTTTACCGTACTTAATTCTAAGTTCAATCATGAAATATCTCGATTCACAGAATTTATTTACAAAAAACCAGCAGGGTTTCCAAAAGTGTAGATCTTGTGAGACCCAACTCGTACTTTTCGTTCATGATATTTTGGTCACGGGAGAAAATATCGTTCAGGTCGATGCTATATTTCTAAATTTTAAAAAGGCATTCAACAAAGTCCCTCATAAAAATTTAAGAAAGATATATCACTAGAAAACACATTTTACAGGGAACCACCATTAAACTCGTGGAATCAGTAATATACTTGGATGCAACGATAGCTACGGATCCTCATGAAGTAGGCTCAATTTTGGAACTAGATCGAGTGCAACGAAGATAAGCTAGGTTCGTAAAAAGTTTTTATGAACAATGTAGCAGTGTCACGAAACTAATAGAAGAAGTGGAATGGGATCCGTTATTTGACCGTAGGCTAAAATATAGGTTATATTTACTGCGTTAATTTGAGGCAGGTTACTTAATTGAGGATGTTAAGGACATACTACAGACCCCCACTTACTATGGTAGATCAGATCACCAACGTAAAATCAGGAAGATTTGTTGTAGAAGGGATAAATTTAAAATGTTATATTTTCCTCGAACAATTAGAGATCATAATTAACTCGACAGCAATCGCATAGGAGATAACTAGAATTGGTCATGTATAACTTTGTCGATATCTTGCATGTTTCTTCCTTAATGTAAGTACTTTATTTTGTGTGATTAAGGCTTTTCGAGTGCGTAACAAACCAATATTTGTGTAGAGGTAGCATAATTTGGTTTTAGAGGTGGTTTTATTCTATTTTAAAGGTGGTGACATAACGCCCCCCGCCGCACACCCTTGCGGCGGATTGCGGAGTACTGTATAGATGTAGAAGTTAAATGCCATCAAGTATTGCCCATTACCAAATATTTTTGTACCAAATGTAATTCTACTTTTAATATCCCTGTTACTCTGCGAACCCTTTTCCAAAAAATTTCCACAATGCGTGAATAGCTCTACATGTTTTTATTCATTTCCTCCAACTTTAATACATATCTTATCCTTCCTAAATCTTAAGAAACTCATTACCTTCGCTCTTTTATGATTGATTTGTCCCATACATATCATACTGTTTCTGCAGGTTGCTAAATTTGTAAAATATTTTAATACTTAGACTGCCATGATAACTAATGCGCACCCATTTATTTCAAGATTCAGACTGCTCCTCTACTAATTTCTCATTTGCTCTCCTCTCCATGCTTTTGGCAATTGGTACTTAGTGATACCCTTGCAATTGATACCCATCTGAAATGTCTTAGATTCGATGAGTAATAGATCGAAGAGGGAACTTGTCGGTAAGATACCATTTAAGGTAGTTTAAAATCATTAAAATATTTAATAATGATATTAAAATATTGTGAGACATACCTAGAGAAATTTTGTTTTTCACTTCTTCGCTAAATCCAAATTCCGGTGAAAAACAAATAGAGTAGGAGTGTATCATCACACAAAGACATGTTGAAGAACGTGTCAATATTACAGAGTCGAAAGTGTTGGAACCAATTTCATTAGCAGATAATCTGTTATGGACATCAGAAGAGCAACCAAAGCGTTCACATACGACTAAATTCCTAAGGATGAATAAAATACTTACTTGGACCCATTGCCTAGAGAATATTACGCAGCATATATCCCATCGTTTGTTGGTGAATCTGTGGGTGCTAGGTGCATCAGAAAATACCAAGGAATATATGTAGAAAGACTAGTGATCTACCACCCCCTGCCACACATCCTTGCGATGGCTTGCGGGGTATTATGTAGATGTACATGTCATTTTTGTCTATCCCAATTAACTGGTAGCTATTAAGCGTTCAGTTGCCGCTGAGTTCGTTGAAAAAGGAATTGATATATTGAGAATTGACGTGACACAGCTTTTAGGCAACATACCATTGTAGTGCACCACTACAACATATTCCCATACATTTTTGTAAAAAGCATGAAAAAATGGCGTCCATTTGTTTATTCGGAAGCCTCGGGAGGTCTTCGATGGTGGTCACTTTGTGTGGTGTAAGTAGAGAAATGAAAGAGAAAGTACGGCGCGTACGAATCTGACATCATAAGGTCGGCCGTGAGAAAAAGGAGGAGGACAATTGTCCAAATAATTAGAGGGGGAAAAGTCAAACGGTTATTGGGGAAGAGGGAGAGGGACAACGTGTCATTTCCGAGCCAAAGTGTCCTTGACGGGCATATGCGTTCCTAGCTCAAGAAATCATGCGGGTTGAAGCAAATAATTTCATAGACGCCACACGGTATTACTCCTCGCTACAGCCTTGAGCCAAAGACACACTTTATTATAAGCAAGAGCATAGTTTTTCATAACGCTCGCTAAAGTGACTTCAGTTAAATACTTTGTGAAACATTATTTCTATTAAGAAGAGTAATTAGAGTCATTGACATTTTTCCCAATATTATGCAATACTTTTTTTTCCAATACATGAAATACTTATAGAATGCGGACGTTGCCAGGTTAAAATTATCTATGCAATTCGTTTCAATAAAAAATACCAAACGAAAAAAATATTTTAAACATAATAATCCTCCGGAGAAAAAAAAAGAGTGAATTCCAAAATTCCTGCCTTCAGCTGGCTCCAATGAGAAAACTGCTAGCGAGTTCACTCTGCCAAAAATCAATCGGTGTTTGGTTTAAAGATAAAATTTATAGCGATATAGAAAAAATATATAAAACGGTAAAATGTAGTTCGGTAGCGGAAGCCCACCCACGCCGGGCTGCATGGTCGGAGAAGGGGAGGGTGTGGACGGAAAGAGCGGCGAAAGACAGCTCTATTTCGCGCGACGGTGAAAGTGATCTCCATGTTTATTGTGACTGCGCCATGGATTTCCCCACAATAAAATAGTGTGCTCAATACCTAACCTTTTTCCTCTACGATTTCAAGCGATGGCGTATGAGAAAACGGAAGAGAGTAGTCAAAGAAATTCGATGGTATGGAAAAAATCCAGTGTTGAGTAAACCCTCACTTCGGCGGACAAAGCGCAAAAGATTTCTTGGCCTAAGGAAACGAGGAGCGCAAAAAGTTAGTACGGTAGAGGGAAACGGAATGATCAAGAAGTTTTGGCGTCCAACAGTTGAGGATAAAGAAGCTGAAAATTTTTATGAGACATCGGTGTTTTGCTGCTCAATCCTAACTTCACTCGAACACCAGATGCGTGCTGTCAAACTGCTGAATATATTATCATCAAAAACAAAAAAAAATAACGGGACTGTAATCCATAGGGTACTGCAAATAGCAAAAGATGATTTTATTTCGATCGTCGGGAAAACTGAGCGTTATTGGTTATGACGATGTCATGCATTCCCTTCGATAAAATAGTGAGTTTTAGAAGATTTTAGAAACTGAATACACATTTTGAAGTATATTCAGAGACGTATAATTTAACTACGATAGCAAGAGAATGAGTATTTGGACTTAAGGTGATTTTTATTTAGCATCCAATGCTACAGCTATTTGGATCATCACATTGTGTCCGAATTCGTATATTACACTGAATATGTAGCATCTAAATTTTGTGTTCAATAATAAACATTTCGTCGTGACAACTTAATTCAACGCATTCCTTCATTTATATAGCTTGAACCTCAATGAAAATTCATAATCAAGTGTATAACTGTTTTTCATGTATCCGTTAGTTTCTGGAGTAATACTTTGAGCTACTTAAATATAAATCTTTTAAAAACTACACGTACAGTGTTTTTCTCATGAAATCGAGAAATAAACATTGAGAAGTAGGTGAGAAGAATAGCTTCATGCTATTTTTCAACTTCAAATTCTTTATTTAAGTGGTGAGGAAATATCAGGTTAATCGTCACGGGTAAGATTGTGAATGTTTCTGGTCACATAAATATTCTCTATTGACGAGTAGTAAATAGAGGAATGTTTAAAACACTTTGAGAAAATAGATCTGACTTCTTAATTTGAGGGATAAGGGAGGAGTGGCGTCTCAAAATATCGTCCTCATACCCATTAGTTTAGACGGTCATTAGTCAATACTCAATCAATTAATTCAGAAACATGACGTGGGTAGAAATAATAAAATAAATAAAAATTAAGATCCCCATTCTCTGTTCCATCAAATTGGTTCGAGTCTGTACTTTGCAACAAATTATTTTGTCTCAATATTATTTACACTTATATCAACTGAAAGCATATCCAACAGTTTCTTTCGAACCGAAGGAGTAAATAGGCCATATTTCGTACGCAGCAAAATAAAGTCAATTCTGCTCAGCGAATACATAATCCTTTTATTATCTCTTAATTTAAAAGTGTGTAGCAGGTATTGAAAGACAACACACGCATACTAGGTTTGTATAAGATGGATCGATAACAATTTTAACCTGACGTGCGCGTGAAGTGCTGAATTCAGATGGTCGGTTAAGTGTCCGCATGATCGCAGATCGTCCTGAAATTGATAAGATGGCATGTCAGACCATTATCAAGGGAAATTTGGCGTTGCGAAAGATCTGCGCTTAACTTATCCTGAAGGTCTTAACGGACGACCAAAAGCTGAGTCAGGAGTCTACTTGCGAAGACCTTCTGTAACGGTATCACAACGATTCCCCAACCCCCTTACAGTTCAGATTTGGTACCAGCAGGCTATTTCCTGTTCCCCGATAGTGAAATCCTCCCTCAAAACATCTCCATGGGAGCCTAAGTGCCGTCAAAGAAGCTTGCGAGCGTGCCCTAAAGGACCTTTCGTAATCCGCCTACCAGTCTACTTCGAGTCATGGAACAGCCGCTAGAAAAGGTGGGTCAACGCTAAAGATATGAACTTTGAAGAATACAGAGGCATTGTAGCAATAATTGAAATAAATCTTTTTTCCGATGTTATTTATACAAAACATATATATTCGGTTAAACTCAAATACTGGCTACTTTTTTTAATAAGTCAAGACGCAATCTTTAATTACTTTGAGGCTGTTATCGATGATTTTGTTTTCTTGAATGAATGGATAAATAAAACACACTTCTAAAATATTTCGTTCAATCACAACTCCATTTAAATTAAAATTTCTGGAAATAGCCTCCGGGGCTCTCGTAAACCCATCGAAAACAATAACCTTTTAATGTAGATTGGGGTAGGTAATGTTTTTTCTTTTCTTTTTGATCAGTAACAGAAACGCTGTAAGTAAATTTCCGAAAACGGGACAAAATATATAATTGGGTTAAATTGCTTTTGGTTGTATCTGCGTATAACGATCAGAGTGAATATTTGTTCCACGCGCCTGTAACACGCAACAGTTCCACTAAAATTTTAAATTACTGAAAACCTACTCAACGACATTAATAAAAATGATCTTTCTGAATGGCACAGATGATGTTCTGGATGTTGGTCTGAAGAAGAATAAGAAAGTAGTTATGAACTTTACAAACAAACCAATAAAGCGACAAAGGCCTTTCAAACATTCTGTGCAGCAAATGGATTTCGATTCAATTTTCCTATATATAAAATGATGAATTGCGACTTACCCTTCTTTTATTGAGGCTAATCACCAAAGAACTCGAATGCGGATTGAGAAGCGGCCAGTTTCTTTACTCCTAAACGAGATCACACATGGTTTGGATATTTTCTACTTGCATAGTCTTCACACCTTTCGCAAAACAACGATTGGAGAAGGAAAATGACCGTATTCCCTTCGAACCTAATAATTGAATATTCAACCTATTATAGATTATAATTCTGGAATATATGTACTTGATCTAAGAAAATTGAAAAAAATAAATTCAAATAAATTTTTGATGGATTAAATTCAGATGTAGTTTAAGCCTGAGCGAACCGAAACTTGGAATTTTCATGGAATAATAATGTCGTTTATAAACAGAAAACAAGCCACATCCATCTTCTCCAGGAAATAAAGAAAGCAATAAATAACTTAATTTCAAGTAACCAGCAGGTTTAGAGAAAAATCAACAGAGACCACTAATTAGAAACGAGGAGGGAGGCTAAATATCACGTGACGGCAATCTGGGCAAGGATTATAAAGGAGATGACAGTAGTGACAACTTTATTTCGCAAATTATTTCATGTGCTTGGTGCTTTATCTCTGTTCAGATTGGGATAGATCACACCTATTTCTTGTGTTTGATCCCAAAATGTCAATTGGTAAATTGCGTTAAACGGCAAACCAAATAAATTATTATTTCAAATGTATGTATTATTTCAACTATAATTGTATGTATTATATATTATTTCAACTATAAATTATTTTATGGTATTTATCCCACTCAAATTGGTCTTTCAATTCTTTATTAATGTTCAATTTTATGTTTTTATAGTTCCACGTCCGTAATTAATTTGAATATTTACTTTCCGCAGGCTTGATTCCTATTTGGTTTTGAAATTTTTGTTCCGGAGATTTGAACTTCAAAATTTCTACCTAATCATTCAAGGTTTTTTTTACAACCAAAAAACTAAGAATACAGAAAATATGAGAAAAATATTTACCAAACGTTTTTAATAAGTAAATACTTTTAATCAATTTCACTGGAAGGAGAAAAGCTTAGTTGTTCAATCACAGACCTCGGAAAATAAATTACAATGGCAAATATTCTTACGGTTTTTACTGCATTGGGTGGAAGTTAATACAAGTTATACTACGGAACGAATACAAAATGCATTTTAGGCAATGAATTATGCATATGGTACAAAACCTCTTTAACCTAGTACCCTGCAAAATATGTGGAAGTGTCCTTTGCCTTCAAAACCTGTTTTTTTAATTTTAGAAAAATAACGTAAAAAATAGTTAAGTTACAGGCCTTCCTTAGCTCTTAATTATTCCCATAAATAATTCGTTTATCCCCCAAAATCTGCAAACATGATTAACTTCGAAGCGAACCCTATTTCCCGCGGATTTAATTAAAAAATTAAAGGCCGACTCTATAATACGAGAAGTGAAGCCGTTGGAAAACCCACTCTAAGCTAAACAAACAAATAAGCCTAAAGTTGGCTTATAGGGTCACGCCACCCTTAGACGGTTCATTCACGAGTTCAAATTGAGTGCAAATTAGTAATTGAGCGGCAAGAACTTGAGGAAATGTTAACTAACGAAGACGGTGTGTGGACTCGTAAAGTTGGGAGACTATGAAGGGTGGAAAAAGAAAGGGCCGAGGGAGAGAGGCAACTTGGAGGGAGGGTTGACAGCATGACTAACAGAGAGAGGGAAGTGAAAGAAAGAGCCAAAAGGAGGAAGGTAGGGAAGGAGAGCAAGAAAATAGGGAGAAAATTTTTAAAATATCTTGGGGAGCGTAAAAATTTGTGGAAAATGGAATAAAGTCTGTGATTATCGTGAATGCCAGAAAAGTAAAATTTGAATGGTAAAGTAGATTGAACGAAAATGGTAGACATCGAGAAGTTAAGGCGCATGAGATGGTCGAGTCGGTTAAGATATAAATGAACAGAAAAGGGGGAATGAATGTTTTCAGAGACTTGAGAAGGTGGTCTCAAGGGGGGAAAATCCAATTTAAGAATCGTTGACACTATAAAATATAGCCAATAAAAGGACCTTAATAAAGAGCTTAATATAAACACTAGCCATAAATATGTTCCATTGACAACTGAAAGAAATGAAGACATACTTACAGCTTTAAATATAACTGAAACTTGGGTCATTCGTCTTTATCGAACTTGCAGAAATGAACTGTCGTTTCAGAGATGAGGAAAATGAAAAAATATCTCAACTTTAACTCTTAAAAATATTTATTCTCCCGATTTTTAATTTAATCAATTAAAATTTTTATCAAAACCACTCTTTGCAACTATTTTATCGTTTAAAAACCCTGATTTGTACTACAATTATAATAATGCAGTTCAAATGTGGAGAAATGAGAAAACCTGTTAACTTTTATTTAATTTCATAACAGAATAGTGTAATAGAGTGTCCACCCATCCTGGTACTTTATGAAATCAATTCCTCTATACCTAGATATAATAGAACATTAAAAAAGGCACAAAAAACACAAATTTTACACATTTTTATCATCACAGCCCCGGATTCGATTCCTTGAGTTTTTCCTTAATTAATTTTTGTCGCCAATATGTTAAAATGCCATCTATTTTCTGCCAAAAATAGATTATTTTCGCCACCATAAGGACACTGTAGCTGAGCTCACGGTGATTACGGTTGCTTTCTCCCTAATTATATTATATTTTTGAAAGTTATGAGGGATAGAGAATTAAATCTTGGAAATTGGACTCCTAAAATATTTTGGAGTAAATTTGGGAATCGGAGGTTGAACATGAAATATACATGATCCAACTGATTTACTCAAATCAAATCAAAGACCCAGAAGTCCCTTTTGCCTTGGATTAAATGAAGCATATAGATTTAGATCATTGCGCATTGTTTAGAAAACATGAGAGAATATTAGATGCACTTAAGTTCCGTAGGTCCGTGCGCCTACAGATATAAAAATGACAATCGAGATTAAAATCATAAAAATATGTAATGTCTGATGGGAGGGGCACTTGGTAGTCCAGGGGTAAGGCGTTTAACTACTGAACAGATGGCCCGGGTTTGATTCCTGGGGCCTATCTGGGCACCCCAGATCTACCCAAGCTGTGTGATATTTCGGGTACCACAACCCGGCTACCGGGTCTTCCTAGGAAACAGTACCCGACTAAGGGAAAGGAACTGGCCCCCTGCCCTGATGGCTTTCACACGCCGTCGGCATTAGTACTGGGTAAACTCTACCATCACCTACCTAACCGACCTCCGGGTTGATTACTGTGCTTGTGGTACTTTGATAAGGTCTGGGAGTGCATTTCTGACATTGAAAGATTAGGGCACCACAATAAAGTGACAGATAAACAAGTCAGAAAATTAGAATTACTGTTGATTCTAATACCTACTCTTTCGCCTCAAATTCACGAACCCAACCTAGCCACGGTTAATTTATTCAAAATTCGCAACCTAATAACTATAATTTATCGACCAACTTTACGTTTATTAAAAATACACCAATATACCTCGACTACGATTAAAGTCTCAACACCAAGTCACAGTGACGCCTATTTACTAAATGTATACTGAAAACCATTATAATTAAAATATTTTATCACCAAAATTATGCAAAATAAAGTAGCGGGAAAAACTATGCAGAACATAAATTAGCCTGCGTAGCACAATATGAATCCTAAGTCCTTGGCGAAGGATTTTCAAGAAACACGAGTCGTTGCTCTCGTCTCTTTTACGTGCGTCTCACTGCACGCGCAGGGCATAAAATTGGGGTGAAAAAGAATGGGACCGTTGGAAAGTGTTAGGAAGGCAGAAAGAAGGGGCGCCTGGAGGTGCAGGAAGGAGTGAGGGTGCGAAAGGGTGCAACGGGCACGGCGAGTGGAAAAGGAGGGAGGAGGGAATGGAACGAGTGGCATTAGCGCAGAAAAAAAAGGTAGCAGAACTGTCTGCCAGGGGTGCGAAGAGAACGCATGCAAGTGGATGGATGGGTGAGTAGAAATGACGTAAGCAAGGCGGCGGAGGGAGAGCTTTCGGAAGAGGGGAACTGAAGACAGGGACCCTCTAACGAGCTGGGAAGAGGGGCAGAGTTAAGAGAAGGGAAGGAACGAGAGTGGTAGGCAGGGACGGATGGATGCAATGGGAGAGATAAGAAGAGACGCAGAGGGTTTTTCAGGATAACTCTCGCTATAAGGCGGTTTGGACTCTTGATGAAAGGAGGCACGCGGGAGTGCGTGGGGGCAGGTGGAGGACATCCCTTGAAGAGGGAGGCGGTAAGTGAGGGTGGGGCACCGAAAGTATTTTTAAGCGCGCAGTGGAAAGGGGGACACTGAGCACGCAGTGGGTGGTTGGGTGGAGGAGGCTGCGCGGAGGGATGACGGTGAGTTTTTGGAGAGAGCGAGAGAGAGAGAAGGGATGCGAAGGGGTTAGAGGGCGTGCGGCAAGGGTAGATGAAGCTATCTCTCTCGAAAAACCTCAGCTCCCGTCTTCCCCCTCTCACTCCTAACCCACTCCTCATCTTCCAGTCACCCACACCGGAGCGAGATGACTGAGTGCCAAGTTAGTTTAGACTTTCTCGTCGGGAGGGTAAGGCGATGTCTGTGGGCGGTAAGTGTGTGTGTGTGTGTACGCGAGCGTGTGTTACTGTGTGAGTCCCCCGCCCAGTAAACCCTAGAGGCGGTGCAAGGGGAGATTATGAAGTTACCGACCACCGCAACGCGAAATGTCGGGCACATCCACCAGGGGGCGCGGGCATACTCCGACGGGGGTGGTCGAGGCGGTGGGAGGAAGAGTGGTGAGAATGAGGACGGGGCGCGTGGAAGAAGAGCGGGGGGAGGAGAGGGGGAGTGAGCAGAGGGATTGTGGGAATAGGCGAGTCCGAAACGGTTTCCAGTTCTAACGAGTGCCGTGGCGGCGGTGAGAACGGAAAGTTAGCGAGTGGCACTATATGGAAGTTGCACGGTGAATTATTAATCCTAGGAATTACGAAAATTAGTGAAAGAGAGAATCGTCATCATCATCAGTATTTCAATCCGAGAACTGATGACTTAAGCCCTCCGTTCTTCCCAAACCACTGACCACTCTCTATGACACCCCAATGGCCCATACGTCTTCCTTTATGTTTGATCTATGTTTATATTGTTTGCTCATACACGTGGACTCACCCCCACAATTTCCCCTTCGATTACGTTTTTAAAAAATGAAGTAATTATGATGGGAAGCCAAATTTACCTTGGTCTTTTCCATGTGCATTGTTCACGTCAAAATTCTGTATACACATACAGTTTTTCATTTACCGCCACATGTGATTTTGAACACCTGGCTATTACGGTTTATACACTTTCCTGTTCTACCTTTTCAAGGCCCATGCCCCTTACCTGTCGCTGCACGCCATATAGATATTTACGCATTTTTTGCTTGCTTTAAACCGCACTTTCTTAAAATATGGCAATTTTGTTTGCGTCGTTAACACCCTGGTAACAAGCTATCCCGCACGTAATGTCGGTCTAGCTTCCATCATTGCATATTTAAATACTAAAGAAGTAAGAGCTACTTTCCACGGTTGCTAACTCTTTTTCTCTTAACAGAATATCTGTATTCATCTTCTCATTTCCTCTAAGTAGAATTTTAGTTTTGTTATCACTTCTTTGTTATTCATTTACATCCTCTGTCTGCGTCTTGTCTGAAAACGTTATTGTTTCTCTGCCTCGACTACGATGTCACATTTGTAAACTTAATTTATTTTTTCTTGCATTCGCTTCATTTTCCATTCATAGAGTAGTCACGTTGCTCCTATGACTTTGAGAGGCTATACATTTGTAGCAATCCATCCTGTTTCAGTCGACTTGAGTATTTTATTTCGCAACAAGTTGTTTAAGATTTTCTTGTCCAATTCTACGAATACGACTTACCACGACTTTTTCAATTGAATAATTTTTCCACTAGTTATTTTTTGGCAGACTAAAATCTCATTCGTTCCTCTATTATTCCTAATTTTATTAAATTATTTGAAGGATTTTTATTCAATTTTTCTTCACTACACCAGTTAGTGCGTTGATATTTTTAAAGAACGAAACGAATCGACTAACTTCCTCCCTTGTATTATTTGAATATGCTGCGTGGAGTATTCAAACAGTTATATTTGATTATCTCATATTAGAAGTACGTTACTTAAAACATATGACAATTGTAATAAACTAAATGAATGCTAAAGTAAATGTCGCGAATGGAGTAGTAAGTCGATCTAATAAATGAGTGAGATGAGATTTGAATAAACTTGAAACATTTGGAGTTAAATTCTAAGGAACTTTCTTTATAATTTCAAAGAGCAGACTTTGCAAGAGTGCAAGCGTTTTCAACAAATTTCTCTTTTGAGTAATCTTTTTTTTTCTTAATTCTTTGCTCAACTTCTGCGACTCTGACTTAAACATCTTTAGGTAACTACATTGAAAAGCAATTATGAGCTTGTTTCCAGCGTTCTCGATATGAAAGATTTCTATATAAAAAGCAGTTAATAATTACAAGTTAAATTAGCTTGGATAATGGGTAGTAGTCAATACTTTAAAATATACATATTTTCAATTAAATGTCACATGAAGACCCATGAAAAATGAGCAGAGGTAGGCAAGAGAATATTAAAAGCGATAGAAATAGGATGCCAAAAGAGGAAACTGGTATTGAAATTAATATACAGAGAAAAAAGGAGTGCATAGAAGAACTTATGAATACAGAAGCATATGATACGAGGTAATGTCAAGAAGAGGAGGGGACTAATCAGGCAGATCGTAAAACTTTATGAATTGGCAATTGACTTATTCAGCTTTAAAAAAGAAACACTGTAGTATAAATCCAAGATAATATCGTCCCACTATTGGACGACCAATTGCTCACTCATAGTAGGCTAGATTCACTCGCGTCCGAATAACTGTCCCGAGCAATTCGTTTCAGCGGTTAATGATGAAAGACCTCAAGGTTTTAAGAGGTAACTATGGATTAAATAAATTTGATCTGGACTTTTTCGAATGCCATATATACAAGAATATTTTTTATACAGAAGAATTTATTATTATTATTATTTTAATATTATATAATTTATGAATTATAAGAAGAATTTATATACAAGAATATTTTTTTCGAATTGTTTTCCTCAAACAGTGTGCAAAAAATAGCTCATTTCAAATGTTTTTGATCATTTACAGGTTACGTGTAAGGTTGGAAGTGATTTTTTCTGACATAGTTAAAGGAGCTTTTATGTAGCATACTAAAATAGGCTGGGTAATTTCATTGTCGTTTCGCCTCGAGAAAATGAGGTTTTCACAAGAAGCGATGTAAGACAAAGTAGGAGAAGGGGAATCATTTTACATTTATTTCAACCTACCCGAACGTTTCATTTCCTAATAATAAGAATGGCCTTCTTCCTCCTTCGGGATTCATATCATCATCTCGAAGGTCCTATACTTCACCTCAGCAAATCTCTGCAGGGATGCGCTCCTAAACGATAGACAGAGGATAATATGGTACTTTAA
The DNA here is from genome assembly GCF_022747635.1 of Hetaerina americana. NCBI lineage: Eukaryota > Metazoa > Arthropoda > Insecta > Odonata > Calopterygidae > Hetaerina > Hetaerina americana. The sequence goes on from NW_027286069.1 coordinate 55,409,169, forward strand.
TATGCTGTTATGGCAGGAAAGTGATTCGGTTGCAGGTTCTTTCAAAGAATGAAAATCAAAATTCTTGAGACGACTAACTAAATATGAATTGGTAAGATTGACGATAATTAATGGCCAACATTTCTTTCAAGATAATGTGAGATTGAATGACGAGATTTTGGATAAATGTCATCATTACCTGTGGTAGTACATTCACGCAATGGATGTCAAAGTAGCGATTTAGTAACCAATTTTAGAGATTTTGGATAAATGTAATCATTACCTGTGGTAGTACATTCACGCAATGGATGTCAAAGCAGCGATTTAGTAACCAATTTTAGAGATTTAAAGACTAAAATTTTCTTCTATTATTGAAAATACCATAATTGTTGGAGTAATATAATCAAATCATGCAGTGTAACGGCCAGCATTATTATTAATTACCTTATCGTTAGGTTTTCAGCCATTCTTACTTTTGGAAATGAAAATGGCGTATTAATGTTTTACCATGGTCCGAAACAGAAACTTAGTTACCAATGACGAGAATGTTGTAAATATGTACGTATCTGCTCCTGCTAAGTTTTTGTTTGCATCTGCTGAGATTCATCGGAAATATGCCTCAATTGTAAGCTCTGATCTGGCAAAACTAATCATATTTTCTTGTTTTTATCAGCATCGTTTAATCAAGTTCGTATGGGCTAACTTCTCCGGCAGTTAACCTAAAAAGGCAACTGGAGGATGTAAGTGGGGAAAATGCAAATTTTTTAACGTACAAAATTCACTTAACAGAAAAAAATGTAAATACCCAACACTTCATTCACGCTCTGGTGAAGTAAGATGTATCAATATCTACGGAGTAATATTTTGTCTATTATTGAGTTATTTGGAAGGTAACTAAATTTCATTGACACTATTTCGTTTGCATTGTGAAAAATAGCTCATAAATGTAACTGCAGCCCATAAAATAACTTACTTTTCGGTCTAGAATGGCGGTGGGAAGGTCTAGAGACACCATTTTGGTTTCTAAACGTCCCTACATTCAATACGCATCCTGCTGCGGTAGTGTGCGGACTGTGTTTCTTCAACAGTGCTCACTAAGTACTATTAAAATGTGCGCTGAAATAGAAAATCCCTCCAGTTATGAAGTGCAATCTGTGATTAGGTTTTTACTAGCACAAAAGACCTAAAGCTAATCGAAATTCATACGCAACTTTGTGAAGTTTACGGAGATGTAACAATGAATGACGGCGGATTGAGGCAGTAGCGCATTTCGTTGAAAATTGCCGCACCAATGCTCACGACGAGGACCGGATTTGTCGGTCTAGCCTCGTGATAGATGAACTGGCGGTGGAAATTAACGGAAAAAATCGTGAAAATCGCCGTTTTACGATTACAGATTATCTTTCTAGCGATCAGACGTGGTTTGCAACACAGCGCTTTGGCAGTGACGGAAAATTGCATGTTGGTGTAAGCAATAGATTCAAATGTAGGCAGCAGATTTCTTCATAGAAAGAATTGTACAGCTAGCGTATCGTTATGATAAATGCCTCAATTTAAATGGCGGCAATGTAGGAAAATATTCTAAGAATATACCTTTCATATCTATATACTAAAAATTTGTCTTGAAAACGTAAATTACTTTCTGGACAGGTTTTGTATGTCACAGTCTATACTTGTGATGAATATCATTTGTATCCCATATTCACACATATATTCTTAATTTCTTGTGATATCGATGTATCCGTGTTAAAATGCATTAAGTTCATGGTATGAAATTAAAATTTAATACATTTGTGCATTCTAAGGGGTCAGTTGGTAGTATATAGTGGTACTATAACAAAAATCATTACAACGACACTGATTTACATTTTGCTAAGTCTATTTTTACGTACGTTTACTTACGTCTATATCTAATTTTACGACGACTTTATATGCAAGTGCTATGAGGACACGGTCAGCCAATATATAGTCGTGTTTTAATTATATACATGTGAACATACCCAACAAGCTACTGAGAGAGTAAATATAGTACGGGCACCTACAGGGTACGCACTCCACAAAAGTCATATACACGTATAAGGATTGCCCTACGGATAAGTAGAATGATTTTCTCCGCCGACGTGGACGAATGAAGTGGGGTGATTTGAGGGGGGGAAAGGTGGTGGGAGATCTTGGGGAAGCAACGTGATCAGCGTCAATTTTCTGCGAGCCGTTAAAATGTGCGGCTCACTGCTAGACTAGACCCCTATTCGAGGATCGCGTCATGAATCACGATGCCACGTTCCATGGAGCAACGACACGCGATAAAACTTTGTGTTAAGCTCCAAAAATTGGGTTGGAAGACATGGCCATGGCTAAGAATGCTTACAAAGACGATGCAATACTTCAAGTAATGGTTTTTTGCTGGCACAGGGTATACTGGGAGGGTAGAGAGGAGATTGACGACGAGGAACAACCTGGACATCCGTCAATGGCACAGTGCGACGAAAATATGCAAAAAAAGAGAAACATGCTCACTACCGATCGACGCCTACGGCTCAAAAGGCTAGCAAATGAGTGAAATATTTCAAAAACCACAGTAGGTAACATTCATACAGCGTATTTAATCATGATGGGAAGGTGTGAGGCAAGATGATTCTTTAAAATTAATTTCGAGAGGCAACAATTTTTTGAACTCTGGGTATCGTCGAACAAACCGTGACGAGGTTCGCGTCAACGCTTTCTAGGAAACGAGACTCCACCAGCAGAGGGGCTGACATTGGTGTGTCAATGTACAAGGTTGATTTTTACTGAGTTTTAATATTGTTGACTTGGATCTGCAATACATTTTTTCCTTGGATTTAATCTACTTATTTTTGGGAAAAAACCTGAACTATTCACATCGCCCAAGACAATTATTTTAGATGAAAACTACATAGATGAGAAGCTGTATAATTAAAACCATTAAACAATGAAACGAAAACATGAAGCTATGTATTTAGAGATTTCATCCCTATTAATTTTTTAACTCTAAATTAGCGAAGATCTCAGGCAGAAAAGAATGCACCCACATATTAACATAATGCAGAATTAAGAGTAGTTTCAGAGTCATCGTGTCAGAAAAAAGTAAAAATTATTTTTTTAGCCCAATAAATCAATAATTACAAATTAAAAAGTCAAAAGTGGTAAAGAATAAGGTAATTTGACAGATGTTTGAGGCCGATACTTTGTGCCAATCAATTTGTAACGCACGAAGTAGGAATTAAAAACTTTGCATACCCACTGGAAAGTCTTTGATTCTTTCTTCGAATAAGGCGCTAAATATTGCTAAAATTGTAATAAATGAAATTGCGTCTCCAACATTTTTCACATTCATAATCCTCCTTTCTCCAATTCATTCAAAAGTGGGTCATAATATGTAGATACTTACGGCTAATGTCGATGTAAACTTTCTTTCTTGCGAAACTTAACGGGAAGAGTAAGGCCCACAAAATAAAATAAAAGTAATTCGTCACATCGGTCTAATACCAAATGGGCAAAAATCTCAGATTTGGCAAACGTGGGTATATGGTATATTAAATTTTGCCATAAAGAAGGACCGCAAACGTTTTACACACTCTCTCCTTTATAACACTTGCAGACACCCGCAAGGAAGAGAAAGAACAGGGAAGGAGATGAAACCCCCGATTTCTTTATTGCTACGTAAAATTTCTTCGCGCATTCAACTTCTTTCCAATCCACCGGAAGAAACAGAAGAGAAAGAGAAGCGGAGAGGGAGAGAGAGATATGGCGTATTCGTTACAAGAAAAAATTTGCACCCCTTATCAATAAAAATATCTCCCGACTTTCCCAAGTGTCCTTCCCCAGAGCCCTCCACTCGGCCGTAACACTACCCCCGGTCTCCCCACACACCCTCCGCAGACATAGCATTTATTCCAGCACAGGAAGGGGGAGAGGTTTGGGGTTGTGGGAGTTTGGACGGTTGATGAGTCATGTGACGCGCCACCTAAACTCCCCTTCCCACCCCATACCACCCTTCCACCCAGGATCTCCTAAACCTACGGGCTCCCAACCATTCCTGTCCGCTCCGGTGGCGCCGTTTCACGTCGGGAGATCCTCGAAAGGAACAGGCGACATGCGTGTTAAGGGGGCGGAAGAGGCACGGAGGGCTAGGAGACGGGGTGAGAAAGGAGGCCTGGGGTTTCTGGGGTTGGGGGTGGGGAGAGAGCAGAGAGGCTGCGCGGAAGAGGAGGAAGATGGGGTGCACGGGTGGAGAGGATGCAGTAGCGGGGGAGGTGAGCCTGGACTTTTCGGCGGGAAACTGAAGCGTGCGGAGGAAAACCCGAGAGCGAGTTTGTTGGCGTGTGAATCTATGTGAAGGTGAAGTTGGTCCAAGAGTTGGAAATTGTGGTCTGGGAGAGAGTGAGGAGGGAAGCGAGCGGGTGAGGAGGGCGAGGGAGAGAGGGAGAGAAACGGGGAAGCGGGATAAAGTGAAGGAGAAAGGAGGCAGGTAGGTACACGGCGGAGGGAAGAAATAGGTGTGGGCGGGGATGGGGGAAGAGAAATATGGATGGGAAACGAGGGAGAGAGAGGGGTGATGGGTGGTTGCGGGTGGATTGGAGACCCAGGAAAGCGGGCAGAATTGAGGGAGGCTCGCAGTAATACGCTGAAAGGTGGAAGAGGATTAATGGTGGGAGAAAATTTAGCGATGAACTGGAAAAATGGCAATTTAGCAAGCACGAGAAAATGATGAAAACATAAATAATCACCCAGGGGAAATGTGATCCCATAATTATTCACTTGGTACACGTGACAAAGGCATTAAATCTTTATTGTTTATGCACATTTTAAAACCAATTAAACAAGAGCAATGTATTGAAATTGTAGAAAAACATTATTGCCTCAATTTTTGCTCATTCTTCCTATCGAAAAATAAATGAAAGGCATCCGTCAATAAGTGAGGGAAATAGCCATGGCCTCAATGAGCTAAGAATCCAATCCTGAAAACCAGTGGATGGATTTTCTAACACTGGACCATATGTATCAATAAAACCACAGTTATCAACCCTAAGACTGGTTTCATGGGTGAGAGTAAAGCTCACCTAGTGCTACACCAAACGGCGGGTGAAATTCACATATCACTGTAGGGGGATATGGTTTCCCAGTAAGACATGATACCCGGAAAATCTCACCGTTCGGGTAAAGCTGAGGGGTACTCGAGCCTTCTGGTCAGGATCCTAAGGTTCTACCCACTGAATTACCAAGTTATACATAGTACTTATAAAAACTGAGTAAACTCAGTGATGGAGTTCAAGGGATAACGCTTTTGATTAAAAAATCATACTAGCACTGTAAATGCTCTTAAAATGATATATTTAGAGCGAAAATAATTTGAAGAGCAGGGAATAGGTCAAGTAAGACGGCACTGTATGTATGAGATAGATCTACAAGAAACAAATCAATTATTAATAAATAAAACCGAGTGTATGCGACACAAAAGATTCTGTAATTCATAACCGAATCTATCATAGACAGCAGATTGAGGTAATTGAGATATTTTATAATTTATTAAGTACAAAGAGCAGAATAATCAGGACATCGAAAAAGGCACGGATTAAATTATTTAAAGGTAAAGATTCTTTCATAGAGTTAATAGTCATCTTGAAGTAAAGGCAATGGAAGGCAACGCATTGGGAAATAATAGAAACGCAACAGAGTAAACTTACTTGCAACTATAGGTTTTTCTGTCATTTGTTAAGCACAAGAAGCTCCGTTCTCATTTTAAACAAATATTCAATTCAATAATAATTGACTAATCAAACGAACGTCTGTGAAATGTACGTACATTTTTGAATTTCGTTAAACCTAGTATAGTTGAAAGATCTTAATAGAAATTAATATTTATTAATTACTGAGAAGCACGAGGTAGAGAAATACGTCGCGACACGACACTGAAGCTGTAAATTCAATATAAATGCATGGAAGTTGGCGTAATTCTGAATGGAGACGTAAGGTAAAACATTATTAAAACCAGGAGTTAAATTATTTTCACATTATTTGAGTATATAGCTCGAATTAGATTGACGGCGAGGAAAAACGTGGAAATAGAAGTACAAAAAATTTTAAAACGTTAAACTTTTTAGTTATTTTACATTCCTTTTACACATGTGTCACATTTGAATTCACAATTTAAAATGAGATTTTGCTGTCCTTACCCTTCCTGCCATCCATTGTCGTTGTTTAATAAAAAAATCATCACTGAAATATTTAAATTGACACTTGTAGATAAAATAATTAGAGGGGTATGGCACGGGAGTTTTAGGTTTCAAATGATATACTCAAGGAAGATGCAACAGACTAGCATTCGCTTTAAAGCAGAAAGAACGACGCTTTGATTATTCAAATGAATTAAATAGCTTTAAATAATAGTTAAAAAACTCTGATTTATTTATGATTGAAGCGTCACGTAAAGGTAATCTAATGTCAATGGTTTACGTCTCTAGTTAAATAAATAATTTATTACAGTGTAATTAGCTTAAAAAAAGAGAATAACTCCTATCTTGAGTTCTAGGAACTTATTTACGTTCAAACAGGCCCAATTATTCTTTCATTCATCATACTGATTAAGGTATTTATTCTGAAAAATAAATACACTCTAAAACGTCGTTCAAATATTCCATTCGAAATTTAAATCAAATTAAGGTTAATTTGAAGGAAAAGAAACACGCAGTCGTTACTGACTATATAAAATCTTAAGAATACTAATATTGTATGTTAATGTGTGCAAAAGTCGAGTTTATAATTTTGCGGGCATTATACGGGCCTCAGGGAAAAGAAGTTAACTTCACATTACTCAGCGAAGTGTTAAACCATCACGGGAAAGAATTTCCCCCCGAGTCAACCAAGAAACTTCCGATCATTAAAACCTCCTTTGCTCGTTAACCTCAAAACGTCATGACCTTGTGAGTATGAGCAAAGTGCTCCTGCGACTTGTGTGTACAAGAACAGGTTGTTATAAAGCGTTTTGATGAACTCAAGGAACACAGCTGTAAGGAGATGACGGAACGTCTTCTGTCAGTTTATTGGAGCAAGAGTTTTGGGAAGAAAATGTGACCTAACCCATGAACTTAAACGGAGATGCATAGACGTTACGCCCTCGGAAAATTAACCCATGTGCTAAGTTTAGTTCAGTAGAATGGACGGTATTAAGCAAACACAAAAGGTGTTATCTGAATATATGGACTTCAGCAAACATTCAAGAACCCAGGGGAACGCTAAACACGGGGGAAAAATCTCAACAAGTGTTACTTCTCCCAATGAGCAGTCTGGTAGATATGTCTTTATGATCGACAAATGCCTTCAGAAGCCTCAAAAAAATAACTGTAGAAAAAGGAGATGCGATTATAGTTTTCAGTCACATAATATAAATGCTGAGTCTGGACGAGGAACTTATTACATCCCTGATGAACAATGATCTTATTCTTTTTAATGAAAGGCATGGGGAATGAATCAGAAGGATGCTCTGTATTAATTCAGAGTACCTGAAAACTAATTCCAATATTAGCACACATAATCGTGAATACGTTCAATCATTACAGGGCAATTCACGCTGATTACTGGTAGTAATTGTACACCTATTCGAAAACAATTAAAGCAGATGCGTGGAGGGGGGATCATGGCATCCATCTAGAAATCGAAGCATATTTTAAAATTATGATGCAATCAAATTATATGAATCGCCCACTTCCACGAATTTATGCTCCATTAAAAAATTAAAACAATCAAAACTTCCGACTAATTAGAGTTTCGAATGCTATCAATTTAACTGATTTGAATTTCCACTCGAAAAGTACTTCTGAGAACCTAAGGCTCTTAAAGGAAAAAAATATTCAACATTTTTTCACGTGAAGTTTTCAAAATTTTATCCACTGCACTGCACATCATTTCTTTGCAGATTATGTATTTATACACGTTCACATATTAATCCTTCCCAGCATGATTGCCCTACCGAAGCTAAGTGAAAAAATATTTTGGTCAGAGTGTTTTCAACCCCTTTCTGTAAGATCCCTATTACATACCTACATTCCAGGAACCCCCCATTTATTTCGCATATTTATTTTTTCGGAATAAATTGGGTGTCGAACCACTCGGTGACGGTAGGCATACTCCACGCGGCCCTTCAGGAAACAGGGTACGCATGAATGAAAAAATAAACCTCTCTGACTCCTGCCCCATCAGCCAAAATAAGGGAGGGGGAAAAACTTGCTAAACGATCTTATACAAACACCCAAACCCTGAGTCACTGACTGCTGGAGTTATTTGACTTCCCCGCGTGAAGAGGGATGCCGAGTTACTAGGGGCAAGAGTTTTTGGATTCGCTGGGGATAGGGTGGTCGGGAGAAGTCTGGGAGAAAGGGTGTGGAGGCGTGGGAGTCACAGTTTGGGGGGGGAGGGGGCCGAGGCTGGTAAAATGAGGGAGGGAAACTCGGAACGCTGGTAAGACGAGTGTGGGAAAATGGTCTGATGACATAGGGATGGGGGAAAAACGTGGAGGGGGGCAATGGTGGGAGTGGGTAAGGGGGAGAAAAGGTGATAGGGGGCTGAGTAGAGAGAGCCATTGGGGTGGATGAGGGAGTCGGAGAAAAAGTTGGGAGGCCTCTAAATAGAATAATGGGGTTGACGGAGGGCAGGTGATGCAGAGGGAGTAGATGGACAAGGCGGAAGGGCGGGACGCGGAGGTGGACAAGCCGAAGCGTTGCAACACAGAGTGTCAGGGGGCATGAACGTGGCCAAGGACTGGGATACGAATGGAATAGAAAAACGAAATGAAGAAAAAGAGTAGGGGATGGAAACAGAGAATTGGGGGATGCTGTTGGAGAGGAGCGTGGGCGCGAGATCCGTGCGAGGGAGGTTGAGGTGGGGGGGACAGGGGTGGAGGAAGGGGAGTGGGGAGTACGAAGAAGTCGGTTTTGAAAGTGTCTGAGAGTGGAAGCATTGGAGAGTTTTGAAGGAAAAGAGTGCGTCTGGCGCGGGAGACGGTTGGAGGAGAAAAGAGGGCTCTTACTCCGTGGAAGTGAGGGAGGAGGAGGTGGCAAGGCCTCCGGAGATTTTTACTCCCCTTCTACGGAATCCACTTACCTCCCCTCCAAAGACATGCACTTCCCCTCACACCGTCTCACTTTAGCGCGGGCGGTAACAAGTAAACTCCCCTCCATTACCCCGACTTCACCCTCTTCTCCCTCCCTCCCTCCCCCCGCCAGCACCAATCCCGTCCCTTTCATCCTCATCTTCCCTCTCCCACACACCGTTATCAACCCTACCTTCGCATCTTTCCCATCCGCCAAAGCTTAAATCCTCAGCGTTGCAAAGGAGACGAATTTCGACGCTAGACGATAAAAAAAATGACAAAAGTCTTCTGCACTCACCCCGTTGCACCGTCGGAGGTCGTTCGGTCGTACACGATTTAAATTGCCGATTTTTGAATAAGGTAATCCGCTGAACATGGGTTAAAACGACGGAAACTCCTACGAATTGATTGAAAGAGCAAAGTACAGATTATAGACAAGGAAGTTGAGTTTAGAATAGCATAACGCTTGAATAGCTTGAATTACTTATAGAAATTTCTTATTTGCCCACAGAATTTAATGCAAATTAGATCTCATATATATATATATATATATATATATATATATATATATATATATATATATATATATATATATATATATGTATATATATATATATATATGTATATATATATATATATATATATATATATATATATATATATATATGTGTATATATATATATATATATATATGTATATATATATATATATATATATATATATATATATATATATATATATATATATATGCAGAATCAGCACTGGCGCGCTAATTGAAAGACATTTCCGGAGTATATATTGAACGCAAATATATTTGGGAAAAATAAACTTTAAACCTTTCCAAAAGTTTAACTTCGGCATGCAAATTATTTTTTCCTACAACAGAGTAGTTACTGTGACGATGTATGTTGTCTAAATTCATTTTTCCACTATAATATTTAACAGCCTATCATGGTAGGATAAAAAGTAGGACTGGATGCCTAACATTTTAAATATTAGGCAGACAAAATGCACAGTTTTTTTATTCTAGCTTGTTAGTAAAAATGAAGCTTCGCGGCGAGATGCATAATAATTATATTGTTTCTTAAAACCACCTATCTCTCAAGAGAAAGGATGACAAGTTGCAAGTAATTATAATGAAACGTCATTAAATTTAACAGTAGCTGGTGATTCTTTTATGATGAGGTATTGATGATATTATCAGTGAAAGGATTGCTTAAAAGTAAAAATATATAAACAAAAAATGCTGCCATCATATAATAAAAATTTAACGATTAAAAACTCAAGCGTTTGCAAGTTTATTAATTATTCCATTTGCTCCTATGTATTTATTGATATTCCTTATTATTGACTATTTTCTTTATTTTTATTTCAATATATTAATTGGTGGCAGATAACTAACTCTTCTCCGAGTTGGTGTGTATAACAGCGAATCTACCATTCCCAAGAGAAATATTGAAGGATTAATTGTCAACCACTGGTTAGTAATACATCGGCGTACACTGGTGCCGTAGCACTGTATGACAAAGGAAACGATTACGCTTTGTATAAAACACGACAATAATACATATTTCAATTTATAGTATCCACATAAATATTCATCACATTAATTGGTTAAAGTATTTGGAGTGATAATAGAGAAAAATAAGCTTCCATCTCTGAGGCAACTTCCTTTGACAACAAGGCTGAGGGGTTGGAAAACTATTTTCCCAAATGTATTACAAAAACCTAAAATATCTTAACAATTTCTGAATGATAATTACAAGTAAATAATTAGCACATAAATTTTGATTGCTGATTTAATTCCGGAGTTAAACTGTTCATGTACAGTACATGGGACAATGATTGGCATGGGCTCATCCTGTCAACTTAGCATTGATGAAATTTACACACTCCTGATTATAAAAAAAATGTTGTATACCAATGCTAATTTGACAATATTTAGGGCCCTGAAGTCATTAAATATTCATCTGACACTAAAAATATTCCGGTTCGCCATTAAATGCGCCAACGTCAAAAAATGTGTTCAAGCCAGCTTGGTGAGAGCAAATATCCTGACAACTTGACGGGAGATAATTCTCGTTCGGTTGATGCCTCAGTGGCGTTGGCGCGACTCAAATTCACTTTTCCTGTGTGCATGGATTGTTCTTCCATTTTAAAAAAAGAGTTGTTTCTGTCGACCGCTATTGTCTGTTAATTTAATTTGTGAGTGGACAATATGTGATCCGACTCTTGTAGTTACCCTCATCATATTTCCTATGGCCCTGACGAATATTAATTACTTTAAGAAATTTTTAAGCAGTCGCCATTCATAATGAATTAAAAGGACTCTCTATGAAACACCCGGTTTTTCCACTTGATCCAACCGATGTGATGCAGCAAAGTCACACGACGTAAAATATGAGACAAATGTATGCCCGCTATTCAAGTTGATTATTAGTGATATTATGAAATCTTCATTTAGGACTTGAACCTACTTTTTCTATTATATATGGACTACTTTGTAGGATATTACAAAAGATTCAGTAAGATTCTAGTTTATAATACGTCACATCAGTTGTGTGAAACCTCAGTCTGCATTTAAGGTCTTTCTGAAATAGTTTATGGGGCATATAACGATATTATATTTGCTGTACATAATATTCATTTACTTGAACACATTGTCTTTAATTAATATTGGATATGACTTTAAGTCATAGCATCAATAGTATTTATAAATTTAGTGTACAGTCTATAACATAAAAATATCTCTCCGATAAATACTGGCGTAATCAAGGTAAAAATATAAACCTGAAATAAATGTTCTGAGTAAAAGAATATATTCCTATATTCCGGGCATTAAACGAGATAAGAAGTTAGGATTTTCAAAATCTACTCATATGTTTAGTGCTTTACACCATTACTCGTTATTTTATATCAAAAGTTTAATTTGCGGTCTATATTGCTAAATCAAAGTTATCCATTAAGGATATGAATGGAAGCTCCTATGAAAGAAATTATTAAGATAATAAAGTGAGTAGAGAGAACCGAAGAAAATGCGGCCTCTTCCAGACACGAAGAGAGCAAAGGAGACTAAAATATTAAAAAAGGTACGTCTTCTTGATGACTAATAGCAGAAGACTTTAGACACCGATCATCATCATGCAAAAGTATTTGTTTGTATAGAAACGGAAAATGAAAATAAGCTTTTCAAATAATATTCCCACTTGAATTTATTACGCTCAGTCTTTCCAGTATTTCCAATGTATAGATGTAGAAGTATCTGTAAAAGCTCAAAAATATTCCAGGCACATGTACATTGTTCTATAACTCCCATTTGATGCCAAAGTATTAGGCATTTACCATTTATCGAAAGACTTTTCCTCTTTTCGTATTACTCGCGGCTACAAACAAACATAGCTAACGACTTTAACAAAAGTAATAAATATATCTTTTTTGTTCTCCACAATCCGTTAACCGATCAAAGCCGATATCCTGACTCTCTATAGGTACAGTTGAAATATTCCCTACCCCCAAAAGCCAGGATCCCGAGAAAATCAAAGATTCACATATTCAGAACATGGAGACCAGTTACTTTGCATATATATGGAGCTTGTGGTTTCCTACATTGAGTAAACCAATGATCATACGAGTTAGGCGTAGTTGCAAATATTCATAAGTATCATCAGAATTAAAATCCACTAAATCCACTAAATCCGCTAAAATAGTACAAAAGGGCCCATTACTGTTTCACCGATTTCAAAGAAAAACACTTTTAAAAAAATGTTAATTCAATCAGCATCACCTAATAAAAAGTTTTGTCATAGACAAAAAAATCGAATCAACCGTAAGATGCTTGCGATAGTAATCAATATTACGTTATAACCTTGAAGGGTAAAGAGCACGCTAATATATCTGCTCTCACCGATGTGGGATTATTTCCGGCAAAGTAGGTATGGTTAGGCCTGAAGTAAGAAGGGAAAGGGAAGGGATCGACCAGTAAAAGAGAATGACGGTCTTATCCGTGTCAGTGGCATCCGTGGTCATATTTATTGATTTTTCCTCCTATATCCTTCTAAATTCCCTTAACCGCAGTTACTGCCAGGAGGAGAGAATCCCATAGGCCAAATATTCCATACGCATTAAACGCAAACGATGTGAATAAATGGACAGCTGAAAAAAAATCATCATTTCTTCGAAAATCGGAGTGTCAAACCTCGTTTCTGGAAGCTAACATAAACGTACAGCCCAATCCGGAAATAAATACGCCTACTCAAGGGAAAATGATGCCTCTCCGTTTTATAAGTAAACCCGTTTCCCAATATAAAAACAGGATGAATATTTTTTTGAGGGGGTGTGGAGGAGAAGGCGTGGGAGTGAGCCATTTTTTTTCACTTTCCTCCCAACCTATTCCTAAGGAATAATAAAAACTAAATAAAAGTAAGCATCCCAGGCAATCTCGCCACCTTTCAGCCCCCATTTCACGCAGCGAAGAGCAAAGGGCGCGAGAGGGGAAGGAAGAGAGAGGACTCCACAGGAGAGGGAGAGAGGAGGAGAGGGTAGAGTGCGCTGAGAAGAGGCCGCGAGAGTCAGAAGAGAGGAGGAGGATGAGGGAAGGAGGCCAGGGGAGCGTGTGTTTGAAGGGAATATCCTTTTATATATTCTCGGAGGAAAAAGAGAATGGCCCGTGCTCGAACCTTGCCTCTCCCCCTCTCTCTTCACCCGCCTCGTCCTTTGAATTCCTCCTCCAGAGAGGATATCTCTCCTCTCCCGGCCATCCTCCCATTCCCCCTTCCCCCCAGAGGATCTTCTCGCGCGCTCTTTCCCGAAAAATGCACGTAAACTTGTGGCGAGGCGAAGAGGAAAGGAGAGGAGCGAGGGAAGGGATCAAGGCAGCAGCTCGAACATGAGGACGAAAGGGAACGATTTTTACATAACTTAACCACAGGTTGGGCCCCGGCGTGTCCCTTTTTCTCCTCTTCTCCCGCTCTATTCCGTCCTCTCCTCCACTCCCATTCGGTAGATTCCTTTCTCCTCTCCCGCCTCCCATCTCTTCCAAGCAGACACACATCTCTTATCCCGCGAAGGGCTCATCTCTCTCCCCGCTGGTCTCTGCACTCATCTATCCCCTCCCATTCCTGCCCCACTTTCCATTTTTCTCGGCATTCCTCCTCCCACGGGGACACCTCGCGGGATCCCTCTCTAGATTTTTCAAGCGTGCTCGCATTCTCTCTTACACTCCGGTCCCCTTTGGAGAGTCCCTCTCCTTCAATATATTTAAGAATAGCGGCCATTGTTGGAGGCGTGCGACTGCCAACGTCTTATGCTCCATTACGGGTGTGTAGGTAATTGGTGTGAAAAATTGAATTAGGGGTCCGATGAAGGAAGGAGGTAAACTAGACGTCACCTCTCCCTCGTTTCTTCCACTTTACCCCCTTTATTCTTTATGAGAGGCCACGGGTCCCAAAACGTATCACCCAACGGGCGATGTACTTTAAATGCTACTCTGGAAAAAATGAATTAAGGGAAATGAATGTCACTTAAAACCGCTGATGCCTATTTAATTTAGCAAATGATTCCTAATTTAAGAATTATTAGCTAATTAAAAAGTGCCTGCACTGGCATAACATGCTCCATTTTTCGTTAGATTCCGATCAATCTTTTTGAAACTTTGATTGTACGTAGTAACATTCATTAAATGGTTAATTTTAGCTTATCTATAGTCTAAAAATATTGCATTTAAGTAATTTGTTCCAATAAATTAAATTAATTTAGGCTCTGTCCACCATTTTGCTCATTCCTATAGGGTGCTATGCTCTCTACAAATACGTAATAGTATGCTTCCCTCTTTTACTTCCAACACCTAGTAAAGATTGGTTGGAATATTTTATAAGACTTAAATCTGGAAAAGTAAAAGAGGCAGCGCAAATTGAAAGCGGAATAATTCCATCACCAACTGTCACGTACGAGTCATGTAAAAGTACATTTAAGTCCTTATATGCAGGAGGTTTTTGATTAATGGTCACCAACTAAAAGTGCGATGACACGGACAAAATTAAGTGTTTGCATTATTATAAAATTAAAGTAATTGTTAAAATGTTGACATACTAAAACGTGATTGATTATCTCATTTTGTTACATGGTACAAGCAAAATTATAGCAGTTGGTGCGTTTGAAAATTAAAAGCAATGGAACTACTATACGATTACCAATGCAGTGCGTGGACATCACCTTTCTTCTCCATACCTCCTTGCGGGATTCTTACCGTTCTTCATTCATTACCCCCCCTCGGTCTCTTGACATTCGTCTCCAGTCCTTGCACGTTGTTCCTCTCTCATCGACTCCGTTCCATAATCTCGCCCACTCACTCATCTCTCCCTCGCTCTTCCCACGCCCCTTCCCTTTCTTTTCCTTCAACAATCCCTCTAATTCCTCACTTCCATCACCATTCCCCTCTCAGCATCTCGCATTACTCGCTCCTTATCCGTTTTCCAACTTCCACACCCTTAATTCTAAGACTCCTCCTCTTTCCTACCGCGTCATGAATTCCTCCCCCTCGAGCTTACATTTCTTACTGATGCAGTATCCCTTCTTTACCAACCCTCCTCATCTTATTCTATTTCAAAATTCGTGCCATTATTGCCCATTAATCGTTGTTCATTATAACTTTCAAGCTACACATCCCCTCTACTCAATCACTCATGCTATATTCATTTTCTTCAGGTATTTGATACAGATAACCATGGAAAATAAAAATATTAGGACAAATATTACAAATAATAAGAGTTTAGATTACATATTACGGATTACATAAATTTTACTAGCATCTGTAATACAAATCCTGAATTTATCGCCCCAATCAACATTTTGTTGTACGTTACTTTTATTCTATGTAAAATACTTCATATCACATCAAACTTATCTCAAATTTTCCACTGGCCTCTCCGATAGGTTTTTTCCCCCTGTCAAGAACCTATCCCCTCCTGAGTAACACCCAAAATAATTTAATTCAGCTCCGTGTTAGAAAAGTGATGGTCACAGTTGGAATGTGACTGCTGTCTCATACGAAGGGTCTTTTGAGATGGGCTATTTCACACTATTTTTAAATAGAATTTCAAAGATTGTTCACAGATTATTCGGAGTCATAAGAGAACGTTGAGGAAAAAATTTTGACCCGTGGCCAATACGGCGATTCTAACCATGCAAAATGATCTTTAATATAAATCAAATTTAACTTATTTTACTCGAACGAACATGTTATTTAGAAAATTTAAGATATATATTTCGCAAGGTATGAAGCCTTTATCATTGTCAAATTGTTGAGGTTGGCCAGGATTCCGCTGGAAAAACTTATTCAAATGCCGGGGATTATTCCTTATTAAATTACGCCTTATTCAAATTCAATTCCTTCCTAGATGCCGGGGATGATGATGGGGGGATCCCATATGGCGTGGAAGCCGATTCGGGTGCGTGCGTGCTTTCATATACTGAGATGCATCCTTAGAAGGACCTTCTGGAAATAAGATGAAGCCCACTGGTCTGCCACGCCAACTCGGCACCTTCACCGTGTTTGGGACTTCCATATAAGAACCTAGTGCATTCCAAAGACCAATTCACCCGACGCATTGGCTAGCCGCTGAATATTTTCAGCGTGTGAATACACGTTTCTCGAAAAAGATTTCTGATTTCTTTGACTGGGCCTGGCCGCATTTCCCTGGGGTCATATCCCTGCATCTACCAAACCCGAGGAATCCTGCTTCCAGCCAAAAATCCGCTATACCATCCCCTCATTATACGAGGGTCATCCGGAAAGTAGTACCCGTTCGTGCCGCATGAAGTGCTGACGACGCGAGTAGCCGCTGGACGAGGTCAGATAGCTTCAGTGGCTTGTCTGCCTTCTCTGAGCCAAGTTGCGTGACGCTAGCATTGCCTGTGTTGTTTCTGTGATTGTTTACAATGTTTAAAAAAATTGAGAACGCCGCCAGTTGTGAAGTGAGGGCAGTGATTAAATTCCTCAATGCAAGAAACGTTCGCCCATGTGATATTCATCGCCAATTAAAGGAGGTGTATGGAGACAATGTAATGGACGAGTCGTCTGTTCGGCGGTGGTGTCGCAACTTCAACATGGGGAGGGGGAACACACACGACGATGAGCGTTCGGAGAGACCGTCTGTCATTACAGACCAACTGGTGAGCTCAGTTGACGAATTCGTGAGGAACGATCGGCGCGTCACAATTGATGACATCTGTGAGCATTTTCCCAATGTTTCTCGAACAATTGTTCATGAAATTGTTAAACACCATCTGCATTATGCAAAAATTTGTGCAAGATGGGTCCCTCGCGTATCTCAATGAGCTGGCGGCGAAGGACTATGCAGCAGGAATACAGAAACTTGTCACACGTTATGACAAATGCCTTAATTTGCTTGGAGATTATGTTGAGAAGTAGTTTAAAGTATCCTCTTTCAAATAAAATTTTTTATGTTTGTTAATATTTACTTTTGTGTCTTTATTTCACGAACGGGTACTACTTTCCGGATGACCCTCGTATATCGGAATTCCCGACCGCATCTCTCGATCTTCACCGCTCCAATCTTTAGTGTTCCAGCATCCTCGTCCGCCTCATCTCTCTGCCACCCATCCATTTTATAATACAATATTGGGTTATGCTGGAAAAGATGAGACTTTGCCGGGCCCGGTGGGCCCCACCCCGGGGCACTCGCTTCAAACGAAAGCCGTAAACCCCGCTTCGTACGCCGCCACCTTTCTGCATATCTTCTCTTCCTCCGCTCTCTTCTTCTCCCGCCTGAGCCCGCATCTCCAACTTTTTTACTCCTCCGCAACTGCTTTTCACCACTCCTATCCCTCTTCCCTTTTTCCTTACAGAGCTCCTCCACCCCGTCGCGACCCTCCGCCACCCCCGTGGCAACCCTCTCCAAAACACTCCACTCCACCTGAAGCGGTCGCCTGCTATGATGTGTGTATACGTGCGTCGGCAACTTACCTTCCCCCGCAGACCTCTCTCCCTCACTCGCGGGCATAAATACGGGGAGGATGGGGAAAGAAAAAGCTCCTCTCCTCTTACCATATATACGCATACACATATCACATGCACAAGTACACACACGCATATATATATATATATATATATATATATATATATATATATATATATACATATATATATATACATATATATATACATATATATATAAATACATATATATATATATATATATATTCCTTCCCTATGTACTCTCTTTTTCTCCCCGTCCCAAGCACCCTCCCTCCCCCCTCGGTCACCTACTCTCCCTTTATCCCAATTCCTTCCCCACACTTGCGCCCTGCTCCAACTTCCACATTCTGGCTCGTTCACCTCGCCGCCGTAAAAATGAAATGGGAGACTGCTCGCACCGAGGAAGGTTTTTTTTTCTTCTTCTTCAAACCGGAGGGCGCGCATTTGATGAGAGGAAACGGCTTCGGAGGAGGAAGAGGCAGTCAGGAAGGAGAGGAAGGAGCGTGGAAAGAGGAATGACGGGAAGGAACTGGTGGAGTCGAGGCGAGAAAAAAAGTAATATGTGAGCGGGACGAAAAGAATGGTGGTGGTGGGTGGATGGGAGGGAGATAGAAGGAGAAAGATAGAGGGAGGGAGAGACAGAGGTTTGATGTTTTTTCCTCAAGTGAAGACTCGAGACGCGGAGAGAGAGAAGGCGTCGGTGGCGGTTATAATCAGCGGGCTGAGAGCTTTTTAAGGGTAATATTGGGCGCTGCTCGTGGGGGATGAGGATATTTTTTCCTGCCTCCTCCGCCCCAACTCGGCGGCGCGCGGCGTGAGGATAAAAAGAGAGCGAGGTTGGGCGGTTCGGGGTAAAGCTCTCTATCTAGAGCCTTCGAGCCGTCGGGCGTACACGCAGCTGGAGGAGGAGGGGCTCGAGGATGTCGGATGGTGTCCGTGTGTGCTTGTGTGTGTGAGCGCGAGCGAGGGGCCGGGCAATGGGTGTGTTCGGGGGGCGGTGGCGCGGAGGGAGGCCAAAGAGAGTGAAAGGTAGGTCTGGTAGGACGCGGGATGGCGGCGGATATGGTGGGTAGAAAAAGGCGGCGGCAGTGCTCCCTGCTCAGAGCTCGGCGGGCTTACCTTCTTCCACGCCCAATTTATTCTCAAAACATCGCTAGTTTCCACGCGCCGGGGTATTCAATCCATCCATGCTGCTGCGCGGCGTTATTTTTCAAGTGCTCGGAGGTTTATCCGCTAGTCTTTCTCTCGTTTCCTCCATCCGCCCCCATCCACGTGAATATATTTCTCCTCTCCCAAGTCCAATGTTTTACCGCCCCCTCCCATATGAGGTTTCTCTCTCTCACTCTCTCCCCTCTCCACCGGTCCATCCAACTCACCGCCTCCTTCTTTCTCTTCTCCTAAATCTCTCCATGCACTCATCGAATAATTCACTTATTTTTGCTCCCCGATGCAAAAATTCCATGTATCGAGTGCAAAGCATCGGACTTGCGCGACATTACCCGTGAGTAGCTCGCATCCTTTTTGCTTTTCATGCACGCGAATTATGTAGTTTTACTTTACTTCGTACCAAGCATTTTCGTGTCGTTCCTTGAATCCTGCAGTAATGATCGGCTCTAATGGCCATCGAGAGATTACCGCGTGAGTCTTTGCACCATATTTACCATAATTCGTGAACAATGAAGGTATGTCCTGACAAAATGGCCCATTTCCTGTCTAGGGATACAATCTACAATTTTCACGTCGCGTTTTCTTTGTAAATGTATTTGTAAGAGAATTTTCCATTGCTACATTAATATCTCTAGATCAATTAACTGTCGGAACTAAAGGACGCAGTAAAAAAGAATAATCGTTAGTTAAGATGACACAGTTTCAGGCGTATTATGGTGAAAATCCTTAATGATGAAAGAAGATACTTTGCTTTTCCACAAATAGGGTTTTTATTACGACCTAGGTTTCGTTATAGCGTAATATCTTCAGATGTTACGCGGTAACGAACGGTCAGGCCCGAAAATGTTACGCTGTAACGAAACCTAGGTCTTAATAAAAAATTATAAGTGGAAAAGCAAAGTATCTTGTTTCAAAATTGTTGGTTGTTTGTTTCTGATGATGAGATGAGATGTTTATTTCCATAAGATATTATATGAGGATACATGTAGACTCCATCAACTAAATACAACAGGAATGCCTTTAAAATATCTCCTTACTGCTGCCAATCAGGAATCAATCGGTCAGGTATGGTTTTGAATAAATTGTATTACACATTTCTTTATTTCCCCCTATGCATTATGCCACTCACTTACAGAATTCACACTTAAAAGCATAACAAATTCTAAAACCAAATGTAAAACGGACTTTATGAATCCTCATATTGAATCTTAGTGAATTCCAAGCGAGTTAATAAGTTTTGTACATTGATTTAGACCAATATTATAAATAAAAAAAGAAAAATATTAGTAATGGCAAGTGGGTACCTAATGATTAATTTGAGGTTTAATGAATTAGCGACCAGCATAACCAAGGTGAAATATTCAGGAAAAAGATTAAACACCAAACTTTTGGAGATTAACTACACACATTGAACGTAAAGTTATTGGCCCTCACGAAATCACGGGGAGGCGGAACGGAAGGTAAAATTTGAGAGAGAGAATCGCACAACGTTATTTCGCTTGACATCCGTCTTTTGTCTCTTCGACACCGGCGCCACAGACAAAAGGGAAAGGGGCGGGGTGGAATTGTGGGCAGCAGCCTGTCATTCGTCCTCTCGCCACCCCCAGGGCCCCGAATACCGCGGCGTATCTCTTCCCCATTCGCCTCGTGGCGCGTGCACTGCGATCACGGATCCATGAATCCGCCGGTGCACGCTCTTACGCCTCGTAAGGTCTGAAACCACCACTCCCGCCCCTCTAACCCCCATTCACCCAACAGTCCAACCTCCCGCAAACTCGCACACACAAACACACGCACGCCCGTCCCCTTTTAAATCGAATTAAGAATTTTAAGTGCGGCCGAAAGGAATTCTCTTTCCTTTTCACGACCAGTGGCACGTAACAGGTTGCACGCAAAACCTTCCAAAAAAAAACGCCGCCTCCCCAAATAACATGTAACGACGCTGCCTGCCTTCTGGCTTTGCCGGATCCGTGCCATTCGTCGCCCGCGATGGAGATTGACGCCCCCGCGGCAAAAGGCATGAAGCGAGTCATGCAAGATAATCCCAAGAGTTTTTGGCACTGGTGGGAGCACGTTAAATTCATCATTGTTGCGCGAGTTCAAAGAGAGAGGCGGAGGAAGGTAGAAGGGAGGGCCGGGAGTGTTGAAAACAAGGATGACGGGAAGGGTTTCAGAGTTATGTGAGAGAGAGAGAGTAGTAGTTTAAGAGGGTTTTTTAAAAGTCACATGGAGATGACGTGTAGAATGTGGGGGTGTTGATTGGAATGGGAACGAGTAGTTTCATCAAATTAAGCCGTGTGAGGTGATTCTGGGAAAGGAAAATGAATGAAATGTTGGGATGAAAGGTCGCTGTAAACGGATTTAGGGAAAGGAATCACGATGACTGGATGTGTGCTCGAGGAAAAGTGTTTTCTAATGGCATGACAAGTTCAACGACTAATAATGTTATTTTAGCGACCCACTAGATTTTTGATATCTCTGCAGAATTGAATGTAGAATGTTTATACTGAATAATATATCTATACTTCTCAGCTTAAATTTACAAGACTGTTTTAGTTTCAGATGAACATAATCTCAAAATGATGCAAAGTTATAAACTTGATTAACCAAATACAACATGAAACGTAATTTAATAGGATTGAGGATATGTGGCGATGTAATCGTTGACAAATTAACGGGGAAAGTCAAATACTACCTTGATCAAAAGGTTCCCGGAATAACCACCGTGTGGCGCTCCCATCGTTCCGATTTGAGTTCTGTTTTTTTGTTAAATTGGTACATCTGTTGTTGATATTCCCTTTAAATCTTAGTGTCATAACTTGACATTTGCAAAAGTTACGTAGCCAAGAGTACATCTATCTCTGTGTGTGTTGGCGATTTTTTACAATTTCAGAAATGGATTTAAATTTGCAACAACGAACTTGTATTAAATTTTGCGTAAAAAACGGATTTAGTGGCGCACGGACGTTGGAAATGTTGGAAAAGTGTTTCGGCAACGATTCTCTAAAAAAAACGGTCGTTTACCAGTGGCACGAGCGGTTCAGAAGTGGTCGTGAGTCAATCGAAGATGATGAACGCAGTGGCAGACCATCGACATCGAAAGTCGGTGAAAAAATTGATAAATTAAAGAAATGTTGGTCAATAACCGCAAATTAACCATCAGAGAAATAGCGGAGGACTTGAACATTGCCTATGGATCCGCCCAAGACATTGTGGTTAATGATTTGGGTTTCCGTCGTGTAGCAGCAAAGTTGGTGCCAAGAGACCTCAATTTCATGCAAAAAAGAGACCGTGTTGACGTCGCAAAAGACATGATTTGCGAGGCTGAATCCGATCCCACATTCATCAAAAGGATCATTACTGGAGACGAGACGTGGGTTTATGAGTACGACACGCAATCCAGACATCAGGCAAGTGAATGGCGTTCACCAAATGAGCCGAGACCAAAAAAACCACGTCGTTTTCAGTCAAAAAAGAAGGCAATGCTGACGGTTTTCATGGATTACAACGGTGTAGTGCATCATGAATTTTTGCCAGAAGGCCAGACAGTAAACAAAGAGTATTATTTGGGCGTTATGAGACGTTTGCGTGAAGCAATTCGCCGAAAGAGACCAGAAATGTGGGCAGAAAACTCGTGGATTTTGCACCATGATAACGCACCGTCGCACAGTGCTATCATTATTCGTAATTTTTTGACCAAAAATGCAACAAATACCATCCAACAGCCACCGAATTCACCTGATTTGGCTCCCTGTGACTTCTTTCTGTTCAATCGAGTTAAAAAACCATTACGGGGAACGCGTTTTAGCAGCCGCCGAGAGGAAGTAATGGAAAAATCGCAGGAAGCACTGATGGACATACCGAAAACCGAATATAAAAAATGTTTCGAGGATTGGATCAAGCGCTGGCATAAGTGTGTTGCAGTCGATGGGGATTACTTTGAAGGGGACAATATAGATTTAGATGAATAAACTTGTATTTTTAATTTTCTGAATAAATTCCGGGAAATTTTTGATCAAGGTAGTATATTTCAGTTAAATAATGTGATTCTGCTTTTATAGGCCAGGGGTTTTGAAATATTTTTTTATAGTGAATCGTAATCCACAAAAATGCCATGCATAGCCGAATTATAGTCATAGAACAACCTACCATGCCTGAAATCTGAACTTAAAGAGTGACTACATGCATTAAAAAGTATGTATATTTTAAAAACACTATGTGCTAAACATGAAAATAATTTTGCAATGAATAAATTTCAATTGACAAAAGGCAAAGAAGAGAACACACGAAAAAGTAATCAAGCTAAATAAGTGTAGACGCCTATAATTATTTCGCGCTTATTCAGGACATCGTATCTCACTGGTTACATAAGATTTCACGTATTTTTTGCCAACGATTATTTAATCGCAATATTTTGATTGTATTTTGTTATTGTAACAATTTTTACCATACTAGCTTTCAATCATTCAAAAATATATAGAAAAAGTAAATCGTCGATACCCACAATTTATAATTAAATAAGTTATCTTCAAAAAACCAACACCAAATCAAATTATGAGTGGCAGACAACAAGAGACCCTCATATTAAACCAGTAAATAATTTTCATAATTGACAATAATCAAACTTTCAGACGAATGGGAGATGAAATTCTTATTATTTGAAGATTTCTAACGTTTTAAATAATATTGACGCAATATTTTTATGATTATAACGGCTGGAATTATGTTGCTATAAAGGATGAACTGTTTAAGGACTTTTCTCAATAGAAAATGATGGCTTCAATTCCCTTGAAAATTGTGTTCAATCAGACTGTAAACATATTTTAAGTATTAAATTACTTATTTCAGAAGTTAAGATGCAAATGCATTCATATACTCTCGCGAAGAAGAAATGAGCATATTCTTTTAAAATGAAAACATCCACTAGAATTAATAATTAATGGAAAAATGCTGCAAAAAACACGCCTTGCGGATTTATTTAATTAAAAACGAACCTCTAGCATCACCGAGGGAGGAAGTGTATTTATAGTCGACCACATGTTCTCATCGATCCCTCCCACCCTAACTTTTGATCCCCACGGTACATTTGTCGACAGAAAAGCAAATCCATTTCATTGCCGCTGTCGGACTTAATAAATTTCATAATTTCGCGAAGCGCACCTGAAAAGGTGAGTGGGAGAGGGGTATCCGGAAAGCGGAAGAACTGGAAAAGTGAAGCAATGGGGAGCGGGCGAGGAACAAATATAGCGGAGGCGGGTGGGGTTCAGCCTGGGAGAGGCAGGAAACGTGTTGAAGTAGTCTAAAAAAAAAACGAAGGAGGCGTCTCCGGTGCTTAATTCAATAACTGTAAGAATTTTTTTTCCACTCGCACACCTGAGATTTTTTTAATGCCTTTAACCGACAAAGAAGATGGCTTTGGTAAGGGCGATGAATAAAAAAAACAGGATCTAGGTTTGAAGGAAAATAAAGACAAACCAATCCATCGTCACTGCACGTCGACGCCGAGTGACCCTTACCCCTTTTACCCTAGGTACGAACTGCATAAGAGGCCGAGTCATGTCCGCCGGCTGGCTTACCCGCTAGCGGAGGAGATAACGAGGGGGGTGGGCCGGAAGGGAAGAAAGAGTGAGGTCCCGGGGAACAGAGATAGGAGTGTGAGGGATGTTTGGTGGATCTGGGAGCTTGGTCGAGTGGGGGGGGGAAGTTTTTTTAAGGAAGGGCGGGGAGGAGATGAGGTAAGAGCGTGGGAGAGGGAAGAGGAGAGGGGAGGGACGTGGTTGGGGGGGGGGGGGGAAGTGTGTATAGAAAGCAGTCCAGGCGCTCTTAATGCACCTCCGCCCCTATAACCCCACCGTCCGGATAATTCGAGCCCACACCTCGCGGGCGCACTCGATGCAAGCGCGCACACTGAGAATAGACACCGGTGTCGGCAGCCCGTAGTAGGGGTGTGAGTTGGAATCACGAAGGGTGAGGATGGGTGGCAGAGTGGGTGGACGAGGAGTGCGGGAAAGCTAAGGAGAGGGGAAAGGTTTCAGGGGAGAGGTGGCCCCCGTGGTTGTTTTAAGGAGAGCACGCTCGTGCTGATTGGGCGGGTGGGGTGGAGAGAGGGAGCCAGACAGACAGACTCGACGAAAGGGGGAGGCAGGCGGACGCTCGACGTGGGGAGGTGAAAACTGTGCGCACTATGGGAGAAAAAAGTTGTGAGAGGTTTTCGGAGGGGGGAGGGGGCGTGGAGTGCGGAAGAGATAGAGTGAAGGAGGGCAAAGGGGGTTTCTAGACGAGGGGAAGAGAGAGGCGGTATGTTGCGTGCTTGGGTGCTCCCATGCGTGATGGGTGCGTGCGGCCATGCGTCACTGCACACGGGCGACGGCAAAAACGTGAAAAGGAGACGCGGAGCCGGAATGAGAGAGCGGGGGACTAGGGTGGGAGGCGGTGAGTTGCTGGTAGGTGAAACGGGGGCGAGGGAGTCGGAGGGCGTGGAAAGAAGGAGGGGAGCGCGGGTGACAGAGTGCGCGGGAGAATGGGCCGTGAACATTCGTTTTAATGATTATTATTATTTTTTAATCCCGCTCCCTTGAATTTCCGCCCTCGCTTTCTCTCCATCCCTCTCCTCTTTCTTTCCTTCCTCCCTGCCCCCTCCACATTTTCTCTCCTCACTCATTAGTCAATCCTCACTCTCTCTCCCTCTCTCTCTTTCTCCTAACTGAACCTCTTCACCTCTTTCTCTCCCTCTTTTCCTCCTCCTCAAGTGCTTCCGTAGGCTCCAACTGCACTCCAAACCCCCTCGATCTTTCTATTATGGAATATTTAAAGTTTAAATATATATTGTATTTTTAGAAGGTGTTTGATTGCTTTGTTTTAGCTACCGATCTCAATAATTGCTACCGATAGATTAATCTTTTTGTGAATCAAATGTATTTACTTGTATAATGCAATTGAGGGGGTACATTGCATTGAACAGAGTATTTCCTTAATCAGCGTTCTTTCCTTAATTGCATATTTTATTTAGCATTTATCGAACCACGAATATAATGGCTGTTATATAAATGCCTCTAATATACCCGTCCGAACGACATTTGTTCACTTCCATTCTCTCCTAAGATAATTCAGTGACTAGCACACACATTTTATGTGTGTGGATAAATATAAACGCAAAATCTATGTGGATATGTCGAGTAGCAAAATCCCATATCTATCAGAAAAATATCATACAGTTACTCTAAACGGCGAAATAAAATATTATTTTGCATAAGAAAAAAGAATCACGGTTGATATTTGTATGATATATATTTTATATAGTCTTACGCTCGTGACAAAAGAAAGAAGCGCCAACTTACTAGTGCTATTTAATAAAAAAATTGATCAATTTCATATTTATTTTCGAAAACGCAATTATTTAATCAAACGAAAGAAATGAAAAATTCCAAGTATCAAGAATGCGTGAGGAGCTAAACAAAGGTAAACTTTGAATTATTTCAAAGTTAACTATCGAGGTTTCAAGCGAGTACCTTTCATTTATTTGCTTTCAGTTTCAACTTCTTAACATCACCTGTATCATCATTTTCTTGTGAATTTTCGTCCTCCTTTGTTAACCGGCTTCGCTTTATACATGTCCTTTCCCTATATTGCACTTCATGCACTTTCTTCTTTCACCCTTCCTGTCGTCGTCATTTCCCATTTTTACTCTCTCATTGCGTTTATATCCTCTTACGGAGGGCAAGAAATAGAGAACGGCAAGATTTGGATGGAGTTATTTTAATTATTCAATTCAAGGTGGAAACGTAAATGAAAGGTCGTGCAGCATAAGTACTAACGGCAGGTTTCTTGAGGTACCAAAGTTAAGGGTAGGTTTTAATAAAAGATGAAGGGTTTGTGGTTTTTTCAACAGGGTTTCTCCCCTTCGCAAAAGGTAAGAGTGGAAGTGCGTTGATCTGTAATGAGTTCGCGGCTGAAGGGGATACGAGTTTTTCTCCCCTCTCAATTTCCCTTATGAAAACTTTGTATATATGTCAAGTGTTTAAACGTAATTAAAAACCCACCGTAATATTAAATCGATCTATTGGTTGAGGCATTTTTGCTTGATAATGGCTTTGTTAATAAAATTATCGTTTCGCGTCTGAGCACCAAATAAATTTTCTGATTAAAGGCATTTAGTTTTCACAATGTTATAAACTTATTATATTTGCCATGCATTATAGGGCAATTTCTAACTGAGAAAGTTTAAAGGGAATTAAGGAACTGCGAGATGATAATTGAAAATATTTATCCTTAAATTGAACTTGGTAAAAAAAATTGTAATGCTGGAAGACGTGCATTAAGAGCTGCTGCAAGGGAAACGAATTTAATAAAAAAATAACTGAAAAGGGCTGAACGTTGACGAACACGATTAATAGGCACTATACTGAGTGTAGAACTATACACCGTGATTATGGATCTGTGCCTACACAAAGCCCCAGGAATCGATGGTATCACTGCGAAGCTAATTAAAAATGTGGAAGAGAAGAATTTAACAATTGCATGAGTACTAACGTGCGGAATTAAAACTACGGTTGAAACGCCGAAAAATGTCCATAGGAATACTTCCGCAGGCCATACTTCTGCCAATTAAAGAGCAAAAAATGAACAAAGATTCGGATCCTAATTCAAACAATTCGGACGATAAATATAGTGAAATGATCATTTAAGAATATTTAAAAACAAATCAGAAGAATTAATGAATTAAAATAATATTGATGAACAAGAGGAAGAAAAAAGAGAGAATTTTTTTATTTCCGCTGATAATTGGTTGTTATCAACCATCACTAGTGCTACCTATCTTCAAGAGCGTAGGAGTGACTTTCAATGACATAATTATTGCTTCATTATAGTAATAATTCAAATTTTTAGCAATGAAATCTTGACTCAGAAGTAAACATACTGAAATAAAGAAAAATATCAGCGTTCTTTTGGATGCTATTCAATCGAAAAGGCAATTAATGAAATAAAGAAATGATACTGAAAAAATTCAAACTGACGGAGAAAAAATAGGAAGTTTAGTTTGCAGATGATATTTTTTTGTTGATAAAGCTAGAAAGGGATGCAAATCCGAATGTTTAATTTGGAGACGGAGATGAAAGTTAATAAATAAAAAAAATTGAGCCAAGATAGCAAAAGAACAAGAGTCTACACAAGAATAAAATTGGGAAATCAATAGCTTGAAGGACGTACATTCTTATTTTGGAAGCAGGATTAGCAAAATGGGAAAAGCAAAAACGCACGTAAATAGCAAAATAAAGCTATATACCAGGAAGTTCCTTTCAGTTTACAATGCAGGAATAAGTCTAGTACCAAAAACAGTTAATACAAGGTATAAAAATTGAGTATGTTGGACTACTCGTATTCTACTTTTCCATGGACGCGAGAAAAGAGGCAGATAGACGAAGATAGATAGATAGATAGAGGTCTTTATTTGAGCGAAATTTGGGCGAAAAGATAGGGAGAAATACAAATATAATTCTATATAGAAATAACGAAGATCACATGGGTGAAACGAGTGATTAGTCTATGATGTGATGAGGTTATGAAAAACAATGAAAAGGCAAAGGGATTACCTTGTCGAGCTAACGATGACGTAAAAAATCTATCTGAAGAACTATTTGAAAGAAAAACGGAACAGCAGAAAAATCGAGTAAACGTACAAGAAATAGTTGAAAAATGTTAACAAAAGAGAGTGAAAGCGATTTATGATGAGATAAAAATCCATTTCAACTACCCGTTTCAAAGTAAATGGGTAGTTAAATATATAATTCATCAAATAAATTATTGATGACTATGGATGTTAAAAATGGTATTAACTCTGAAAAGAGATACAGAAGAATATTAAATGGCTCTTCCTGATAAATTCAGATTTTGAAATTTTGTATCAACTAAAATTAAACTAAAAGAAAGTACAATAATTTTGAATTCATCCCAGCGTTTTAAGAAGATTACTACCATCGTCATTTTCTAATAGGCATCCACACAATATGTGTGGATATAGTAACCTCTCACTGTATTTTTATTGCCATGGTTACTTAAGTTAATTATTCATTTCAAAGATTAAAATCTCAGCCCGACCTAATTAATTCCGGGCTAAAAGTAATGATACCTAACCAGGCATTCCTCATTCCACGAAATCCAAAGCGTTTTTTATGAAAGCTTATCGAACCTCCTCTGAACTTGGAATTTATATCTTTGAGACTCGATCCTCTTTTTACGAGCACCTATAATATTATCATCACCTAAGGGCCAAATCAAAAGAAGGAATCAAAACCAGTAGCATGAATATATTTAATTTCAAGTTCTGATTTTTCTCCTTTTATTCCATGAAGTATTCCAAACCTCTTATCAAATCCACGAAAAAGTTTAATACGAAAAGACGCCAAGAAAGAGTTGATGAAAGGTCTTTCAAGGCGATAGACATTGTTATCCGAGGCCATAAATAAGAATAAGCGTCACTCGAAAATTTAACCCAAAAGCTTACTTTTAGCAAATTGTGTTTTCACAAGTAAATTAAATTAGGAAAAGTAGGTTTTCAAGAGAGAATGCCGTATAATTTTCTCGGGCGGAATTGGCCGGATTTAAAAGAAAAAGAGTTTTGAAATTTTCAAGGAGGTGAGTGATTTTTTTACCTTGGTTTTCATTCTGTTATTTAACCATGGGGGAAGGATATAAAAGATCCCTCAGAAAGCGTGGCAGTGGGTATTACTGAATCCACTTTACGATTAAAGGGATAAAATCTGGGCAGTTTTATGGCGATAGATAGTGGCTAAATAAACTTAGCAAACATCGGTGGGTTGAGAAAGATTCGAGGGCTCGCTTCCGAACGCACCCGCCGTCTTTCATCACGCAACGCCAGCCGAAGGAACCACGTTCTTACTTTCTTGCCACCGTCAAACTAGCAAATCCAGAGCGGAGAGCGATTTGAAGTGCAGAGTAAGATCCACAAGTGAAAAAGGAACTAGGAAACTTGCGTGCGCGTCCACCTGAATGAACATAAGTGCACACTATCTTAACGTAATATGCGTATTTCGTCGTTCGAATGCATTGAGTACTGAATTTTACGATGAAAAAACTCGTCGGGTAAAAGGAATTAGCCTTCAGTTATTTGAACACCAGTCTGGGTAATTAAAACAGTCTGCACATTCGAGCTTTATCTACTTTTTCCATACACTCTACCATTACCATACTGCTCTATCCCTACCCGTTAATTTTGGTCTTGCCTTGAAACTATTCCAGTTGCGGCGAACTGAATTTCATTATCTTCCAATCCAGAAGTTTAAGAGAAAAACCCGAATTGTAGGAGATATAAGCGACACAGTTGGCAAAACAAAATCGTGACAAGTTGGTAATCTTATAAATCGTGCATGAGCGAAGCCGTCCATCTCAACTTTTTGTTGGTTATTTGCCACAGATCACGCAATCTTCCGTGGGAAGGACATATTCTTACATGCGCAATACTGGGATAAATTATTTTTGAAACTCACTTAAACGAACTCGATCTGTCTCCAATTAGTGGCATGCAGTCGACAAAAGTTAAGTATGTAACCACAC
Organism: Hetaerina americana; assembly: GCF_022747635.1. NCBI lineage: Eukaryota > Metazoa > Arthropoda > Insecta > Odonata > Calopterygidae > Hetaerina > Hetaerina americana. The sequence continues at coordinate 55,439,987 of NW_027286069.1, forward strand.
ACACGCTGCTTAAATAAGAAAGTAGGCGCACAACAAGCTAAGATTCTGTGTGATATCCTCCGTTGGCTTTCAAACCTCAAAGCCCCAAGGTCCTCAAAAAGTATTTCTCCGCTGTCCCTCTATGCCCGAGCAACTAAATTGTAAAAGCTCACTGAAGATTAATAAATAAACTCCTTTCTCCCCGTTCATCCTTAAACCATTACCCTCTCTAAATCCGACCCCAGTTTTCCTTCCCTTCCAATCCCTCCCGTTGCCCGCTCAGCCATGCCAGCTTCCACTCTTCCACTCACCAAATGACGTATAGCGTGACTGCCGTTTTAGAGGAGAGAGAAAAACGGTAACTTTTTTTTGCTCAATTTTTTCCATCACGATGAAGAGATGAGCGTTCCATTTTATGCGAAAAATAATTTTGACATTCAGTTCATCGCTGGACTAAAAAATTAAGTCACACTAATTAAGTTATTCATGAGGGTGGGGATTAATTGTCAGCTTTTTAGCGTTTGGCTGAATTTATACCTGAACGCTTTGGACCAATTACCAGATGTCACGGGTAAAAAGCCTCCTAATATCACAGTCGAAGACGAAAGATCATGTGTAAACATATTGGTGTAATATGTTTGAAGTGATTTTGGTTTCAAAAATATTAAACACGATATTTCCCGCAAGAACTCCACAATTCGTAGTGCGTGCAGTAATCTACAACATTAAATGTAGGCAAAAGAATGCATTTTTCTAGCTCCTGAAATGCTTTTCCTTAAATACTCTGTTGTCCTATAAATTACCCGATAAGTGATTCCAAATTTTGCAAATATTAACATGCACATGAACACTCTAAAACTGCTAAAGACGAGAAATTTTATATCTGCATGTCATCAAAAAGCTTCGCCCATATAAATTTCTAATAAGAAAGTGAGAATTTTCGGAGGATTAAATTAAAGTCAAAACGCGGTGAAGATACAGGACCTTCTACAAATACTCTTTGGCATCACTGAGAGTAATGGTTAGAATGAGGAAGCAATAATTTTTCGCAGCAGGTGAAAGGTAAACGTCTTGGAAGAGACACTATAATGACAACATTGCCTTTAGAAAATGAATTTTCACCTTTACTAACAAACTATTGCTTTAGTCTAAGATCAAATGGTTTGACCTTGCATCATTATCGGAGTAGCATTTATTCTTCAGTTATTATAGATTTCAAAGTCTGGCACCAAATGCGGAAATAATAATTTTGAAAGGTCAAATAAGACTCTGAAGTCTCGATAAAGCCAACTTACACAACTTCAGTCAATCTCTCCTTCACATGTCAGTCTCTCAGTCATTGATTGTAAAATGATCTAAGTTACACCGGATCAAACAAAATAAGGAGTCCATCGTCTGTGCCCATGAGCATTGAGAGATAAAAGAGTCCGCCAATATTCCAGTTGGAAATTTGGATAAGCAAGAGAAGATCCCAAAGGGCATGAACTAATTTCATACTCATATAGCTCGCCCTCACCCGTCCATCTCTTCCTACCCCCGGGAATTCTGGCGGAGGTCTATGTCACCTCACCATACATGGCGGTTAAGCGGAGGCCTTCTTGCAGCCGAATTCGAATAGCCTCGGATGACACACTCGCTGTCCAAACCGACAGCCATCCACCACCGCAATCACACACGCATTCACGTCCGGCAGTAATGGCGTCAGTCTGGATCCACATCGGAAAAGGCCAAGCTGCTGAACGAGGAGGCGAAGGACAGAGGACGGAGGTTTCCGGTAGCGTGGGGGAAGAGCGACAAAGAGCGGGCGGGAAGGGGGACAAGAGAGGGGGGAGGGCGGTGGGGAGAGCAGCCGTGCGAGGAGGCGCCTCTCATCTCTTTGCGACTGTCGCCTGACGTCTCTTCCTCCGCACTCTTCCTTCCCTCCTCCCAAACCTCGGGACGGTGTGCAAGCTAACTTTCTGAAAATCTGTCGCTCACTACTCCATCCTCCGGACCCCCACACTCCCCCTCCTCGCTGTCTCTCTCCATTTCCCGGTTCATCCCCACTCTTTGTTTATGCGTATCGTATTTCCCCACCGTTTTGCAGCGTGCGGGAGGAAAGGAGGGGTGGGAAGGGGTGGGGAAGGCTTAAGTGTTGGGCTCCTTGCCATCGCCAAGCTGACGTGACAGCTGATGGTCCCCCATCCACCCACTCACACGACAGGGAGCTAACCGAGATCGAAGGCTGGTTTGGGAGTTTTAAGGGAGGTGGGGTGGAGGAGGGCAAGGGGTGGCGGCCAGGAAAAGGAGTGTGGGGACTGCTGCGGGAGTGGAAGAGTTGGAAGAACAGTTGCTTCCATTGGAAAAATTAAAGGTAGAGATTAAAGAATGCTCTTTTTTTAATTGAATATCGGATTCCTACGATATTTCGACGACATTTTCGGAGGATTATACCCCTGGCTTCGTGACGAAACCCAAATGTATTGGTCTGCAAAAAATATGTATAAAAACTAGTCAAGCACTCACTCATACAAATTGGAACAGTAAAAATATTACCGGACGCGCAGCAGAATGACTACCGGTTTCACAGCCGTTTGACTGGCGTTGAACAGATGACCTAAACACTGGCTGGACGGAACCGTCACGTGTTACGAAAGTGGACAGGTCCAGATGTAGAAATTTTTGGAATAGAAACGTCAGGTTTAAAAGGGTTTAGCTTCGGGCGGACCTTGTTGTTTCAAATCAACGTTCCCTGAATCTAAAGCATTGATGAGATTGACAGAATGACGCCTACCTCTGCACTGGTCTCCAACAAATGTCACTTGCCTCTGGCGTGTTTTCACACACATTCTGAGCTTTTCAAAATACACAAAATTCACTTAAGTGTAGAATAAACAATCAGCCTAGTTAAGACACCTTACTTCTTATATTTATATATATATATATATATATATATATATATATACACATATATATATATATATATACATATATATATATACACATATATATATTTATTTATATATATATACATATATATATCTATCTATATATATACATATATATATCTATCTATATATATACATATATATATATATATATATATACATATATATATATATACATATATATTTATTTATTTGTGTGTGTGTATAGCATGATGCCATTCTTCGGCGGAGGAAATAAATTTTCAAATACCAACCATTATGATAACGATTATATTGTAGAAAATCTAAAACTGATTTTCCTGCCCATAAAATAATCGGATCTAAATAAAATTGAAATCAAGCCACATTCTATTCTCAGGATAGAAATTTCTTATCCCAAGACAAATATTTTCGATTTCTTTCAATCATTACATAAACTAGTACATTACCCCTTCTATCCTGAAGCCAGGAAGGAGGGTGCTGTCACTGAAGTACTTCACCCAAAATCATTTTTGAGTTGATGGTCTTTTCCGTCCGTTTCTCGGATGATCCTGAATTTCATTAGCACCTTTTTCAATTACGGTCCTTTAAACTCATTCCATTTCCCTCCAATTTAATTTAATTAATTTGAAGTACCAAGCCTCACATTAATGCGCCAAAATTAAATATGAATACCTGCTGTACTCTCGTTTCATCAAATTTAAATAGCAATTTTACTTTATCTAAATCTTCAATTAAAGCTTTCATTAATTTCTCTCTCTGCTTAATATCTATTAACTTCAATGAGATTCCAACATTGCTACCCCATTATATTAGCCATGAATAGATAATAAACCACCTTTTCTCCTACAGGGGTTGCGGAAAAAAAAATGCCATCCTTAACGTGCTTCGGAGCTCTGTCGAACTATTTTAAAATTTATCTTACTCCTCAAACAACCCCAAAGTCCGTAATAAACACGAACAATCACTTTGCTCCGACATCTTCGTTCGCCGCACAATAATGCCTTAACGCCTACTTAGTCCATTTAAACACTTGTATCTTTGGAACGACATGGCTGAAATGGGCGATGAAAAACCTATATCATGCGGTCATTACCACGGTCCCCCGTCGAGCAGAGCAAATCTCGCCTCCTCGGCGGGCCCCCCACACAACCAACTCCAATACTCTCTCTCTCTTCCACGGAATGTCCACTATCTCAGCTAAAACGAAAGGAAAGGGAAAAAACCGGAGTTGACCACGGACCACACGCTGCGCTTGACCACTCCGGATATCGCCCGTGATTTCCTCTTCTTATTTCCCAAGTAGCGATTTCCCCATCCCCTCCTGTGTTTTCACCTCTATTTTGCAAATTTCTTTCTCGCGCGTTCCCTCTCGGACCTTCCATAATGCTGACAATTTCCTCCACTCTCCCCACCCTCTCTCTTAGCCGCACCGCCAAACTGCCCCTCCCAACCCGGCAACCGCTTATTTTACACTTAGGGGACACAGTAGGTGGTCCATGCCAGCGGACGATAACGGCATTAAAGTTATGGTCCTTTTTCACCTCGTATTTTTTGTGCCTTCAAGGGGTATGGAAGGGGGGCGGGAGGAGGTATCCGGAGGGGAACGATGGCTTCTGAACGTGAAATAGTGCTGGGGCGGTGGTTTTCGGGGCCAGGGAGTATGGAAGAGGGAGGAAATGGGTGAGGCGAGATGGGGAAAGGGAGGAAGGCTAGAGAGAAATAGACACTGGTGTGAGATGGTCAAAAAGCGCTTTCCATAACGCAGGGAGGGGATAGAGGACAGAGGCAAAAGGGTTATTCGGAGAAATTATTATCCGGAATGACTCCCCGTCCGTTTCGTCCGCATGTAAAGGATAGAGAGAAGGGGGGGGGGAACGAGGAGGATGGGAGGGAAGGTGGGTGAGGTATGGTCGGCGAGGAAAAGTGGGGAGGGAAAGCGTAATAAAACGAAGGCAGGTGAGGTGAGAGGGGGAAGGGTGAGTTTTTATTTTTGGGGAATGGAAGAGGGGTCGCGGGAGGGACAGGGTGGAGTAGTAGGCAGCTCGCACCGTATTCCGGCGGGAGGACTAAGGGAGCAGGTAGGGGGTGGAGAGGGCGAGAGAGAGGGAGGAAGTCGGGAGGTGATGGGGCGAGTAGGGAAAGTAAAGGAAGGGGGAGGGAGAGGAGGGATGTAGGGTTAGGTGGACGGGGTGCAGAGCGAGGGGACGGGGAATCGCGCAACGGAGGGCCCACGCCAGCCAACGCTCTTATCTGAGTCGTTTCGTGCCGGTCACGGGCTGGGGAAGGGTGAGTTGGCCAACGTCGGACGAATTATCGCTGCGATCGGAGTATTACGGGCGAAGAGTGGAGAGGGGGGAAGCCGGAGGGGATAAGGTGGGAGTGGGGAGAAGAACGCGAGTATGGAGTGAGGAGAGTTGGAATATGCCTATAAATGGGTTTGGGGGTGTAGGGAGGTGAGAGGTGGAGGGGGTTTTCTAGGGCTTTAGAGGAGGAGGATAAACGGAAGGGAAAGGGTTTAAAGGAGAGGGGATTAAAAAATCACCGGGAAAGTAAGAGGGAGGGGTGCGTGGGTAGACGTTCAGTGGGGTGGTGAGGGGACAGGAGGACGAGGAGAGCGAACTAAACATGGGAGAGGGGGCGGTATGGGAACCACTAAAACCGCAGCACCGGAACTTATACAGTACCGACTCATTAAAGGGTGAAACTGATATGAGGTGGGAATTACGTAATATTTACTTTGCTCCAAGGAAACGGGAGGCAATGGGCGTGGGCGGTGGGCGGGGCTACGGGGTGAGTTTGGAGAGGCACTAAGTTTTCGAAGGAAAAAGTACAAAATTTATTTGAGCGCACGCCTTCTCACGCATTTTAATGCTAGGGTTTTGTCTTTCGATTGATGACATCATTGACCCCCGCGATCCTCTTGTGATTGAGGGGTTCGCTTTTATGTTTGTCCTTCGGAGCATGAAAGATAATAAGACCGATGCGAGTATTCGTTGAGGTTAACGCTTATCGGTCTTCACCAACTCACTCCATTTTACGGCGAATTTCCATTAGGGCTTATAATTGGTACGCATTATCGTGATTGAACTTTCATCAGAAGTGCAAATTGGTTCAGTGTAGTGCTTATTTAACGGTATAATGTCCATTGTTCCCATCTCGATCCTTGTTTTTCCAAATGAGAACGAAAACAGCATCTCCTACGGCTTGACGTTGCCATATTGCAATTTTTCAAAAGTGAAAGGCCCACTGATAACGCGACTTCCAGGCCAAAAAATCTTGACAGCGACGACGCAAAATTTAAGGAAAATTTGCATATTTTTCTAGAAAGCTAAAATTTCCCCGTGAAACGAGAATGGCAAGAAGTCTTTGTTTTTTCCTTCGTATAAGCTGAGTTAAAATGGTTTTCTTAACAGCTATTACGTTATAACAAATAGCTATACTAAATTTAAGAACTTGTAGTAAGCCTTTAACGTCTAGTTAATATATTTTTATTTCCTCTATTATCTACTGATGAAACTAAATAGATTATCAATACAAAATAATTATATTTCTGGTGCTCAAGTGATTGCCAATTTAAATAGTGAATAATATGCAAAGAAATACTCGATATCAACGGACATATGAAGACAAAAGTACTTTGAACTAAACTTATGTTTTTGCAATGCCCTCGTGGATTCTACTAGGGTTTAGGGGCTTAAGACGCACAGGCCTGGGTACTGACTGTCTTTCTCACTCTAAATTCGTCAGCGCTGTGGGGCGAAGGGCCATCGATCCCCGAAATCACCCCCGATACCCCTTGCCCGCAAATTTCCGACGCATATGACGTGAGCGGGCAATTCTCCGGCGCCACGGAAGGCACCAGAATCGCACCTTTGGCGCCGTCAAATCTAAACTATGGGAAAACTGCTTACGAAGCGGGAGAGAGGAAAGTAGGTCTTATAGATCACCCAGCGAGTTTATTGTCGCCATCAAATTTTCGTGGCTAGAGTGGTTTTATTTTTCGGAACTAATTCAACAAGGGTGATCTTTTCATTCAACTATTCATATTATGATAATGTTAAAAGTACGAAATAAATTGATCATACATTCAAATCATAAAGCAAAGAACAATTTTCCAGAAAATTCTGCACATTTGATAGTCATAAAACTTATGTTACTTTAGAGCAGTAAGAAGCGACCTTCAGAGAGATCGATGAGTGATCCTTCATCAATATGCTTCAGGATACTAAGACGTGGCCAAGCGACAATTATGTAGGAGAAATAAGTTTTGAACGTTGCTTAAAGCAACTGCTATATATTCAACCATCAAACTCTTGCTATGATCAACGAGGAGCAACCTTCTGTCTCATGGAATCCGTTCATTCAATGTCTCATACTAAACAATGTGCTCAAACTTTACCAACAATGGACAAACTTGAGGGATAAATCAACGTCTCAATTGACATGCCTACAGCAGGGGGAAGTATGTTACTTGGCTTGATTTTTTTTTATATTCCGTCCGCCCTCACGCGGTTGAGACAGGGAAGCACTTCAACTCCTCCTACTCTTTCGGGAAAATGACTCCCCGTCCGCTCCGACGAAAAGGGAAATCGGCTCCGTTCAGGCCTCCTCCCGCGCGGGAAGTTGGCTCGTGAAGCGTGCCCGAGAAGGAAGTGGGTCGACTATTTTGTAAAACCGCAACGGGTTGGTCGGTTGTTTGTTGTTACGGAGGAGGGGCACATTAAGAGCGGGGTGTAGGGGGCGCGAGGGTTTTGGGGGGAGGGGGAGGGCGGAGGGGTGGGGGGAGCAAAGGGGCGGGAAGGGAAATCGGGGGCGTTGGGAAGGGGTCGATAAATGGGCGGAGGCGACTCCTACGTACAAAGACCGGGGTGGCTTCCGGGTGGTTCACTTCCGTCCCCTGGCTCTCACGAACTCACCCAGTGCATACCTACCACTCTCCCCCCCTCTCACCCGCCACACCGATCCCCCTTCATCATCACCCTAGACTGCACACCTTCTCGCCCTCCCCTTCCAACTGGAATATCACCCCCTTTATCGACAACCGCCCCCCACCCCGAACCTACCCTTTCCTTCGCTCACCTTCTACCGAAACCCCTCTTGCTTCCTTAATCTTTTTTCATGCATGTTATACCCCCTCGAGATCAACAAGAACCCATTTTTCTCGCTATTCATTCCCTTGTTCCAAGTTAAACACCGAGTTGGAGGGTGGTTCGAAACGAAAAGGATGTGTGTTTTGTAGGCCGACCATCCAAGTTTAAAAATATACATTTTGAGTCGCAAAGTTATATTTTAATGGAAATAAAATATTGCATCAAAAGGATTTGCTTATAATATATCAATTATGTCAAATAAGGCTTTCCAAAGAAAATTAATGTGGTAAATGGAAACACCTGACATAATAAGATCTGTAAGATAAAATATGAGACCAGTTTGTGTTAACTTTATCCTTCATTCGGAGTATGACTCATGAACCCTTCGAAACAAAGGGATTTCCCCCAGTTTGTGATCACATCAGGTTCAGTGACAATGGTAGACTTCATAAATTAACCTCAATTATACCGCATTATATTTCCTGTTTGGTGCCTTGAAATCCAGGCTTTCTTTGATATGGAATTGTTGCATTTATTGTTTATTAAAATTTTATATTTCGCCATTTACAAAGTTTGTAATAATAAATCATAATCGTCTCGATTAATAACGTAAGACGAATCAGGGAAATATTAAAAATAATGCCCAAACAATGATGATCAGTTTAATGTTGTTTGTATTAGGCACCTGAAATCAACATCACTGTATTAAATCCGTTAAAACAAAAAAATTTGGGTCAGTTCTACCCTAAAGAATAATGAGAACTGCTCACGTAAGTGCATTAAATTACAATTAGACATACTTTATATAAGCCACGTCTTCATAATTCCTTCGTATTTACTGGCCTAAGTTATTATATATGTTGATAGAATAGAGATAAAAATGAATCTAGAGCTAAATTTTACGAAGAAAATTGATAAATTCCCACAGAAAAGAAGGGGGAGAAGAAAATTTTAGCACTCTCTCATTTGAGGTGATTTATTCGAGTACTTGGTTTTAATTAATAATGTTGTATAACTTTTCTAGAAGAATTTATGATGCAGTAAAAGATAAAATGATAAACGATTTAAATTCAGTAAAAATAACAAAAACATATCATTTTGTGGCACAAATAATAGTCAATTAAGACAGTAGAACAACTGAAAATTATGTTGAATTTGGATTGCGATTCCGTAATTCATCGAGTCTAACGAATGTTGAGATGTAATAAATAATACATAGTGCAAAAGAGAAATAAAGATTATTTGGACTACCAATTAAATTAATCACTCTTATTGTCATGACATTTATTTTTCTACAGTGTGTTTGAAGTTGAAATCTAACCTTCATATTAACTACACATTATCAAGAAGAATAAAATGGTTTTTTTTATCATTAACCTTAAAAAAGTAAGTAAAAATTAATCTCCTCAAGTGAAATGGATACGGATTAGTTGCGTAAATATACGTGATTATCCGGTGAAATACTACGAAAATAAAAATTCAATGATAGTCTCTACAAAATGATATCTCATGTCGTGATTATATATAAAAGTATAAAAGCTCTAACAACACTGAACCCAAGCATCACAAAATTTATATGAGGAAAATATTCCTGAGTTGGGGAAAGAACTCACCACAATACACCATTCAAATCCTAACACATGCAAAAAAATGCTCCATGTATCGACCAAAATGAAAGCGTAAAACATGCATCCACCCAATGCCGCTGTCCAATATCGCCCGTGCAAGATATGTTACGAAGGCTAGATACCAGAGTCCTACGGCCCACCTCCTTGATGATATGAGAAGAGCGTTTTTTTTTTCAAATGCTTCACCCAAAAAGTAGATATTCCTTTCATGCTATTTACTTGCCTCTTCTCCTCGACCACTTTTCTATGCACAAGGGTAAGTTGCCCAAGTTAGGCTTACAGCGCACTCTGTACAGTTACTGAGTTCATCCATAGGGATTTATGCACATTAGTAGATACCGTAGAAAATTCAGTAAATCTTTCTAGTGGTTATTTCGATTATCAAATAAACAAAGTTCTGATGACTCTAAACATCTCAAACACTTCCACTATTTAAGATGAATCATTATTATAAAATAAAATGCTTTGCACCAAAAGGAACTGAAACTGAACATTCTCTTCTCAATTCCTGACATAAGGAGTATACAAAATTTAATTTAATCACTTTATGGTTTGCATTTAAAGAGTATTATAAATTCCGTGATTCCAGTATTAAAACACACTGATTACATAAACTTAATATCTAACTTATCACCGACTAATAATAACTAACTTACCAATAACTTAATAAATAACTTATATATATGGGCTTCAATAGTCTCAATCGCCGATACCGCGATAATATTTTTACCACATCAATGTATATTCACTACTCATGAAATTCCTTTGGAATGTGTAGTATTATTATAAATTCAAAGTTTTATCAATTTGTTTTTGAATTGGAAATCATAGTGAACACGTTCTCCAATACTGTATTATTAATAAAGGGAAACCGACTGCACTGCTGGAGTTAATGAGAACAGACTGTACACGTCAATGTGTTCTCAGGAGTCAAACAAGGACGCATAATTGGACATTTACTTATTCAGGTGTACCTGAACGACTTTAATATAGGAGGTAGCAGAAAATCCTATTTTTGGTGGTGAAGGAATGAATATTTGACGAGGAAGCTTGTTATTCATTTACGAGTTGGCTATTTTTAAATACCTATCTTGAGGGTATCAGGTTTAATATAAATAATATTCAGTCTTAATAGTGATTTTAATAAAAGTCAATAGTGAATGAGTGAATCACTCCATTAGCTTGATGTAAGGATGTGGTATTTTAGGATAGCTAAAAATTCACACTTATATCTACGGTTCCTCATATGTGTGAAATTTTTTGGCAATCAGATTATATCAAATGTATCTATAATTCTTAGAAGACATGAAAAGGTAAAACCGCGATTATTTTTCTCCATGTCATTTCCATGATCAAAATAGGAATCGCAGCTGAAAAAAATTACTCAAATTACAATAAACTGCGAGAAATGCCGCGACATTAACTTTTGGAGTGTGAAAGGACGCCTCGGTAGCTTAACAGGCTAAATTACTTGGCTGGACATCGAGGGATCTGGTATCGGATTCAGGTCAGGGCGATTGATTTTTTACTCTTTGAAATTATTGAATCAAAAAAATGCTTTTTTACTCAAACAATTTGGCTTTAAATGACACAATAAAATATTGCCTATATTTTTCAGTTTTGAGATTCATTCAATGAAATGAATTTCTCACTATTTTAAAATAATGAAATAATGTAAATTTTTTAAAAATATCACTTCATTGCGCTTAAGGTTTAAAACTTTTTAAAGTTTTTGTACTGGTAATGACGATGAACAGTTCCAGCTATTCCCCAGCAGAAGACCTTAGATGCAAATACTGATGGCCTTAATATGAGATACTACTTGGCATCTCACCCACCAAAACAAAATGTGGGTCCCGGGAGCAATACCATAGGTTCTAAATACTTAATTTTACGACATAGATGGAAAATATTTATTTGAAGCTTCTTTTCTTTTTAAGAAATACCTTATACAAACAGCCTCCAGCCAGAGTGGCAATCTGAAGGTTGACGGTTATCTCATCTGGTAGTGCCATATCCCTTTGGTTCGTGAAAGCCCTTCATAAAAGTGGATAATCGAGTTTCTTTTCACGTACGCATACGCTATTCCATAAAGTTGGTACCCAAAAAATCCTATTCCATGGATTAGGAAAATATCATGGCCCAAAGGTATTACCGGGATTTGAACCACGATTCTCTGATCGCAATCAAACGCTGCTAGAATTTGAAGTTACTGGGTTCATTACGTCAGGAATCAAAATAAAACTAGAACCCATTCCACGTCGAGGTGAACACTATAATCTCTTTTAAATATGTTTATTCAAAGGTAATTATATTGATTTGTATTTTAAATTAAACCAATCTTAGAAAATTTATGTCAACTTTGAGAGGTTTAGTTCACCGAAATTTAATTCACTGAAGTTTCCGAGCTTATTTGTTTGAGTTTATTTATGCTGGAGGTCTGTGTTTACCTTACCTATTTCACAGAAAAAGATTGCAATTAGGAATTAGAATTTATGCATGGAAAATAAGTGCTGTAAAAAATGCGGTTCAATATAACTAATTTATTTGAAATTTAATTTATTTAACGGAAAAATAATACTTGCTGATTATTTATTCTTGAATAATATGAATAATAATGACCATCACATTATTAAACCTTCATTGAAAGATATATATCCACGCATTACAAACAACAGCGAGAAACGGCTCTGTTTCAATTCGATTGTCTATTACACTTTGTGGAGGAAAAAAACTTGTGAAATGAATGTAAACTTCCTTCAACCGTAACTTTTGTCGGTTTCAAACGAATATATCCCAGGCGGAAATAGAGTTATATCCCCTTATATTTGCATAATCGCTTGTGAAGGTAATTTAAGAATAATACAGCGATCATTCTCTAGAAATGACAGCATGGAAAAAGTTATAAATAAAATCTTAGACAAACATTAAAACTTAAGTATTGATACTTGAAATTTGAATGATATTGTAGTTTTAGGGTTTGTGACTCCACCAGTTGGAAAAAATATGTTTAACATTTCGATTATTGCGTTTCACGATCATAATTTTGCTGTTGAGATTTATTTGCAAATATATTTTCTACTCTATATCCACGTTACTCTATATTTAGGTTATATCATCCAAAAAAACTTAGTAAATGATGCCCATGGTTTCCTAATGATTATAATAATAGAGTCATCCCTTATCATTATTAGAAATAAGACTATTAGACTATAGGCGACTTCTTTAGGCTATAAGTCTTAAGAAGTATGTTGTTACAACGATAATAGCAGTAATACCTTATAAATAGTATAAAATATTGTATAATTTATTTAGCACGTAGCACTCAAAATATTCCTAAATTTGTATTTTATACATTTTAGTCATACTAGTAATTTCTGAACCCATAAAAATCGATATGAATTCTGTTTTTTTCCGTCACATTGACTATACACTCATGAATCTAGTGTAATTCAATCATTTTTCACTTATTTTACATCGGATTTCATCGTGTGCCATACAGCGTTAAGTGGTTAAAAGCGTGAGCATGTAAATGCAGAAAATACCAAGTATATTTTTCATTTGGTTGTAAATGATATTCTCCAAAAAGTTACAGCTCCTACAGACATCAATTTCTCTTCCCCCTGTGGCTCTTTACTACGCATATGCCTTCAATATTCAATCTTCAATATTATGCATGTATGTACGTATGTCTGTATGTATGTATGTATGTATGTATATATTTATGTATGTATGTATATATATAAATATAAATATATAGATATATGTATGTATCTCCTCAACCGGGACCGGTTGAGGAGATATTTTTACTCTTGTGATCCGTTCGATTCCGCCTTCCCCACCTCTATTGTGTTCGTCCTTTATACGTGTTCCTATCCCTTTTCCTTATATATGTTTCTGTATATATGAGTATATATATATATATTTATATATATATATATATATATATATATATATATATATATATATATATATATATATATATAGTACAATACACAGTAACACACAATATAGAAACACAAAAAAAAGGAAGAACACTCACACGTATTTTCTTGATATTTCGACGGAAACAATCCGTCTTCATCTGAAGATATAGAAGTAATGACTGCTGGAATTGTTGAGGTGAGGGGTGCGAGAGAAAGGGAAGGGGGCCAGGGGAAGCCTATATACATATGATATTGAAGATTTTGGGCAGAGGTCCTTATATCTGCAGGAGAAATGAAATAAAACTTATTGATTGACGAGAAGTTAGCTGCTAACTGCTACGATTTATTCATTCCGTAATTCGAATGTAATGATCTCATTCATAATTTTGTTTATTTTATGATAACTCAGCCGATCGACATTCGTTTATTTGAATATATTTGGGTTGGGTAAGGCGCCATTATGTATGCATAGTTGCATTATTAAAAAAGGTTATTTGAAAGAAAAATTGGTGACGTAGATTATTAATGGTACTTTTTATAGTAATCTCCCCTGATACACGCTTGGTATGTTAGCCAATGCTATAACGCGACAAGCTTTCATATTTTCAAATGGCAATAAATACGAGAATCATCAGAGCTGTAGACCCCACGAAAATTGACGCACATATTTTGTCAGACCATGTGATAATGCAACAAATCAAATGGAAATTTTTATATTTGTTTATACATGCAAAATTTGAGTTTTTTCGCCCCTCGAGCGACCACTCGAAATTTCACCTCCCCACTTTTCAGAACCCTGGATTCTCAGACGCCTATTTTCATCATTTATTGAGAAAATAAAAATCACGTTTCCTTTATATAGACAACAACAAAATTTACTCTCACCTATTTCGGTGACTCAGGGGCGACTACTTATTAATTCTCTAGAGGTAGTTACATGCATTATAGTAGATTTTTTGCTTAAAGCCAGGGCAAATTATTGCTCAGTAATAAATATTTTAATGAGTAGCATATGCTGATACAGGTGGGTATAAAATCATATTATGAGGGTAATATGTCATAATTGGATGATACTTCTTATACTGACATCGGTAAATCAAATGAAAATTGTATCCCAGGCTTCAATTTGCTTCTAGAAATTCAGTGAAATTCTATTTTTTGGAAAAGCTGGAACAAGAAGGTTTTCAGGTTTGATTAAAAACAATGAGAATTGTTCTACCTCATCGGGAGGCAAGTTATGTTTTCTTGTATACTTTGAAAGTTTTGAAAAAATCTGCAAGTCAAGAGTGACGATTCTTCGAGCAGAAAAAAACTACCTTGGTTTGCTAATATGATGTAAATGAATATAATGATACAATATGAAATGCAAATTTTTAATAAAATGCAAACTGATCCACTGCCATGAGAAAAATGCTTTCACAATATTGCCAAGGCTATTACATGTAAGTCGCTGTAAGTTTGAAATTACTCACACGAGGCTAATATAAGTAACTAGGGTATGATCATTCGAACTCAAAATGCATAGAATTTGGTCGGGTTTCTTACTAATATCCCATATTTTCTAATGCTTTAAATTATATTTACATGTAGGGGTAAATTCCTTATTTTCAATTTTACACTCAAGGCATTTACGACCTATTAAAAGGCCATCAAATCCACACAGCTTGTTAATTCTAGTAGTGGTATTTAGGAGAGGCAACCGACATCTGAGGTCATTTGTGGCATTAGGGATTAACAGGAAAGGATGGAATGGTGGAGGGAATACCGGCGTTGGCATTAGCCTACTCTTAAAGAAGGCGTCAGGGGGTTCGCAGCATAACGTCCCATCCGACTGATGGTGAACTAACTCAAAGTGCCCTCCACAAAGCACCTCAAGTAGGGATCGGAACACCACTGAAAAATGTCTGCCACCCGGCCGAGATTCGAACCCGGACCATCTGGGTCGGAAGGCCAGTAGTTAGCCACGCGCGCCATTCTGTTGATCATATAGGATGATGCTTATGAAGGGAATTATTAAAATATTCATTAATTTGCAAATATGATTTAGTAGACTGCTCTACCGCTTTATAATTAACATGCCTGCAGCTTATGTAATATATTAAAGTTCATATTCAAAAAGAAAGCGAAACACTGGCCAATTTATTAGAATACCCCTAATCTTTCCAATTTTTTTATGAAAAATGTTCATTTATACCTATAAATACACATATTCTATTCACATGTCTTTTAAAGGAACTTCAGCAGCATAATTAAAATACATGCTCCTTTAAAGAGAGAAAAGGAAATAATTGTAATTAACTATAAAGAGCGTAAATTTGTAAACTAGAAATAGGAATTAGTAAAGCGGAATACTCTCTATCCTCCCGTAAATAAAACAGTCAAATAAATACTCCAATCTTTTCTTTATTTTTATATTAAAAGCTTACCTATATCGATTAATCTTTGAGATGATTTAAAGAGTTCCTAATATATATAATAAATGAAAAAACAGAACCATGGCCCTATGACTAGCGTTTTCCAATGGAGACAATGAATTTCGTTCCCTCAGTTTTGAAAGAGATTCCCCCCCACTGTAGGACGGCACGATATACCTGAAGTTCCTTTTCATAAATAAAATCTAAAATTTCTATATGAACTTTTTAAATATTGAAAAAGTGCTCTTTAATGCTGTTTTATGATTCAAGTATGTGATGCATATAACCGGGGAGTGGAAAATATGAATTGGCTTCGAAAAGACTAACCATTCATATGGCAAAAAGGGGGGCAGAAAAACCAGAGAAATCTATAAAACGACTTTCCATCTATGACTACCCATGCTCAGAAATTAAAAACCTGGGTAGTTCATAAAAAATGGCGATGAGAAGGCAAAATTATGAATGTGAGAACCTATTAGGAAGAAATGGCAAAAGAGAAGATATTCTTGCCCTCAAACATAGCTGAGATAACGGAACACAATCATACCAACAAACCATTATTGCCTTTTTCAATTTGGGGTGAGCTTTTGAAAACTGAGCTGAATGAATTGGAGCTAAATTCTATGCATAATAAAAAATGGAAATAAATTAGGGCGCAAAAAAGCATACATTACCTCTGACAGGGAAAGATGGGAGGTGATCAAATATGATTAAACTAAAGAATCTGTCTGCAAAGAAAGAAGAAGAACAATGGTTATTATAATTATAACAAGTCTTATTATCATTCTTGATCTTGAATGTGTAAATTACGACGGCACTAAATGAGACCAGAGAAATGATAATAGATGATGGCCTGATACCACGAGAAAGGATAAGCATACTACAGGTTGAAGAAGTCGAAGCTATACTTATATAAAACAAAGACGGAAGAAACAATCCAAAAGAGAATCAGGAAACTAATTCATGAAGTTAACTTTTCCACGGCAGCAAAACATGATCCACACCACCAGAAAATAAAAAAAAGGTTTGAGAGAAATCAATATATCGACAGAGAACGTTGAGGGAAAAAAATCAGACCGAGCAGCTAACAAATTTGTTTCGAAGTGGGTGATAAGTCTAATATGTGCGATTTTAAGAGAAGAGGAAAATTAATTGGACACGTATCGAGGCACAATATGGTTCCAAAACTCCGCTTTTTCCCCTCTTAAGGATTCTACGGATTCCCCTAAATACGGATTCATCGTTGGAAAATTGCATCGAGAAATTTGAAGTATGAATGGCCAGAAGTAGTTAGTGAAATACGTACGCAAGGCTATGAATGCACGTAACGTGTATAGTTTGGAGAGTGGATAAAAACTGATCCTTGAATTAAAATCTCATGAAGATGATATAAACCTTGTTATTACCATAAAGATTTTCAAGGCGAGGAAATTTAGGCTTACTCTTTATATCGACAGCAATCCAATAAACGCAGAGAAAAAGTTTATTCAGAAAACACTCATAGCCGAGAAACTGCCTTCAGACAAAGAAAAGGTAGGAAATTCGGCAAAACACCAGGCTCTTGACTCACGACAGTTATTTACTGTCGTTTTTTAATTAATTAATTTGGGCACCTGTTTAATCAGGAAAATAAAAATAATTCATTCTTAATCCAACCGTCAAAAAAATAATAAGCTTTGATAGAAAAAAGGCCAGTTTAGAAACTATGTCTTCACCATGAATTCAATACAAAACTTGAAAACTTTTAAATTACCATGGAAAAACAGAATAATGCATAAAACGTTTCTAAAATGAGATATTCAGGAACACTGATGAACTCCTGTTTCTATGTTACCAAGTCATCAGCTACTCCACCTTTTAACAAAGGATTGCCAAAATAAGGAATGTGCACAAAAAAAGGAAGCATGAAAGTAAAATATTACGGACAGTTGGGGTTTTTTCATGATCTCTCCATTACTCTTGCGTAAAAGCTTGAAAACTAACAACCGAAGATGGATGCAAGAGGTTTACAAAGAGTTCCCGTGTGCTATTAATTAGGGATGTTTGTATCATTTCAGCTCTACTTCCCTAAGCGCATATCGGTTCGACGGTAGCCACCATAAACGAGAGATGTTTGCATTTCGGCCACACGGCAAACAGGGTCGCGGTTTAACCTTTCTCCCTTTACGATATGCTTACGTTCGAAAGTGGTTCACCCATGACCATAAAGTTAGGCGACCTAAATTTTCCTATGCATTGTGGAGATATTGATTATATCATTCGAGTAAAGTTATCAAATTTCTCCATAACAGGCTAAGGACGACTTATTCACTCAAATTTTTATTGTATTAACCGAAGCGAAATACCAATAACTTTTTTGCGTATTTTCCGACTTCAGCATTCTAACAAAATACTCTATTTATTGATATAATATTATCAAAATAAGAATACATAATAAAAGTGGGAGTAGAAGAGAAAAATTAAGGGCATAGTTAGCCTTTTTAAAAATTTCCTCCACTAATCTTCCGCACAAGCTGAGTTCCAAAGAGTTCCCCTGTGCTAGTGATTATGTTTATTCATAAGTACTTTTCTTCAATCAGATCCCGATCTTATTAATGCAGAATCGTTTATTCGAACTACAGTTATACAAGACGAGCCTTTCTATGAGGGATGAAAGTTACAAAGGTGTGAATATTGTTTTCGAATGAAATGGGGGGACATTTCGTTTACTGAGAAGCACGAAATTTTGGAAGTCAAATGAGCGTACGAGTAGTATTTATTATTTTGTTTAATTTATTCCATTATGTTAAAATAAACGCTTCATTTAATGATTGAAATATTGTCACTGTTTTCCGATTTAATTTTCCGATCGAGAGTTGCATTTTGTAAACAAATGCTGGATCATTAATAAATATGGTCATAAGAAATGGAGCGGATCAGCAACATTTGAGGGTATTTGAAAGCTAAATAGGAAATAATAAGCATGGAATCAAAGAGAAGGTACTATGCATTGTATGCCATGATTTTTTATATCTATGAGAGAATAAATGAGGCATCGATTAGGCATAACAGTGATATGCCACAAACTTATAAAGTTGCTCCCAGCAATTTTATCTAGTATACAAATTAAATAGTTTAAATAATTTGTTTATAATAATTTATAACTTCAGATGCTGCACCATATATTATAAATCAATAACATGGAATTCCATCATTAATAATCATTAATGATGGTAAATTATTACATTTACTGCACTGTAGTAACTCAAATATTTAAGAAGACACATTTCTTAATTATCAAAGAAATGACTGTTTTCGGTTTTATAGAATTTTATTATTTCACCATTGATTAATATTTTCACAGATTTATAAAACATCGAGGAATCTCAGTTCCCAATATTTCTTTTACTTTTCAGATTTTGATATGTTCCAAGGTTTGTAGCATTTCGTATTTGGACTATTTTCCTGCGCATACTATACAACGCAAGCTCACTCTTTAAGTTCAGGTGACTACAGCACTTTAGCAGACTAATTTGCTTCAAACAAATACGTGTATTAAAACTCTAATTTTACAAGTCGTACAATGAAGTGGTTCCTTGTTGCTTAATCGTCATAATACTGCTTTATTACTTGACATTGATGTTCCACTGGAACCAGAAATCTTAGCAGTCTCCTCGATGAGGTACAGGCTCATTTGTCTGGTTCCAACATTTTCGACTACGTATGCTCTGCGTGTCTATTCAAGCCAAGTTTACTTTTCACTTTCTACATTGTAGCGCTGGAGTTCATGATGAATAGCATCTCCGTCCACCGCATTGAGGATATTAGACCATATGAGAGGAGGTATACCAACCAAACCTAATCGTCAGAGTTTTAGTTTTTAACCCTGGTTTAAGGCGACAATAACAAACTATACGGCGTTCAAGTTAAACGTATTCATACATGCAAATGCGCGAGGGAAAGATCCTTGAATTTACCAAAATTCTAACGGGGATTTCTCCAATATCTTGTTTCGAAATAGAGTATGCAGATTCTGTGTACTAATCTCCGTTCAATACCCATAAGTTAAATAAGTTCACTTCTCGATGGTCACAAATATGTATAGTATACAAACAGACTTCAGTTTAATCATTTAGGTTATTCTCTTCTTCAGTACTAACGTAAATTTTGAACATTGGTCTAATGACTGGGCGGCCTGGGATCAAATTGGAGTGGCTTTGGGAACGCTCAGGTTAACTTAGGCTATGCTACTGGGAAGTACTCGTAACTGGCGCCGAAATCCGGATGGGTGAATTTCACGAACCGCACGGCTTAATAACACAAGTCATAATTTCAAATGGAAACTCGGGATTAGTACCGTATTTTATTTTCTTCTTCGAATTAACTATCCGGAAAAATTTCAGTTGAAGTTTATTTTCTGATGCTTGCAACATAATACCTAGGTTACACCATTATTTGCTGTGGATGAATATTCGCTGAAATTCCCTCTTTTGGTTGAAATAAAAATATTTATTCATTATCAATCGATTATTTCCAAAGCCTGTTCCATGATACACGTATCATGCTGTTAAAAACTGTCGCAGTGTCAACTTCTCACACTAAAATCAATTTCGAAAAGATTTGATTGGGCTGATTTTAAAATGTTTGCGGAAAGAAAAGGAGTAGAGCTAATGCGATATGAGAAATGTAAGTGCCTTTTCATATGTTCATGTGCACAACTACAGACAAATTTTTCATATATGTGGCCAAATATTTGTTTATTCAAAATAATACACTAATAAACCTTTACTTTCCGCATCACTAAATAACTACTTAAATCTGTCCCTTTTCCGGTCTTATAATTTTCTCTCTCGATATTCAATTCACTTTTATCATTCCCATACGTGCCTCCTCTGAACAAACTCTAGATCCACCTTAATCTCCCTCATAACACAAGTGCGTGACTCGGACCTCTCCATAAGCACCCTCCCCACGACCACGGTTTCTGAAGGAGGCGGGGACCTTTACGTGCGCTTTCGTCGCCATGACGTCATTTCAAACAGAAAAAAATGCCCCTTCTTTTCGACTGCCGCACTCGCAATCCTTCCGCCCCTCTAAATAGAAATTCCCCCTCATCCCACCGGCCCTCTCTGAGTCTCCTTCATGAAGCAAGCAATTCCAATTCCCATTTCCCATTCTCTTTACTCGGTGCTCGATGGAGTGGGGAGGAGGAAGTAATGGGATTTAAGTGGTGGAAGGAAGCAAGGGCTGCGGAGAGGGCGGAATTAATAGGAGCCACTTGACGGAATGATATCGGGGCCGGAGTCGCTGGGTGGTGACCAAGTGATCTGAGACTGTCGCGAGACGGTGGGTATTTCATTGCACCATGGTTTGCCTGGTTGCTCTTTCAATAGAGAATAGTCAAATATTCTAGGAATGCCGCATTGCATGCTGCAGGGGGAGTGAGGACAGTAGACTGGCGAAAAAGGGGAGAGAGAGAGAGTTAAAGGGAGGAAAGGAGATGAGGGATCAAACGAGTTTCGAAATAAAGCCAAATTTACAAAGGATGAAGCATGCATAGTGAAGTAGAAAACGACATACAAGAATAAGCTTTAGGCTAATTTTATTTTCCTCCATATAGTTTGGAGAGCTAGAAGGTGAAGAGTGGAGGATAAAGATAAGAATAGGCGACTGTAAGAGGCAAAAGGACAAAAAAAGTATTGAGAAAGTGAGGAACGCGAAGCCTGGAGCACGTTCATAGCTTGTTATTCGAACTATGTGGGAATGCCACAAGTCTCTAAAACTGGCTGGTACTGCCTCTCGCGGTGAAGTAAAAGGAGATAAATTAATCCATACCGCAGTGGATCCTTTTTAGAAGACAAATAACGCTCTGAGCTCGTTTATTGTCTATCTCATCCTCATTTGCATAACTTGTGTTTCTTTTAAGGCCACTAAAATCGTTTCCACGTGATATTTGAGTATAAATGGGTTTCAACAGCCATTCTAATGGTAGGAGTGTTTTGGTCTAGCATTTGGTAAAATTTTGTTCGCATATCATGTTGAAAGTCATATTACAGCGCCCACAACTTTTCTGCAAATTGAAAAGCTCATTTAACAGAGAAAAACAGCTTTAAATTTTTTTTTAAATTATGGTTAGACTATTTATTCAATCTACAAATAGCTTAACCTATATCTTCAAATTATTCATCATTGGAAATTATTTTTTGAAGGAAGAGAAAATCTGGGTTTAAAATATCAATATTTCATATGTTAACTCCAGTAAATATGTAGTCAACAAAACAACCATATGACTAAAACGAAGAAGGTCTTCCTATAAATCGTAATACTGATATTTTCTATCTATAGCGTTTTATTTGTTTTATTCCAATCTTATCCATTTGATAACTTTTTGTTTTATATAGTAGATATATAGTATGCTTCCCTATTCCGGTGAATCTCCCGCCTGCGTGAATATTAAACAAATAAACATGGTCACAGTATCATTATAATATCATGGGAGACAACAATCGCTGTTATAAAATCATTAGCAATAAAACATTTTTATGCATGCCTCTTCAATTAGTACTTTATGAATTTGCAACATAAAAATCCGTTCTTTTAAATAAAAGAAGAAAATAATTCTGCCAATAATATACACGTTTTAACCAATACATTTGGCTAGAATCTACATCAATTTAAAGACGTATTTCTTAACTCATGAATAACGTTTAGAATATTCGCTGACTTTAAACTTTTAATCGAATCTTTCTCCTCAGAGAATAATTTTGGACTGGAGAATACATTACAGTAATTTAGCTTCACTCAGCGGAGAACGTGTTCACACTCAATGTGAAACAGGTTGACAATAACTTAATCCCCTTAATTTGATGAATTCAATATTTGAAAATGATTTTTAGAAACTGAAATTACACGATGTAAACAATAGCTAAAAATTGACAAAGCAAGTATTTTATAATAAAAAAAATATCACACTGATAGGAAATCCGGAGGTACATCATATTGATTACCGACGCAGAACTCGGAAGGTCAGAATAGATAAACATAAACCAGGAAGCATTTGTCATAATCTCCCAATTTTTATTTTCAACCTCCCATTTAATTACATGGCAAGTAAATAATATATTCAGCTTTTTTTATAGCTATGATAAAACCGGAAGAACTTTTGTAGCAATACCGTGCCCGCACTACGTTTTTCTCAAGAGTTTAACCAATAGAGGGAGCACAGAGCTTCCTACTATATGCCTCAACGGGCGTTCATTTCATTATTTCTCATCCGTGATTGCGCAATACCTACGGAAGCAATTGGATTCAGACGATCGATATATTCCTTCGAGCGTTCGCGCGATCTCATCACTCAAGCATCATTTTAAATTGACGTACGGTTATGGCCATCATCCATCGGAAATTAATGAACTTTTCAGGGATAATTGAAATTATTTGGTTCAATCCAAAATTATAATTATTATACATTCTAAGACTTAACATTAGGAATGATGTTGAACATTCTTTTTACAGAACCTTCTCAGCCTATTAAAAGTTTGTTGAAATGAAATGGATAAAAACAGTTTCAATATCTTACTTATAATTCATTTCCTTTCAATTCATAAATTCTGTGAAATATGCTCGATGGACAAGATATTTAAATTGTCGTCACTAAAATATTCAAATTGACACATTGGTCACTAAAAGGGGATATAACATATATTTACGCATGCATAAATTATTGAGCAATTTGAAAAGTGTGAAACTTGCTTTACGTACATATTTCAAAAATCATTTTATAATCTCTAGAATTAGCTTTAAATAGTAATGTCTATAACTTAAACTAGTAAAACTCGTTTGTAAATTCAAAATATTGTTCAAATTCCAGTCGTGAAATCCTCTTAAAAATATATAAGTACACTCTTCTTTGAGCAGGATATCGTAATTTTCGTTTGACGTTTTCTTAAATTAGTTTGTGGTAATGCTCGAAATAAAACTAGTCATAATTAAGTGTTACTACAAAGGAACTACATATATCATTTATTAAAACCTAATCAATGATATTTGAATAAGAGTAGTAAGGAACTTATCAATTTAAATAATTTAACTTTCTAAATGACCGTATAAAGTTTTCGTAACCATGATTTCAATGAGTGGCAACAGATGTTAGTGTTTATTATTGAACGTCAGTAGTGTCGTGTGCCGCACGGCTTGAATGAGCGACCAATTTTCGTCAAGTATTCGGTATGTGTAATTTGATTTTTATTTTATACGTAAAAATGTATCATCAAGTGTATAGTAAAACGTTTAGTATGACTACAGGAAGAGAAAATTAAAAAAAGGATCTATAAAAGAGAAACATCCAGCGGTGAGGAAAAAAATGGAAAGTGTAAAATGATTTAGGCCCATGATAACGAATAAACCAACAAACCCCGATGACGCATTTTTGATTATTCAAAAGAGAAAATTTCAAGCATGCTGAAAATAAAAAATAAAACCTCAAAAATGCGGTTGTTATTCGCGAGGAGAGAATTCCTGTTATTTGCCTTGCGTTTCTCTAATCTAAAGTATTGATAGAGAGAAGAAGGGCGGGAGGGAGAGAGGGGAAGCGGAGAAAGAGGGATTGGGAAAGGGAAAAGGAAAGAGAGAGGGCGATAAGGGAGACCCGCCATCAAAAGGGACGCATAGTGACTTTAAAAATGAAACAAGTAACGAAGCCCAGAGGAAAAGGGTGGGAGGGTTGAAGAGGGGATAGGGGAGCCTTTAGAGGGGGAAGGAATTAATGCAGTTATGAAGAAGGCGGAAGGGGTTTGAAATGGCAATCCGAATGAACGCCAAGCGGCATTCTAATTTCAAATATCGAAATTTTATTTAATGCATATTGTTACGTTTGAATTGAGGGACAATAAATATCTATAATGCATCTACAGGGCATAGTATTTCTAAATTTCCGTCACTGATATAACAACTTTCTAACTTAGATTATTTATTATCCACTATATCAATCGACTGAAGTATTTTCACCGTGATATGCCACCTTAATATATAAAGCTCGGCGAAATACACAAATAAATGCTATGGCGTTCTTGTAGTTTAGAGAAGAAAGAAGACAATTACATAATTATACTCGATAAAATTGTGAGAATGAGATGAAATGGAAAAAAAGAACGAAAAATGAAGCGGAAGGAAGTCACTTGCTGAAAGAATTACAAAGGTATTTTGGAATTTTCTTTTCTTTGGAGGATTTTCAAGTCCTCCTTGCTTTTGCCTCGCAAAGATAGAGGGAAGAGTTGAATTAATTCAACAATACGCCATTTCAGTAAAGAAGAATACATTACCTTTGTGAATACCACGAACGCCATTAAAGGTCTTCCCATGTCATAGGTTCAAAAAAAAAATAAAACCCACCGTCCATTTTCATTCAGAAACAAGTCAGATCTCAAGTGCTAAAGACAGGTCGCTAAGCCAAATTTTCTCTTTTTTAATATAATGGAATATTATACAAAAAACATTTTCCGTGCCAGTAGCAGATTTTGGCAATTACTTTAAAATTTAAATACGTGGCGTGGTCTGCCTGAAATAACTTCACGAAATACAGATTCCCATTTTGTTGTCCAAGTTCCCCAATTACAGTTTGCAAAGTGAACGTTTGCACATCATACTGAAAAATAGAGATCTCTGACGGTAATTATTCATCTCGGTGGCCTTTTTCCCGGACCTGCGGTTGTACCACTATGATTGCAACCATCAGAGATAGTATTTTATTTTAGTAAAACGACAAGGGAAAAAACTGAAGTTAAACTATTTGTATGTTTTACCAACCACTTCTTAGGAATTAACATTGAATCCTATATCACACTAAGCGAATAAAATGTACTAATTAAAAGCTATCTAGGAAATGGGAAAGAAGGAAAGACAGTTGAAATAGATAATATGGAAAAATAGCAACTATCAGGGTGCATATCAGGGTACTCATACATCCACATTAAATGGGAATATGGTGCAATTATGAGTTAGTTGAATTATTATAAGTTAAAAAATCTTTTTTAATGGTTATAACTATCATTAGAAAAAACACTGTCAGGAGACTAAAAATATTCAAATTAATAATATTCCCATGAAACAGATGATTCGGAGTTTAATTTAGGCTGGCAGGAGGTAACGGAAAAGCAATAATGGTGATAAAGGTTAACTAATATTCATTAAAATTCAAAAACCACAAGTTCATTGATAGTTTAAAAAAAAACAAGGAGCTTAGTTTTGGATTTATAATGGAATAGGAATAAATTAAAGAGGAAAAAACACAGTAAGGAGTCCTTCGAGGAGTGGAGGCTAGAAAAGAGCACATAAATTATTGAGATCTCAGTTGATCACACATGGAGGATTTAATCAAATAGAGTTCAAACTTAACAAAACGAAAGAACTATCAATATGAGAAAAATTAATATCGGATCAAAAATATAGTTCGCACTAAGCCAAGGAAATGCCCGATAAACTGGATGAAAGATAGTGAAAATACATATAAGACTCCTTACCAAGGTAGAAAATTGAAGTAGATTACATAACTGGAAAAAGAAGATCCAGAAAATAATCTAAAATTTAAATGTTAAATCGAAAAGTGAAGAGAAAAATTCTCAGAGTATAAAGAAAGGAAAGAGATAATTTAGGAATTCTATATAAAATTTAAGATGGAAATGATTGAACACACAGCTACCTCAAAGTAAGAACATGGAGCCTAAAAATGACATAGAATAATACAATTATTAGACCCTAATTCAATGTATGTTTCGAGAGGATTTACTAGAAGGAATCGAAATCCCAGAAATTGGCGAGATAATAGATAAGGTAATTAAACTCACTGGAAGAAAAAGCCGAAACAGAGGACATAAATTTTTGCCCGTAATTGACGTAAGCAACTAAATAAAATCTAAACAACATCTATAAGAGCTGTAATTGTCACGAAAAACAGGAAGAAGAGATGAGAACGGAGAGAAGATGATTACGGAAAAATTAAAAACTATCGCAATACTCAGGCGAAGCACGCGTCTAAAAAATGCCGAATTTATAAAAATTTCAACACATGGATAAAAAATTGAACAAAATGAAATTAAAAATTAAAATGAAGCAAATTATAGAATAATTCCCTCACAACTATTACTTGCCTTCATTACTATTTCAATTTCTATTTCATGAATATGCTCAGAATATCCTTAGTATACAAATAGAAAATGAAAAACGAGCTATATATCATTGGATTAATTGCCATGGAGAGAGCAGTTGATAGTTGAAACTAGGTTAGGATATTAATAATTTTCAAGGATATATGCGTTAATTACTGGCGATACGGAGATTGAACGAATATCAGTTGCCTTTCATCAAATACTATCACGGATTCAACGTAACACGATTATAGAAAAGATATGGAGAACTAAGAACCTTTTCGCAAATAAATGTGAAGCAGTCTATTCAATGGCAGAACGTTATCGATACACAGCATAAGAAAAAGGAAGTTTGGAAGTATTATATTACGCAGGTCAGCAGATAACTCGTAAGAACGGTAAAGTAAGGAAGAATGGATACTAAGAATCACATAAGAAGGCCAACAATTTAAAACTCCAGACAGATAATTGGTATTAAAAAAGTAGAAAGTTATGAAGACACGAATAAAGGTAGTTGAACTCAAAACACGATGAAGAGCACAAGAAATCAATATTCAGAATAGTGATTTCCAATCGTAACCCTCTTCTCTAACCAACAAAAATATTTATACAATTTATATTTTTATTTTATTGTATTACTTCAAGGCATTTCCATTACGGGGATATGCGATATGGTGCTTAAATCAAGAATTATGATGCTGATCTCAATTAAAAAAATTGTATCGCAAAATAATTATGCACTCCCTTTCGCCACTTTTAAAATATCACCAATAAATATATAGCCTTTCGAAAACCAACCGAATTATGAGCACTTGCTGACCTCTCCTCTGAATCCTCCAATCAATAAATCTGTTCCCTCCTGCTTCTCAATAACCGCTTTTACCTGGCTCAATGGTTCAAGTAAATAAAATGTGGACTTACTCCAATTCAATATCGCATTTCACAGCAATCGGGGGACAAAGCTTCCTCTGCAACCGATACCCTCTCCCCATCTTCACTATCTCCTTTACGCTTCCTCTGTACCCAGAAACCGAATCTTTACCTCCAACTTCGAAGAAGAGGATTCATTTTCTCGCACGACGTGTCCTCTTTGTTTCATTTTCTCTGAAGCAGGAACGTGCTTTAGCCATACCCCAATATTATATTTCACCCCCACGTGATAAATCTTCTCACACGATCCATTGCCATTTTTTTTCTTACTTCGAATCTTCCTCCCCGAATACATAGATGGTTTTCGGCTTGAAAAAATGGAAAAGCGCACCGTAAGCATGTAATAACTACATTCACCGCGAAACATTCGCGTTTATACAGAGATATTATCAACGGTAAAACTCTTTGGGAATGGCTCTTTTAATCAAACTCATGTTTTTTTTTAATAAGACCGCGGACAACAAATCCCAAAAGACGTCGTCCCCCCGCAACCACATCTTCGTGGGGGAGAAGGCGAGCCTACCTTCCTTCCCTCCCGACATCCCAACCTCTCGGAAGTGCGAATTTATCATTCTCTCCTCGTATTTCGCTTCTTTTCCCACCTCGCAAAATCCACTCCCCGACTGGATTCCATCCTTTCTTCTCTCCATCCATCTCTCCTTCCCCCGCTTATTCTCCCTCTTGCTCTACCGCGTATCCCCCACGCCCAAATTCCCTTCCAGGGCACTCTACCTCACACCCAACTCATCTCTGACTTTCGCACCGCGAGCGAGATTCTCCTCCTCCTTTCGCCCTTAATCACCCGCGGAATTCCCGTCGTTTCCCCACACTCCCGATTCCTCTCCAACCACGCTATCTTCAACCCCTTATCCAACCAAGAGCAAGCGCCTTCTCAGGAGGACCCTTTCATCCTTCCGACCTCTCTCCTATTCTATCCCTCAAAACGAGATAATTTCCGATTTCTACGTCGACTGCAAACGCATACAACTTTACCTTCCCTTGGTTTCTCGGTCTAGTTCCGGGTGCCAGAATGGTGCGGCAGGTTGAGCGTTGGATGAAGGAGGAAGGCGTGGCTTGCCGCTTAGAGGGCCTCGATTAAATTCCTTTCGGCGCTAGGCCCTTAACATTGGTATTCAAGTGGACAGCCTTAGATTTGGACTCTGAAGCATTTCCAGTACAGAACACTGTCCATCCGATAGGACGCCAAGTAGTGATCCCAAATCAATTTGTGAATATTTGGCCAATCTAATGCTAAGGGTCGCCCTCCCTTTTATAACCTATCTCTGATTATTGTATGCCCATTCTTCCTGGAAGACACAAATGGCCTAAACCCTAAGGTGTTTCCAACAATGAACACATTATTAACTCATTCTTTCTCTTTCGCCCCCCCCCCCACTCACTCTCTCTCTTATACATATGAGTGTATAAAAAGTGCGGCGCTTGAATTCGGACAAACTTCAATTGTTAATTCCCACCATATTCCTCAAAAGCTCGCGGTTGAAAGCTATAGGCATCTAGTGGACAGTCAAAACCTCAAAATGTCCGCGATGTTACGCACAAGTGCGGAGCACAATCGAAGAGCCGCTATTATCGAAAATTTTCGCGCTTGGCGTTATATTTTGAAATATTTTGATTCTTCTGGTACCCCAGATCAACTGTTTACGATATTTTGGCAAAGTGTAATCTTTTGGATAAGTCTGGGGAAGGTTTCGCAAACCCGGCGAGGAAATCTCATTCGAGGAAATGCGTGCTTGTCCGGATTTAAGTGCCGCACCCTCTGTATATGTCTGTATATATATATATATATATATATATATATATATATATATATATATATGTTTTTGTATATATATGTATATATATGTACATATATATGTATATATTTATGTATATATATATATATATTTATGTATATATATATATATATATATATGTATATTATATACCAATATCAACACCATTATAGCATTAGAGAACAAAAATAAAAACAAATAAACACACAAAAAAGAAACTCACAGGTAGTACGAATTTTCAGTGGCCATAACCACCTTTCTCAAGGGAGAGAAGGAACTGAGCCCAGTTCCTTCACCCTCTTAGAGCTAAGAGAACTGGTCATTTCTTTTCCCAGAAGAAGGTGGTTGGGCTACCGAATATTTCGGAGTACATGTATATTTTTTATGTGCCAATTTTTGGGTTTGCTAACACTACCTCGCTCCCTCATTTGATTTGATATTCACATCCATGAGACTTTCAGAAACTATTTATGTACCTCGCATGATAGTAATCATATTATTATGGTAAAATGATCGTGATTTAACGTATATTCGAATTCTCACTGAGTAACAATTCAAATGAATTGATAAAGATAAATATCATTGAATTTCAATACCATTACGCCAAACTATACTTATATTTTTTCCAAGAGAATATCAATTTGTCGCTCTAGTGAAGTAATCCTCTACAAGCCATTTAGGCTGCGAGATACAGCACAGAATATTCAGCGATGTAATGGCTAATTTCCACTTCAACAGTACATAATTCCAGGAACCAACACATGTATCGACTGAAGCATCGATTTACAATGTACTCCTAGATTCAGGCTTGCCTATATGATATGGGATCAGTCTGATATGGCGATATTTCCAGGTTATGATAATTGCACAAATATTTTCACCATTTCAACCTCGCCCATTAAATCCTAAAGGATAAGCACGAGCTGATATTTTACAGAGCAGACTGCAGGGGGAAATATGTATATAATTTGCTACGCTCTAATAAATAAGCAGAGAGAGAAAAGGACGCTGACAGCGCAGAAGGAACTTGGTTGTAATCCTTTCAGGACTATCTTACCTTCTCTTCTCGCTGCCTTATTCCGTCTCGACACCGAATTCCTCTTATTTTTCCATCCGTATTTTGTCACCCACATTCCTGATATCTTCGAAAGAGAGAGTTAACTCAGGCAGACACTAAGACGAAAATGCCACCAAAAAGGTGGGTTGGGTAATGCTTCTTATAGTGAATATCTTCATTTTGTGCAATGAGAATGTATAGAGAGAAGGTAGAGATTGAGGTAGTCAGTGGAATGATGTGAGTTACGCCACCATACATTACAGCTTCATAAAACGAAAAAAAAAGGATGAGAAATATGAAATCTTAAATAGCGTTCCATTAAAGATGACTCCACCATGAAGAGATTAAGGACACAAAATAGCAATGAGTACTTTTATTGTTCAATGCGAAAAATTATCCTTTAATCGAGCAAGGAGATGGAAACAATCTCTGATACATATTTCTCACCGGGATCGAGGGCCAATGATCGAGCTACAACATCAAAATTAGGAATATTCCACGAGTGCTGGAAAGGCATTTTCTTAATAGCCACACATAAATGGCCTTGAAGTGTAGTACTAGTAACTCATTTGTAAAAAGCCGTGGCTCGCTGCTATTTTTTTAAAAAGTCCACGAAAGCTGATAGGCATATGTATTTAATATTAGATGATGGTTGTGGTGGCGCAATAGAAGTTCGTTATTTGTCAATAATTTAATAACCATTTTGTTTTAATTGAGAAGTCTTAATCGGAAAATCATTACCTTTTAGAGATATTTCCGAAGGAAAAATGAGGCCTAAAGTAGTTATTACGGGTGGAATCATGAAATAGGAGTCTTTCACTTTATTTTCAGCTTACAGAAATGCACTGTGGTTCCATTCGTTAATAGTCATACTTCATTTCCTAATCAAAACGAAAAATATTCTTAATTAAATCCATAAATCCCAAAAGCAATTGTTTTGATGCATGGTTTATGAATTTTTCCAATACGTGGATATTGGAATAATTTGAAGGAAAAATTAACAGTTTTCAGTTGGTCTATTCATTCAGTAAACTACTGTATAATACTCCATGATTATAATACATGCTTCGATCTCATTCAAAAATCAAATTATGACGCCCCCTTCTAGCAGCTTACGATGTAGTTAAATTACTGCATGTAAATTACTATAGGGTGACGTCATTTTCGGAAGAGGTCGAAGCAATTATTAAAAGTATAGTACACTACAAAGCTTTTAAATTTTGATAAGCTATATTTCAACAAAGTGAATACCCCAGTCACCTATTCTATTTACGTGGTCTCGCTAGACACTTGGTCTAGGTAGCTGCTATAAATGCGGAGGGGTTACACGAAGTCCATCGCCTAAATTAGATTACTGCTCACATGAAATCCAAATAGGGTAAACGCGTTAAATGTACAATCAATAGAATTTTATTCAAAATATTGATTTAGTATTCAGAGTTCAAAGAAAAAATTGCCAGTAATTATTAACGTTTTTAATGAAGTAAAGTGAATACGAAAATTGCTTTGAATGCACAATATAGTACACACGTCACCATCGGTGTCACTTCCCAATTTCCTCGATTGCCTTTTTCGCTTGGGGGAAGGACCGGCCACTTTTCACAGGACTAATGTGCCGCATATGCGCCACCTCTTCCAAATTCGGAGTGGAGGCAAATACTGTCCATCTGGCATGCACAGCACCCATTAAAAAAATTATGAATTTAGAGGCGCAATTATTTTAACGGGGGGATGGACTTCGATGAGGCCAAGGGTTTTGGAGAGTGCATGCATTAGAAGAATGCAGTTTCACGAGGGACGGAGGCGAAGAATGAATGAATAGGAAATTTGGTAACGCTTAGGTGGGGGTGGGGAAGATGGGCGATATACATGCATGCATGATGAAGAAAAAATGCGCGATGGAAGAATAAATCCATTAGAATGTGAGTGGGGGAGTGAGGTCCGTTCACTCGCAGATGGAAACTAAGGGAGTATAGAGGAGGGGGGGATATAGATGTGGGTGTGGGGCAGGAGAGGAGGAGGGGTGGCTTCGGGAAAGAAGGGATAGCGGGTGTGGGGGGCGAGGGAGCGGGGCGCGTGGAGAGCCCAGTGGAGGCGAGGCCGACGGAGGGCGCCCTTTTCCAAAGGATGCGTTGTTCTGGGATTTGCGGAGGCCAGCCATCTTCTTCTCAACTCCCTTCCCCCCCACACCCCACCCCTTTCCCCTTTCCCACTTCTTCTCTTCACCCGAGAAGGGGAGAGGAAGAGAAGAGACTCCGGGTTTATTACGGACATAAATCGTTCACCTTTAGAGGGGAGGGGGGAGGGATGGAGGGAGAGGAGAGGGGCTGGGGTGGAGGGCCTAGAGGAGCGTGGGACTCGAGGGGGTGGAGGAGAGAGCATCGAAGGAGGGGATAGCTTACGGGAAAATGGACCTAAGAAACGGAAAGGATGGCAGGAGGTGTGATGGGGGCGGCAGTGTACACGCACAAACACTCACACGGCCGCCAGGACTCGCCGGAGGGGGAGAGGTGAGCGGAGGGGGCGGCGGTGGATACTGAAACTGGGCGGAGGTGGTGGTGGGATGGGCGCCATTATAAAGTTAGTAGGACGAAGAAAATTGACTCGAGGGAGCGCAGGGAGGAACGGATGGGGAGGAGAGAGGCTGGGAAGGCTAAGGAAAAAAAACAGAAAGATGGAGGAGTGTGAGGGAGGGAGTGGGAGGGGAGTGCCGTAGAACGTTATGTGTGGATGGCGAAATGAAGACGGAGGTAGAAAGAGAACGGGGAAAGGGCGAAGTAACACAGGACTCCGAAGGAGCTGGACATCGCACGTGGAGGGAAATGTAAGCTTGGGAGCACGATGGGACCAGTCATTTTTGTGCGCCATCACAGTCAACAGCTGGTGTGGAAGTGGTTTCTAGTGGATCCTCCGAATTTTGGGACAAAAAAGATAGTAACTGGACATAATTTAGACAATCCTGTCGTATTTAGTAACATTCCTAAAGATCATAGATTTTAACGGTTTGTTTAAAAAATAATATTCTTTTCCACAGCTAAATTTTCTTACTTCTAACGTACATTTAATAATAATTTAAAAATATAAAATCCCGCGAAACACCTGAAAATATTGCAAATATACGTTATGGCAATTTTAAATAAATAGGAGCGGATTCAATAGATTTTAAATTATTTCAAAAAAGTATTCAAAGTATTTCCAATTCATGGCATGTATGTACAATGAGTGCATCACCCCAAAAGAAAAAAAAGTAATTTTGTACATGAATTTCCAGCCTTAATAAACCGCATGGTATACAAAAACTGCCACGCAGAAATTATGTCAACATATCCTCTTGATAACCTTGAAGGTTTACGGTAGCATAGGGAGTGACAAAATGTAATATTTTGTCCTTCAAATATCTGAATGACGAATTTAGTTGTGCGACCAAAATGTAGGGACATACTTGTACGTATTACTAGCCTGGGGAGTATATATTCATCTGGTAATTTAAATTATTGATATTTCGAAGATTAAATGATATAACTTCAAATCAGAAGAGAGATTTTAGAAGAGATTTAACAGATTACAATAAAAATACTGCATTTCTTTTATTGAGTGACAGGTTCTCTTTTAACACAGTTGAAAATAGAAAAGAAAAATCAAATTTATTCCAGGGGAAATAAAGTGTAACAAAATACACTCAGCACACTTGTCATTCCCTTAAAAATTTTAATAAAACTTTTAAAGTATAGGAACAAGTGTTTACTAAGTGAATTCTCATCAGCGATACTAAAGATAATTAATTTTTGAATACTTGCTAGGAAATTAGCAGACGATGTTGAACTTCTGATGCCTAGAACTTAACATGCATTTGAACTAATCATTAAATAAGATTCGCTAAAGCGCATTTTTCCACTATCCTTCAGCATTCTCTTGTTTTTACTTTCTTCATAATCCAGTGAATAACGAAATTTTCGGTAAAATCAATTCAGTAATCATAGATAATTTGAAATTAAGTAATTAAAATTAAGAGATATATGTAAAAATTTAATCATCTTACAAAGAGGAAAAATGCTGGATTCAAATAATGGTTGTTTAAACATTAGAATTGTATTGGCTATTCAATGACGAAGTGAAACTTTCATTGCCCAGAATGTCCTTGCAAAAGTCAATTTTGAAAATTTAAGTAGAAAAAAGTTTTGGTGTTACCGGATGAAAAATCAGAAACAAAGGTGTATTGAAAAGAACTAAAGAGGGACAAAGACAAATTTTGAGGAAGAGAGAAAAAGAATGAAAAATCAGAGATGAATCAAACTGCCTTGAATAATGCATTTCAATGTTTTGAGAGGTACGTTGAAAAAGGACACAAAGCCTTTCTAGAATAAATCTAAAAATTTTGAAGAATTTGAATGTGTTCCTTGTCGCATATGAATATTCGGCGATGTCGTTACCACACCACGCAACACTATGCAGTAAATCAGAAAACGTGTATTTTTTTTAAATATGGTGGTGGTATATCAGAAAAATACCACGGAATAAGTTAACATAGGGTATTTTAATGTGTTTAGGAGGTGAAAATGCTTCTTGTATTACCGTGAGGACGAAAGTTTTACGTATATGCACACAGTCTATATTACAAGAATGAAACTGTACCCTGTACTGTGGAGAAAGAATTTTTACTGCGGTGCATCCTGGATCGTGAAACGTAGATGAAACATTGAAACGCCTGTCAAAAATTCCAGAGTGCTTGAAAAAATTGCTAATTTCTCCGACATGAGAATCAAATATGGAATGTAAAACTTCGCTCATGATGACAGCCAACGTTTATCAATCAAACATTCTCGGAGAAACAAAGTAGATGAAAAACTAACACCTACTCAAGAAGACGTCTGGAAGTGATTACTTTTTGCACGTACGAAAAGAAAGGAGGGAGAAGGAAAAGGTGACTTTTAAGGAAGGGGATTAGAATTGCAAATATCGATAGGCGCTTACTTTTTATTAGTGGCCACCAACTTTATCCTCTTGTAACGTAGTAGAACAAAGTGGATGAAAAAGCGGCAAATGCAAACGCGAAAGTTTCAGACAAATGTCGAGGAAAGGGAGAGTGCTTTTGCGCGGAGTCCATTTGAATTGTTAAAAGGAAGGGAGATAGAGGGGAGGAGTGTTTGCTTTATATCGGGTGACGGGGCTCGAATGAATTATGCGGAATCAAGAGTGGGTACAGAGGGGAGACCCAAAGAAAATACGCCGAGAATTTGAACAAACGTCAACAAAGTTTATTATCACTGATCCGTTAGAACCGCTGTTAGTTTACCTTCAAAGGAGTATGGAAGAAGAATGACCGATATAACGCCTCGTTACGCTCTAAAGCATTTTTTTCCAATGCGAGAACGAAAATACATATTTTCCGCCAGGGCTGTGCTGGAATTCGAGAAGTGTGGACTCCCAGGCATAATGGAGCATTCTGTCCTTCCTATGCTGTGTCAACAAAACCTGTCTTTTGAAATTTCCATATGCAACCATCTTTCTTCATAATTAGAGAGTAAATATAGAAGTCTGCAATACACCTTGCAGCGTTGGCAGACGTCTCTACCTATTATAATTACCATATACTACCCATTAATTACTCATAGTAGTACCTCATACGATAACATTTTATGCATCTTGGTTCAACGGTTGAAGAAAGTCACAACTTAAGCTCAGTGGAAATTATTTGACAATTATAGTACGAGAAAATATTTCGTCAATTAATATTTATCAATGAACAAATTTTCAGACAATATCGAATCACATTTAGAATCATTTATTAAATTTAGCTATTAAAAGCAAAATACTCTTCTTTGTTTATTTAAAATTTCAATTTAATGAGTTATTGGCCATTGAAATGTGTAAAATAGCTGGAAGAATATCAAATTCAGTTGTGCGATGAATTAATTGCATTCGCCGTCCGCAAGTGACATTTAGCGCTTTCTTCAACTGCGGTATTTTGTCGAATGTGACATTTCTTGGTGAGAGGGACGGAGAAGATTAGCAGCGAGGATATGAATCAATCAGCAAGCCATTGGGGTAAAATATTTTGAAGGCCTATTCTGTTGTGCAAATATTCTATTTGAGAATTTTCCGTCCGTCTCCTGGGAGTAGGTGACACTGATTTGTAATCGCCAAATATTCAGCGAATTTCTGCTTAAGAGCTCATTAAGAGACCTACGGGAGATAAGTGACTTCATTCATTCTATGGTAAACTGCTTCGTATTGGGAGTATGGCAATGGAAAGAAAAGTACGAGTGCAGAACCAAATAATGGTGGCGATCGATGACGCTGAAAAGGGAATATGTAATAACGTTCAGTATCTGGAATTCCTCCATGAAGATTGTTATTTAACCTTCCCTTTCCTCTCCCAATTATACGTATATGCCCATACTTGGCTATATTTCTCTGTCACTTTGACTACAACTTGATTTTCTCCAGGATATTTGCCTCGGTAAATCCGATCGTTGAACTTATTGTCGATTTAAAGAACAAAAATTCACACGTAGGTAAATTTTCGGACCAAACTGACCAAAAAACTCAAATAAATAGTTATTATTTTGTTTTAAGGGGTTGTTTTCAGGGAATGGCCAAATTTTTTAACAATTAGAAAAGTTATCAATTAAAAGCAGATGATTATATTTCCTTTTTTAAGCCGCTTGCGTTTGAGTTATGATATTTATACTTGAATAAGATTCCGGAAAAGAATTGCAAGTTCTTTTTCTGATGGTTATTTTGCGTATATTGCTTAAAAATTTGTATCATTCTTATCATTAGCAATTCTGATAAAGTCATTTTTCTATATTTTTACGATTTTTTGAAAGGCTATACGCCAATGACACTAAACATATTCCACCTTGAAGAGAATCGCTGCAAATTACGGTTTTAAGGGTGCAAATAATCATCATAATCGTTGAATTGAATTGTTTACCATCAAGGATAACTAATAGCAGTATTTAGCAGGTTTTGGTTTCCCGTCATCCAAAAGAAAAGTTGTTGTTCAGCCCGCGCCATATTAAGCCTGAGCAACCAATCATAAAGCAAATAACCAAGGTAATAATACAGGAGTCTAGCCTTGATTTCAGATAATTAAATAGAGTCAAATACGAATGGAATCCATTTTTCAGAATTATTTTATTGGGCAATTGATTTCTAAGATATGAAACGCTTACAAAAATGTACAAGAATTACATTCGTTAAGCTAAAAACGAAAGAAATAAAACTATAACGGTCATTTTATTGTGCCCATACCTTTCTTGTTCTCAATAAGGTGTCATAAATTATCCCCCTCTCGTAAAAAAATGGGTAGATACGAATTTTCCAGTGAATTTGTATAAGATTAAAATTTCCATTCGGAAAATCTCATAATTGCGTCATAGTACTAAATATAAGGAACCATAACCGACACTATATTGACGTATCGGGCCGGTGAAAAGTAACATATTCTCACTTATAACCATTAATCCAATATCATGGTGCTTACTAAACTTTTCAAGCTGTCCATTGATATATTTAATAAACCTTTTCAGTCTTCCCATAAATTGCATATCTCTCAACAACAGCCTCGTCCGTAAAACATAGCAGATGGTCAGAATCCCTCTTCGGGCGTTGACGTAGTATAAAAAATGTAATTTCAAACTATTAGAGTTGTCCTTCGAAATCTATGAAAAGCCAAATGTAGGCTTTACGGCGAGGAACCCAAATGTCTTCGAGCGAAATGTTCAAACAACCGATTAATCAATAGGATGTTCATTACCACCTATGGGTGGCTTAAGACCAGGCGTAGTGGACTGTAGTAATCATCAATTATGGGGAAATTGAAATAAACTGCCGACCCAACTGCGGTAGGAGAGGTGTATCACGCCCCTCACACATAGTAATTCTCTATCAAATCCAATACCTTAATCAGCAACATTTTTCGGTCCCATAGAAACGCATGGAACCATTAAAATGAATTAAATACCTACTCTGAGGAATGATCTTTCGACCTCAACTCCGGTTCCGCCAAGAAAACGGCGTCTGAAGTTTTAACTCCATCCAACCGCTCCAATTTGTGCACACTTGTCGTAGCTCGAGTATTTACGTCCTCATAACCATATTGCACGTATCGGATCCAAAGCCGTTAAAATAAATTTTTTAATAACCACGGTGGAGAAAAATTCCGGTGATTCCAATGCCACGACTTCATTTTTACCCCACCCCTTAACCGACAGGTTTTACTCCTTGGGTTTTATTGTGAGCGCCAAAGTACCCATTTAATCCGTAAAATATATAAGGTGGAAAAAAAGATTGAGGCCGCATTCGAAGGGACCGGAGAGAAGAGGAGAGGACCGTAAAGCGAGGATGGAATGGGAGAGACCGAACGGCGGAGGGATGCTGACGAGAGGGAATGGAGTGGAATCCTAAGAACTGAGGAGGGCGAGGGAAGGGTGAGAGAGGGAGCTATTACGGAGAAAATAGAGATTTATTATATTGCAAATCTTGTTAGAATCACCTCTCTCGCGGGGGTTTCTAAAAACATCTGCCGTAAAGAAAGATGCACGGTGCAGTAACACTGGGTGTCGAAGCTGTCTAGACGCTTCGCCTCCATTCTCATGTCTTCATTACTGGAAATGAAACGGTATTTTAGGTGAACCAGGCGATAGCGTTATAGACGTAAGGTTTGGAATAAATTCATCCTTGGCGGAAACGGGCAACTGACAACAATGAAAAGTTCTTGGGAAATTGTGAAAAGAGATAACATAAACCTTCATTTCTATGATTAATGACATTAATTTTTCATATTGTTTGTTCATGGTGAGATGCATCGTATTCTTTCGACTTTTATGGTGGGGCAAGAACTGTAAACATGTTTTACATCACATCTCCTTAAACTGCAGAAAGGAATAATGCTCAATGTATTCGTGCTTTCACAATTATCAATGAAGCTACTAACAATTAGTTATCTTCAATCAGTCCACTCCTTTATGTCCATTGTCCATTCTAATGTAGTTGATCGATTAGTCATTGTCCTAATATGATCGCTGGACTGCAAATCTCGTTCAACGCTAATAGCAGCGTAACCGGCACTCAAGGATAACCTTGATTGCCTGCCTAACCTTGATTATATAATCCACCAAACGCATTAACCAAGCCCATATCCAGGTCGATATCTGATCCTAATTTCTGCTCTCCTTTTCTCAAAAAATGAATACCTAATTCAATTATTACACCCTTAATTTTACGAGAGAACGAGCCAAATATGACTCAAAAGCAGTTGGGAAATGAAAAGAGTTGACCACCCCAAATTCCTTGACAGGCCTCGTTTACCTCTGATGAACCACGTTTATTATTTCAAAGGGAAATCGATGACTGGTGGGTCTTGATGACTCCATGACGAGTACGAGGAGAGACTACCCATTCCACAGGCTAAGGCGGAATATCAGTTGGGGGTAGGGGGGAGATCCCCGGATCTCATGTTCGAAAGATGTGAGATGGAAAAAGGATATGGGGGAAAAAAGAGTGGGAGGTGAAAATATAGGGGAAGAGGGGGGAGATAGAGGAAGAGAGGGATAGGGGAAGAGATCTTCATCCCATCCGATGGCCTAACCCACGGATGCGAGCTAACTTTTCATGAAGGCACTTACTTCGAGCCCTTAAATTGGACGGGTGGCAACTAAACTCAACCGATGGAGAATGGATTGTGAGGTGGGCAAATGGAGAGAGAGAGAGAGAGAGAGAGAGAGAGAGAGAGAGAGAGAGAGAGAGAGAGAGAGAGAGAGAGAGAGAGAGAGAGGTGAGAGGTGAACGGGAGACAGGAGGGGATGGAGATGGGGTAGTGTGAGTGCCGGAATGGAAGAGGAAGGGGGAGGAGGAGCGGGTGATGGGTGGGGATGGGATGGACGGGTAGGGGAATCGGTTGGATGCCTAGCAGCGCTGAGAAGGCGGCGTGTTTGTGTGCGCGCCAGGGTTTTTAAAGGGATACGTGGCGGTTGGGGCGTTAATAAAAGAAGACTTTGTGGAAGCGAACGACTTCGCTCATAAAAGGCAAAAAAAAAAAGTGAAGAAGGGTGGCAAGTCGGGGAGAGAGGGCGAGGGGGTGATGGCTCGGGGGACGGACGGGAAGGGCTAAGTTGGGCCACGCGTGGGGAGTGGGGTGTTACTTACGTGAGGAGGAGGATGGAAGTAATGTACATCGGTTTGGGTGAGGGTGGAGGATTGGAGAGGAAGTGGTGGAGGCGGCCAGGGAGGAGAGGGAGGATTGGATCAGTGACGTGGGCGGGGGGACGGACGCGGGAGACGTGACGGGGAAGGCGGAGCTGAACCCCCTCCCTATTCGGCTCACATTTTGCCACCCCTTCCGCTCAACATGCCACTCTCCGGCTGTATTTTATGAAGTTACGACCCCTCGGTGATCGAACTCGGCCATTCACTCAACCGAGACACTCCAAAAAAAAAGTGCAGGAGACGCCCGGTAGTATATGACTTCGCCGTTATATAGCAAGTAATATAAAAAAATGGCGAAATTCTTCCAAGGTGAATACACAATGAAGATGGAATATTTATTCGGAGAGGAATGCCTTTTTATTTAAATGGGTAATTCTTGTGCGAACCATGGAATGAAAGCATAAAGTAAACATATCCCATGATTCTTCATTCCAGTCAATCGGGCTGGGACATCCCCAACAACTTCTTGACGTTATAACCTGCATTTCTCGACGTGATCCTTGTGAAAAACCCTTTTAGATTAAATTACTGAGTGAAATGCCCTGTCACCATGTATGTTCATTTTCCTAAATGATTTAATTTAGCCTTCTTCATGGGCAATGATAAAACGTACCATACAATTATTGATCTAACTTGAATATTTTCTCTTGGCACTGCGTTACGATTGATTGATATTTAAAGCCACATAATTAGAAATAGGCTCATTGATAAGATACATTAGTATTATTTCATGGTTGCCAACCATCATTATATACAAAGATCATCAAAAGCCGGGATAATTAGAATCAAATATGGTCATTCAATTATTTCTGCAATAATCCATTAGCCTCTTTATTTAGTTTTAAAAATTATTTCTCTTAATATTTTTAGGTTAAATAATACAAAACATAAATTGAGTGATAAGGCTGCATTGGTTATCTCTCTTTATAATCTTAAAACTAAGAAATCTTTGGAAGATTTTTGTTGATATCTTTTTCAAGCCAATATTAAGTCCTAAAAGTATTGTTAATGAATTTGCTGCAATTAAGTTTTTTCAACTCAAAAAATCGTTCAAAATAGCTAAGCCGAAAATACGAAATAGGACTTGTTGAAGGGATACCACTCTGCTAAAATGAAATTTTACTCAAAGACGCCTCATAGAATTCCTATGCACTCCTCCAGAGACTATTTTCAGGTTGTAAAGAATATTACCGGTGATTCATCGCCACTATCTGGCGAAATCTTACGAATTTATCTGAAAGTCATCACTATTGCAATGAAATACGAGATTTTCTCAAATCAACCAAATTAACGAGAGTTTTACATCTCAGGCAATTCAATCGAGCCATCAAGGAATGCATGTTGAGTTAACAACGATATCTCCGTAAAACGGGCCCCGGATGAAGCATTTTCTGGGCTGCCCTCCAACTGTGGACTTCATTTCTCCCGTCCACGGAATTAGTAGAGGGTATTTCAGTCACGTCCACGGAATGAAAATCCGAATGAGTGGACGTCCGGGTTAACCCTTGAGTAA
The DNA here is from genome assembly GCF_022747635.1 of Hetaerina americana. Taxonomy (NCBI): domain Eukaryota; kingdom Metazoa; phylum Arthropoda; class Insecta; order Odonata; family Calopterygidae; genus Hetaerina; species Hetaerina americana. Next base: position 55,482,558 of record NW_027286069.1, read on the forward strand.
TCACCTCGGAATCCGTAGCCGGAGGTCGCTTCGTTTTATGCCATGGTGGAGGTAAAGAGAGAATGTGAAAAGAGCGAGGAATTAAGTTGAAAATAGCAGGGGCCTTTATGATTCAGAAATTAAAATTTTTTTGGAGGTGATAACTGGGAAAGAGGTCGAAGTAAAGTGAGCTTATGTCGTGGAAGGCGACTGTTTTGATATAAATTTTGCGATAAAAAGTCGCCCAGCCTTTGAGGCTGACATTAAATGTGTGCTCACGTACGCCTCTTACGTGGAATCCCATCGGCCCCGGCTCAAATGAGCTTGGAAATGCATCGAGAATTGGCCGTAGCCGAAGTTAATATCTGCAGTGAACCACCATCGCTGTCCCATCGAATACACAGAACGAGCCGGTTGAACGGGGAGATACCACGAGGGATGGCTTGCGGGGTGCTTGTGCCTCGCGCACAGAGAGAGAGAGGACGGAGCAGTTAATTTTGAACTAACATTCGAGACGATGACTTTTATGCACGGCCAGCAACAAGTGAAGAAACTAGGTGATGCATAGACTCGATAGATAATCTGGGTGAGTATCGTTTTCGCATTTTGATATCGTAGAAAGCTATGAAGGAGTAACGGTGCAATAATTTAGAGCATTTGTGACCCAGATTAGGGGAAAAAATATTTTCAATCGATAAATTTGTACCTTCTCTGGATTTTACCATACTTGCGAACTTCATCAAATGTGCCCTAGCAGCAAATATTTTTGCCGAAGCATCGAGATAGCTTTGTTTCGAGAGGGAAGGATCGGGGAGAGAGCGTTCAATATGTAGGGCATTGGAAAATCAAGGATTTCCATCTATTTTACCTGAATAATTTTAATTTTCCCATTCGACGAGTAATTTGCTCATTTTAGGGGGTAAAAATATCGCTCTTTTAGCATTAATATTCTATGTTTTGGGAAAAAATGGCCGATTTTGGCCGGCGAGTTAATTAAGACTTGATGGAGGAGACAAAATTAATTCATGAATTTTTAAGTATTCTAATTGACGGGTAAAGTCTGCGTATTATTGCTATATAAATGGCTGTAATTTTGTTAGCGGACAAAATTTAAACGCTTCAGTCCTTTGATTAATTTTTTATGAATTCGTATGGTCAGGGTTGATTATCGAAGGGTAAGTGAATCATATTCGCATATGGAGCAGATTCACATTCTGTCGTGGACTCCGTGAGCCTTCCCTGGATTATCATTAAAACAAAGATAACATTTCACACACACATTTGGACTTAATCCTGACTTTGCGCACATAAATTTATAATAATAATCAGTCACGTAAATATTATTTTTGTTAATACGCACAACATAATAATGCTCATGTTGATAATTATTTCTTATTTACCCAAATCCAATTTGTACATTGTTATGCACAAGTTTTAAATAATGTGAAGGCAGTAGGATGCAGCTGTTACTCTATTTTAATGCATTATTGATCTCTGTAAATTTTAAAAATTAGCAGTCTAGAGAGAATTAATGTTTACCGTTGATCTATACATATGCATTATTTATGTTTTGTTACTAGAGTAACTTCTAATAACTATTAAGTGCAACATTTTCATAAGTATTTAAAAAAGGGAACTTAAAATATGACTAATATATATATATATACACACACATATATATATGTATGAATATATATATACATATATTATCCACTTAAAATATTAGATTTTTCACATAACTTAATGAACCTTCATTGTTAATTGTGGGTGTTTTGGAAATGTCATTTAAACGAATTGATCTTTCGCAAATTACCCACACACACAAACAAACACATACACACATACATATATTATATATATATAATTTGCGGGTAATTAATATATATATATATGCTCCAGAGAAACTACGATTGATAACGCTCATCCTAAATCACTCTCTAGCCATAATGTGATCCAATTGATATCTCGGGGAATTTTCCATGTCTAGTAGTATCAGAGTCAAAAGGTATTAATATTGAAGTCCCTTTTCTCAGAAAATGCTATTGTTTTCTCCCTTAGGTTATTCCTTGTTTCCAAAATGAACTCCCTTGCCACACTCCCTTCAATCACTCATTGTTGCCAAACACTTACTTCCAAGATCATAAGGGGGTATAATTTAACGCACATAGAAGACCCTAACTATTTGGCAAAGTTAGACAAAAAAAGTCTATAACAATGATAAGACAAGGCTTCAGTCTACTCATTTCTAGCACAAGAAGTAAAATTGGAATATTGTTTAAGGGATTAAGAGAAGATTGGTAAACAATTTAAACAGAAGGGTAGCATTGTACTTCCAATAATTGGTTATAGGGGTGAGAAATATATGAGATTTGAAAGATTTGGGGTTGACGAACGGAAAAAATGTAAGTAAAACGGACGAAGAGGAAGGTAAGCAATGATGTGATAGGGATGGCTGCAGAAAGGAGATGATTATTGCTTAAATTTGAAGATTCCCAGAAAACTACAATGGGGTTGAAGATAGTAATAAAGTGAAGAACGTTAGAGTTGGAGGAATTAAAACTGGCATTATATGGCTTGAAAGAAAGTAGAAAATATGTTGGCTTGAAGGATAGTTTTATATAATTCATAATATTCCATAATTATAAATATTAAGTCCTTTTGGAGACCAGGGAGTATCTTTAAAGTGCCATTTAACCTGTACATTACATTATCGTCATTGGCGATATAATACAGTTTCATCTATTTTCAGATCCTTCAGATGTTCCTTCATGAACCTGATTAGTAATATGTTGAGATTACTTACGATAAACGTAATACAATTAAAATCGGTGCAAAACCTTAAAATGGAAAAAGTAAAAATCAGTTCTTAATTTTACGATGCAAACCGGATCGCCTGAGTCAGATGAACTACGTATTCAATATGAACATTCTGATCGGACTTGTGAATTGATTTTCATTTAAAGGCCACTTATACGAAAACAGAATCAATGAAAATTGACTAAATGACTGAAAAGCTCATAGGATTTCTGAACTTTGATTTTCGTAATCTTGATAGATACGTAAGGCATATTCAAAAATTTGGCGAACCTTGGCTGGTTGAGAAATTGTGATTCACGTTCTACATGAATGGTGTCTGGAGGCTTATGGAATAAATGCATGTATCACACAGTGATCTGAAAATATATCACCCATAGTTTTGGCATAACTTACATACGTAAAACATACGTAAAAACCAAAATACTTCAAGTAATATTTAGGATTAATATTAGGCATATAGACTTACATTAAAGTTTGAAACGATTGTTCAAGGGATTTTAAAATGATAGTTCAAATTATTCAATGGTATCGGACAATCGTAACCATACGTTCATTCTTATTTTTCATCCATTTTTAATTCTATCTTCTACACATTGTAAGGAGTAACCAATTATTGCTCAAATTTTCATCTCAAAAACACATTTGTTAGAAACCAGTCGTTTTTATTTAAACCTAGTCGACTGTAATTAATCCATAGACACACAACAGTGCAAACCGCAGAACCTACGGTACGTACATTGGGGAGCGGCATTAGAAATGAAAGAATTTCACTCTACCCTGGAGAAAATAGGGACTGTCCATTTATTGCACGTCACTTAGAACTATTTGGTACAACTTTTTTACTAGATATTAAAAACGATATCCTAAGCTTAGGAAAATTCGGAGTATAAGGGAAATTAAGCAGGGGAAATGCTGAAATATAGTGGAATGTAAAAAAACCGTGGTTAAAGGGAGAATTTTAGGTAGGCTGAGTACAGAAAAAGGTGAATAGGCTTATTAAACAGGAGGAAACACAATATATTACGAAGAACTGGAGAAGCAAATTACTGTAGAAAAACAAATAGAACTGCGATATAAAGAAGATAGCAGTGATTGGCGACCGTCCAACACCTTTTTTGATTATGTAGAATAACTTGGATGAAAGTATTGTAAAATATAAATATATAAGTGCAAGCGAAAGCGGCTTAGCATCCAAAGAGTTAAGAAACAAGAGCTCTCACCTGAATTTGTTGGAGCTAGAGCTTAGCAGCACACAGCAAAACAACTCATAATTATTTCTGGGACGAATTAATTCAAATCGTCAAGCATTCTGGAATATAAAACCAGAAAGATAATAAATAACTAATACTATTCAGATGAGTTATTATTAATTGAACAATAACGCTTTGCTATTAATTAATACGAATACAGAGATTGAGTGTTATTATAAAAACTAAACCAGTAAATTAACCTTTTCGATTAGTAAACATAGCTTTTAATCAGATTGGTCGCAAAGTTTCACACAATTTTCTTACTGCTGTTTCATCCATTATCCGAATGGAACATTGCGTTAGTTTCATTAACCACTTGGTTTTTGCTCATTCTGAACAGCAAATGAGTAAATACAGGATAAATACCTGTATATAAGATTTAAAAAATCTTATTCCGGAAACTAACTGAAGAGTTAACTCAGCTGAGAGTGAAACTAAATACTTTTTAGCTGACAAAAGTGGAACACGCGGCTTTTCAGTTAACCAATCGTCAAAGCATCCACATTATTTCGTGTAATAAAAGGCTGCACACACGGAGTTCAAGTCTGGTGAGAATGGTCAGGTATTCGTTCTTTTGGTGAGAAATATTATTGCAAGGCTTTTTTATGATTCCGTGCCGTCCGCATTATTCCTCACCCGTAAGTTGAAACGTAGACTACGTGTATTATTCTTATGCCAAAAGATTTCTCTACTCATTCGAGAAAGAAACTATTTTTCCAAATAACGTAAACTTTCGAATTTTCGTTACACATATAACTTTTGTACAATCTTATAGTTTGGACGACAATAAAAATACAAAATAAGTCGTAAAGGCGATGAAAGCATTTATAAAGAAAAAAACCTAATTCTCAAAGCCAGCAATTAATAATTGAAATTTAGGATGCAGTTTTTGAACAGCTTCATGTCTTTCTTTAAAAAAATCAGAGTTCTAATATGCCAATCTCGGTGGAGAAATTGTGAAATTTCATGTTGTTTGAAAGATGAAGGTGATTGAAACCTCTTCATGCTTATACGAGCAAGGGAAGAGAAAATTAAAAAAAAAACAACGAATAGCCAGGGAGCAGGCACTCACCATTGATGTCTTTCAATTAATGAAATGGCCAAGGCGGAGAAAAAAAACTGGGCTCGAGAAAGGGAACGTTTGATGCACGAAATGGTGAACAGTGGAGATTTTGTGCGCATGCGAGTACGTGGTGCGTCCTTGCAGAATGTCCTAAAACTGCATAGATATTCGGTAATGCTAGAGTAGAGCGTGATTTCGTTTACACCTCAGAGATGCCAGAGTACAAATATAATAATGAAACGGCAAGAGATAGGTACGAACAAAGGTGCATATTTTTTTAGTCTAAATTTAAATAACTCGTCTGGCATCAAAGCATAAAAATATCGAACTACTGGTTTGTGCACGAGTAATTTAGCGAATTGGGAAATTGAAATACATTCGGGTCATCATGCAACTTTTATATGAAATATGATTTCCATTTGCATGCATTTTATGTCACATAAGCATGGTCAGTTTCTGTTTAAATGTTTAGGTTAAAGTTTTACACTACAGTGCCATGATGTGCAGGACTGTGTCTCCGGTTACTTCTCCAAGGCTCATCTAGTTAAGCAAATTTATTCAATTATGAGGGATAGAATTCGTAGATCATACATATTTTACATTGTAAATTAGATATCGTTGATCACGGTGCATTTGAAAGACAGCTATGATATCTTATCACCATTAATAAAAAGGGCAACAAAGCCAGGAAAAATTAATAAATGTTATAATTCTAATGTAATACGAAATGAGATTTATGGAATTTTTCAGGTTGATTTCCTTTTGTGTAAACTTTTCACTTGAAAGTAGTTCAACCGACGAAATGTTTAGACCATATTTATTTCATAATACTTTCTTTTAAGTTAACCAATGATTTAGATTTAATTGGCTAAGGATATTAATAAGCGGTCAACTTATATCAAAACTATCGGAATGAAGAATTCAGGTATACAAATAGAATCATTCTTTTTACTTTCCAGGTCAATTATTCCAGCTCTCATCCCCTTGATGTAACTAGACATTTTAATGTGCTACGACCGATCTACACTGTTGAAGTAGTCATTTTATAAAATTGGAAGAGGAATTTAATTCTTGGGTTTTAAGTGATGTGCTCAGCCTATCGCTGGCAATGAGTTAATAAAATGAAGCTCTTTAAACTTAGTCCAGAGCATTGATTTGTTTTCGTCTAAATCCTTGCTCCTTAAGTTGTATCCCTTCCTTTATATATGGCATTTATAGTCGCATTAACCACTAGCCATACTGATAAAGTATAGTGATTCACCTGAGGAGAAGAAGAACAGAATTCACCTGAGGAGAGCGGAAGCATTTCCTTGTAATTCAAAATCAAAATGGTGATTGAAAAACATTATGAAGAAACTCAGGGAAACCGAAATGAATTAAAAAGGATCTAAGAGATTATTTCTCGGATAACAATAGACGCTGAGCCGAATTCTTTGGTAGCATTCAATGAATGCTTATGCCGATCTCTCAAGAAATTAAAAAACAAACCAATGGCACTTATGATTGAACTTAAATATAATCAAGCAAACCTTTCCTTGAGCTGAAAAAATAACTCAATCAAAAAATCAAAGGTATATCTTAATCACCTGAAGTAACAAGTATATAAAATTATTACATCAACACCTTCACATCAACCTTTTTTTGACTCAGAATTTCTCAGCCTTTCTAAGACAGTAAAATATCTCAAGAGGAATATTGTTTTGATATTATATCAAAAAGACCGAATGATGCATTTTTTCTGAAGTAAATAGTTGGCATATAAGCTTAAAAAAGATACAAGCAACTAAAATTAAAGTATTTTTTGTTAGCTAATATTAAATGACACCAAAAAATAGGATATAAAAGAATAAAAGTAATGACCAATTTTTCGTTTCTTCATTAACCTAAAAAGTCAAATCTTCAAACTTGAGCTCCGTGTTCGTAAGATTTTGTACTTCCTGTGCTTAACATCATATATGATAAATATAAAGAAGGGTAGCGTGGCATCAAAACACATCTCAACCTGTTAACATTAATGCGATTTCAAAGCGAATATCCATAAAGCTAAGTGAAAATTTCTGCATCGATATATCAGTCGTCAAGGTGATCTTCTGCAAAGGGTATATTTTGAGATCTTGACCACGAACCGGTAAACCCGTTGTGAAGTGATTGGACAACTTGAAACCCTAGGATTACATTACTTCCAAAACTTGCGGCGTAATATATCTCGCGCCTTCGTTATAAATCAGGGAAATATATCACGCAAACCCGGGAATAAATTTTTTACATGATTGGTAACTGGGTCAACAATTGTGCACAAATGTAAATTTTGCAAACAGTATTAATTCCGGTTTTAAGCCAAATAGAATTCTGGCATCAAATGACGTTAAACTCTAAAAATCATCCTCGAGAGTGAACTCATCCGCAATTATTCCTTGGGTGAACTCCATGTACGGAAATGGGCACCCCGGCACGCACTCATAAAGCGCACGCAGTATCACCGGGCTCCACACACGTACGAACGCCGAGCGCACAAGCCCCCACTCGCGGCGCCTTGTTTGCGCTCCTCGGGGATGAGAATAAAAACACCATGGGGGAGAGATGGAGAGAAATAATAAAAGCAAAAAAAATGCATGGGCGGGCGTGGGAGTGTGTGTGCGGAGGATGGAGGGGCGGAAGGGTTAGAAAGCAGGGGGACGGGAGAGAGAAGACCTCCTCACTCCCTTTGATTTGAAAAGCGTGAAATCACGGTGCACATTGATTACTGCATGAGTAGTTCGACTCTTTACGGACGTTTGGGCGCACTGAATCGTACAATTAGCGACGGGAAAAATGCATCGACTCAAAATAAACGGAGAAAAAAATAATGCGAGCGTGATGAGCACCGCTAGGACCGCGCCGCCAATGGGAAGCGGACTGGGAGGAGGAGGAGGGGGGTAGCGGGTGAGAGGGGGCACGTGAAAGGGACGGCGGGGACGGAAAGGGCGGGGAGCTCGGAGAAATGGGGCAATGGTACGGGGTTGGGGAGGGAGAAGGGGGAGGAGGGAGGCCGCCGTTAGAAGTTAGCAGTGGAGGCCGTGGGGGCGGGGGACGAGGAAGGGAAGGAAGGAAAGCGACAAGGTGGAAGGGGCGGAGACGCACGCGTATCGGGACAGCGGACGAGAGTCGAGTTGAAAACGTCAAAGGAGGGAAGGGGAAGAGTCGAACTGTGGAAGCAGGATGGGGAGTGAGCGCGAGCGGATGGATGCGGAGGGCAGTGATGGAAGAGGATTGATGGGTGGAGGACGCGACGTGTAGTACGTACATACGTGTAAGGGCGAGCAAGGCTTTCCAGGTCACCAAACCATTGGTGACGTGGGCGGAGGGAATGAGTGGAAAGGTGGAAATATTCAGAGAAAGAGGGATGGGCATGAGGAGTGGGAAAGTTATACAAAGTTGGGCAGTGAATCCATGCATATATAAATATTCGATGCAATCCAGTTGCATCTGTTCGAAATCTAGGCATTCTTTTCTGATCCCGAATTATGAGAGTCGCACTTATACTCCCCCCAACATGATATTTTTATCCGGCTGCTAAGGTATTAGAATACATGCATCAGAAAAAAATTTGAACGCTCTTGAGAGACTACCTCTCCATTCTCTAGTAAATCATAGCTGCCCTGCGATTCACCATGTTTATGTGACAGTCGAAATCGAGGTCTGAATTCCATGATTTTCTGTGCACTCTGAAATAATATTTGGAGGCCATATTTCTTAAAAATGGCAATTATCACATCAAGAAGCAAAATTAAGAATATTTTGAAGGAGTTTATTCCCATCTTTTGGGGAAAATATCTACATGTATATAGCATTAAATTTCGATCAAGCGAAGGTTTTTTAAATATCGTAATTTTTAAGAGTATCATAATAGTATTTGCAGTCGGTAGAATTTGCAAATTATTTTTAAAACCCTAAATATTTGAATGATGAAAACTTTCTCATATGTTGGGGAAGATATATTTTAATTCAATAATTTTCTGGGCAAATTGCAGACTTTCACCTGATCATCCTAAATTAATCACTTGCGTAATAACAAATTAAGGGTAGATGAAATAATTACACACTGATGAAACATTTCCGAATAAAATGGTACTCATGAAATTTTTCGAGAACTTACTATATACCTTTATTGTCCGTTTAAGTGTATTAAATTTTTATAGTAATTTCTGTTTGATGTTTCAAGAACGAGCAGCCTTTATCTGATATTAAGCCTATTGAAAAAAAGAATGAGCAATGGATGATAAAAACGCATGAGTTTTCCAATTGACTGCCAACGACGGAGATCCGCATTTAAACTCTCTAAATTGCTTTTATGATCCGACAAGCAACAAATGGACTTTTTCATTTCCCCAGAGAAATACTTAAGAACACAACCCCTAATGACATATCTACGCAGCCCTAGTGCCTGTTTAATAGAAACACTCATTGGTAGAAATATTCATCGTTAAAAATAAAAAAACGATGGGAAAATAAGGCGTCCTAAAAGAGTCTCCTCCGCAACTCATAGCGGTCATCTAGAAAGCCATTTACCTTCTGGCATTTTGTCCTATCGTACACGGGAGGGCTTTCCCGCCGAAAAAAACCTAGCCGGCGCCCACAGTGGGTCTCTCTCCCCGCTAACCCTGTGGGGGAGCATTAGTAATCTGAGCCGGCAAACCAAACCGAAAGATGAACCCATTTGCCTCCTTCCCACCTCTCCCTCCACACACATTAAATCCCGTGGCGCCTTACAGGACAGTGTATGTCCGTCCCACGAAATACTTCCACCACCAAACGAAACCCCACCCCCACACCCCATATCCCCACGCAATAGCCTCGTGGAAAGCAGTGTACAAACACACAAATGCACGTCCGGCCTCGCCCGACCTGACAACCTCCGCCCCAGAATCCTCCTCCGAAGGCTCCCCGGAGAGAGGGCGAGACAGACGAGATGGAGGAGAGAGCAGGAGAGTGCGGGCGGGTGGAGGGAGAATGGAAGGATAGAAGGTTTGGCGCGGGTGTGTGTGGAAGGGAGGGCAGGTTAGCTGTGACGCTTCGTTGAGGTCGGACTGCTCCAAGTCTATCCTTCCTCCAGAGACTGGCGGGGCGCTGGGAAAGGTTCCAGCGGCATACTATATCACGGCAGGGGGAGGGCAAGCAAGCACACAACAGCTGAGAGTGTGGGGCGCTGCAAGACCCAAAAGGGTGTGCTAGTGTGTGTGTAAGTAAGATGGAAAGAAGGCAAGGGGTATCGGAGGGGGAGAGCCAAGATAAGGGGGTGGTCCCTCGGAGAACGTCCAGCTTGAGAAGAAAAGGGGAGAGAAATCCTGATAGTGGAAGGGGAGGAAGTGAGGGGAAGTATTCTATGGTCTCGGGCTCAACTTTGTGGAGGTTCATGTTGTTTAAATGTTGTTTAAATGAATATACTTTGTAACTTCCACACAATTTTTATTCGTACTACCGGTTTCAACGCAACGGCGTCATCATCAGGTACAAACATGGTTTGTACCTGATGATGACGCCGTTGCGTTAAAACCGGTAGTACGAATAAAAATTGTGTGGAAGTTACAAAGTATATTCATTTAAACAAGTGAGGGGAATACTGAGAGAGTGACCTCAAGTGATAGTTCTGCATCATGAATATATATATATATATATATATATATATATATATATATATATATATATATATATATATATATATATATACAGACTCACACACACACACACATATATATATATATATATATATATATATATATATATATATATATATATATACTATATATATATATATATATATATAGTACAATACACAGTAACACACAATATAGAAACACAAAAAAAGAAGAACACTCACACGTTATTTCTTGATATTTCGACGGAAACAATCCGTCTTCCTCTGAAGATATAGAAGTAATGACTCATCTATATATATATATATATACTATATATATATATATATATATATATATATATAGAATCGGGGCGCTTGGCGACATATTAGACCCACGGATCTCAGGGTAAATTACGTTTCCTCGATAGCTGCCTTGACAGCAGGACGTGCCTGTGTTCACCGAGTGTCTAAAATCGCCGGCGTCCGAGGCTTCGGTCGCCGGGGTTTGGAGAGCGGCACTGCCGGGCTCTCACGGAAATCGAGGTTCCGATCGTGTTTTGTTTCGAGCGGCGGTTGACCGCCTAGTTCATCAAGAAGCGTGCAGTTTGACTCTCGACTTCTTCCGCCGGGAAGGCCGTGCTTTTGTTTTGTTTAGTGGATCAAGACTGACCTTGACTCCTGGTGTAGAGCTTAGGCTCCTTTTGTTTGCTACCGCCGGGTGCGTGTGGCGGGGAGGGAGCGTTCGTGAGTGTTTTATTTCCCTTTAAAGTGCTCGTTTTTTTTGTTGCGCTTTCCTTCTTCATGCTAGTGTGCTGAATTTGATTTCTTCAAATGGCTGTGCGCCGTTTAAACACGCTCGCCTTGCAAGTTGACGAGAAGGCGAAGCCCCCTACCCCGTTGGAGGTCCACCTCTTCACGTTAGAGTCGCTGGGCCTCACACCCGAAGAGATAGTGGCGATCCAATTTGGATACAATCGCCATTTGATATTCCTGAAGTTGGCAACCGAAGGTACAATGACAAGGATTTTAGACAATACTCCGCGGAAACTACCGTTTCCGTCTTTAAGTGACCAGAGGACGACAATAACAATTGACGAGACTTCCGGCAGCCCGTGTAATGTCAGGGTTCTTTGTCTCCCCGTGGAGACCCCATTGGAAGACATAACAGGCGAGCTCCAACGCTTTGGTAAAATCCATCGCTCGTGGGAGAACAGGTGGGAGGGAGACAAGATGGCGCGGGTGCTTACTGGCACCAGGGTTGTGCGGATGACGGTCGAGAGAAATATCCCATCGTACCTCCACATCGGCGGCAACCGGGCCATCATCATCTATGAGGGTCAGCGCCGCACTTGCGCCCGCTGTAACCAAGAAGGCCACGAGCGCAAGACCTGCCCTCGGAACCAGGGAGGTAAGAGCTATGTGGAGGCAATGACGATGCCCTCCAACCCTAACGCCGCCGTGGAGATGGACGAGCCCGAAGTGGCTGTGGAGGAGAGAGCGCGGTCGCTTCTACTCATCGAGGGTGCGGCCCCGGCTACTCCCGTCGGTCCCCCGCATCTCCCTTCAATTGGAGGGAAATGTCAGCGGGAGCGAAAATCGTCAACGGAGGAAAGGGAACCGAAAAAGAAGAGGACAGACAAACCCAAGCTCCTGGTCTCGAATACCGATCTACAAATGGCTCACGTACCTACCACCTCGCCTAATATCACACGACCTCCAGCCCCCGTCTCCGTGAGCTCGTCAAATGAGGAGGGATGGTCTTTCGCCCCCCCTCCCCCCGCTCACGCCATCGACGCCCTCGCTACGCAATCCTTGCGTCACGGGTTTCAAACACCCCGAGAACCTCTGGTGACAGGTGAGGAGGATGCATCTGATTGCGATGTTTTCCCGTCCCCAACAGCTCATCCCTCGACCCCTTTATCATTGACTGTAAAGGAAGCGTCACCGACCCCGGAAGTCGACCCGTATACAAGGTTGCCAAAGTCAAAAATCCCACATACCCCATCTTCTTTCCCCATTAAGGACAGCCAAGGTGTCGACGATCTTACCAGCGCTTCTCAAGATACGGTCCACAAGCAACTATCGCCCCTGATTTTTCCCGACCACAACCCTTCCGCAGATGAGCCCCAGCCCGCCACTCCGACCCTCCCCGAGGGTACCTCCTGCCCCTTGGCGGCCCCCAGCGGTGCTCCTTCGAAGAAGGCCCCCTGTGGAACGCTGCCGAGTTACCCGGTCTTCGTGGAGACCACGGCTGGCTCTTCCTCTTCGGACGAGGCCGGGGGGGAGGGATGTGGCGAAATGCCGCGTCCTCGCTCGTCGACCCGTTGGACGAGGCGTCCCGGGAAACGGCGAAGCACTCGTCGCCCGGGGCCGAGTCGCGACCGGAGCGACGCTAGCCACGATCAGAACTCTGGGAAGTGATGTCCGGCAGCCACCCGGTGCCGGACACATTTCGTCCATCGTTACAGTGTTTTTTTTTTTTTTTTTTTTTTCTGAATGACTGATTGAATCGATAATTTCAACCCTGCCATTGATAATTTCTTACAATACATAATTTTCCATTGCTAGCTAAAATCTCCCTCCTAATATCTGTGGACCTTGTCTTCCTTTCTTTTTTCTTTCTAAATGTTAATGGTCAAGAGTATGCGTCTGTATGCATATGCTTAGGTATGTGCGTGTGGATGTGCATGTGTGCGTATGTATGTACAAGTGGATATGTGTGTGGGGTATTTGTATCATGTATGTATCCATGTATACACGTATACTAAAGAAAAACATGATGTACCCATAATCTGTGACCTGATATTATGCATAATGCTAACAAACTCTGTAATATTCTAAACCGAATAAAATAATTTATATCATAGCTCAAGTGGTTAAGAGCATCCGCCCGGCAAGTGGAAAGATCCGAGCTTCGAGTCCCGGTCAAGGAAATATTTTTACTCTTGTGATCCGTTCGCTTCCGCCTTCCCCACCTTTATTGTGTTCGTCCTTTGTGTGTTCCTATCCCTTTTCCTTATATCTGTTTCTGTATATATGAGTATTTATTCGCCGTTTGGCGGGATTTCGTGTTTGAATGTGTATATATATATATATATATATATATATATATATACACGTGTGTGTGTATGTGTGTATATATATATATATATATATATATATACACATATATATATATATATATATATATGTATATATATATATGTATATATATATATATATATATATTCATGATGCAGAACTATCACTTGAGGTCACTCTCTCAGTATTCCCCTCACTTCCTCCCCTTCCACTATCAGGATTTTCCACTATCAGGACTTTTTCATTTCCCCAGAGAAATACTTAAGAACACAACCCCTAATGACATATGTACGCAGCCCTAGTGCCTGTTTAATATCTGTCTTATATATATATATATATATATCAGAAACATGGTGTCAATCAAGCAACGACCAAAATCCGAAGATACCGGGAGACTCAATTAAAATGGGCTAAAGAAAATCTTAGTAGTATTTGGCCTTTCATTTAAATGTGCACTCAATGGGCATTTAGTTGATATTGCTGAAAAAAGTTGAAATCATTCTGTATCAAAATCCATCATTGTAGAAAATAGGCATTACGTAACAGAATATAAAAAGCTTTTGAGAATTAAGGTATATTTGAGATTTTAATTGAGGTATACGTAATTCACAAGGTAAACTCAACCATTCAGCCAACTCAACCAATTGTTTTAAAATGATCTGCACCGATTTTTGAACATCCGAGTTTAAATAATCTGAGTACATAACTTGACGAAAGTTGAGAGAACTTGAAACCTGGTATCATTTTCTCAGTAAATGTTCGAATTTTAAGAATATCAGGAAATCACTTCGCTTCGAATTTTGACCACAGTAAAATTGCCTGACAGAACTTACTTTAATTTCAATAGTAATATTTCTCTTTCATCTGGTCGTGCTATAGTATGTAAAAAGTTTTTTTGATATCTGGACAACTGTGAGAATGAAAAATGTGTTATTCAAGTTTATTTCTCGCTGCTTATTTTTTTAAACGAACGGATAGAGTTAATATAGTTTGCAGTTCATACCCAGAGCCTCTATCGAACAGACTTTTAAAATACTCCAATTCTATTGATTTCACTCGTACATATGGACATATTCGAAATAATGCAGGCAGGTATGGGAGCCACAATTTTTTAGAAAATATACAAAACCGCAGTGCGAGAAAATATTTTTTTCGATTTCCGACGTATTTTAAGAGTTGATCAGAAGCCTATAAGGTAAAAAAATAGAATTTCCACATTGACACATAATATTTATTTGCGTATATTACTTTCTGTTCCGTAAAACATTAAATATTTAAAAAAATATTTAATACTGGCCGAATGGCAAATACCATTAAAATTCTTTCTTTAAGTCAAAGTTAAATGCATTAGTTGAAAGAAAAATATCGATAACAACAGCTCATTAGCAGAATTTTCCTTCAACAGCAGCTATCATAAAGTGCCTATTTATTTCAATTTGTTCACGATTCTACCTATAATTTTAAGAACACGGAAAACATGTATTCTAGAGTCCATATTTTACGCTGCTTTATTGGGTGACATAGCACCATCTCTGGTTCAGGCGCACCCGTGCCGCCTGAAGCGGGGTTTCGGGGTCGGCGGTGAGGGAAGGCCTGGTCGGGGGATCGCAGTAATGGTCGGGAGAGGCAGAGGGAGAGGTTGCGACGGCAGCAGCTCGCCGAGTCAGTGGGGTCACCCTCCGGTCGTATCCAGCCGTTTTGCCCGGCTAACGCGGACGCCGCCGCGCCGCCGTCGCCACAGAGGCATGCCCGGATACAAAATACAGAAGCGCGGCGTTGGCAGGGACTGACCGCCGGCCATTACCTAACCCCCTTCACTCCCTCCTATCTCTGCCGTCCCTCCGCCAAACCCCTGCCCCTTCCTCTCATCGGGGTTCCATCGGCCGCCAGCCGCCGCCCACCAGCAACAGCAAGGCACAAACGTAGTACAACGGCGCATACACACACACACACGTACGCCCAGAAGAGTAGGGTGCATAAGGGAAGGGGTTAAGGGGGTTTGAGTGGTCTCCATACTCCCTTATTTCCCCCTTACTATATCTATCATCAACCCAGCCAACACCTCTCACACCTACCTCTCTATTCCTCCCCACCCTTCATCCCTTCTCCTCCTTCCTCTTCCTCCTCATCTACCTTCTCTCCCCCCTTCACATATTCATACGCGCAGACATGTGGCCTATCTCCCTCGCTCACAACCGTGGGTCTCCTCCACCACCCTCCACACATGTACCCTTTCCCTCCTTCCCTCTCTCTCTCTCACCCTCTCTCCATTTTCCCCACCTATCCTCCCACACACATACGTGCGCTCTCACTCTCTGTCTCTCTCTCTCTCCCTATCCCTCCTCCGACATGCATTCCCAGTGGCACTTAAGCACAGAAGGGCACACCACACATTTATCAACGGACACGTATCCCTGACAAATGCACGCGCGCTCTTAACATCCCGCGGCGCATCGACAAATCGCGGTGCGCGTGTGGAAACTGCCCCCTTGCCCCCTCCCTCCTCCATTTCGCCCACTTTCCCGTCCGCCAACCCCCTCCATCTCCCCCTTCCACTCCCGTGCCCTCCTCTTTTCTCTTCCCACTCGCATCTCTCCACCAACCCACGCGACGCACACCCACAGTCCCCTCACTCAATCCGCCGGTCGTCCCGCACAGCCTCCTCGGCCGTCTAAGCGCCCATCCGTCCCCTCGCCGAGCGTGCCTCGGTCACCCGACACGCGCACGCACGCATAGGTACACACATACATACAGATATATGCGCTTGCTGAGTGTCGTGGGCGACTTTGCTCCATAACTTTGGGACCTTACTCCCGGGGAGATTTTAAGTCGAAAAGTGCCATACTTTTAAGCGGACGGTTCGAATGTTACTTATAATTTCGCGATACCCCAATAGTGTAGTCGCAACCCTCGGCCCTTTCACACGTTTCTTATTCAAAAATGGCTGGATTCGAATACAAAATGAGTGGGATACTGTTAATCTTGAATTTGTTGACATTCTATTCAGTGCGAATGCAAATGAGCTATAATTAAACGCAATAAGGTCATTGAGCAATTGAACTTTGGAAAACAGAAATTAGATATTTAGTTAGGATACCAATGAGATGAAACGACAATCAAACCCATTTTCAGAGCCGTTCAAATAAGTGGATTTCTCTGTGTGCGCGATACTACGGAGTTATTACGGGTTATCGCTTCTGTGCGCATGAGATGAGACCCAAGAGGCTTGCGCCGTCGTAAGCGCTTCAACGCGCAAAACGTCTCGTCTTCATCGGACAGGAATTGGGGAGGGAGGGCGAGAGCATAAGGGTTCTTTGAAAGAATTGGAAGTGTGCGACTACGGGAATGGTGCGGGGCAAGTGAGCGGGAGATCACTGAGTCCCTTACACACCATATTTGGCCGCTTTGTCCCTTTGCTCCTCCTCGCGCGGTTATGACTGGAGGTTGGTTACCGGGGGAGTGGACCGGGGGGAAGAAAGAGGGGAGCCCCGGGAGCCCGTGGCAGGAGGGCGGTGGAACTTTCAGGCATTTTGGAGCAAGCCTCGCATCCGTGGCGGGCAGCGGTCCAGTGGAACTCGTCTTTTGTTCGTCGCCGCAAACACGGCCCAAATCCCGTCCAGCGGGCGAACCCGAAAGAATTTAGCATCGGTAGGCCACTCGACATTGGAGAATTTCGCATTTTCATCAATTTCCTTAGCAAAAAAAGTGACTGCTTAAGTCCGTTTAAGTTTGAGGTGAAACGAAGGCTACCATAGATCGCACATGGGAAAATATTTGAGCCCTTTCCAAACAGAGTGCATACTTTTAATGAAAGATGTAAAGAATATATGTAATAATTTGATTGATGTGTGGTGTAAAATTATATGTATTAGTTTATTTTTTTTAATTTATCTTTTTTTCTTACTGATTGATTTTGTTAAAGAGATTTGTGTTTGGAAGTTTCCTTTAAGTGTACTTTTGTTTTCCTGACTGATTTTATCTATTAACTTTTGTGATTACTTGGGACTTGTGTGCCATCTGACAGTGTCTATCAGCACATGTGGATTTTTAATAATAATAATAATAAGAATAATAATAGTAGTAATAATAATAATACAGTATCTATTGTTTACATTATTTCAAAAAAAGGTTAACCCTGTATGCCATTTTTTAAGTCCTGTCATTGATTTAATACGATATGAAAAATATGGAGAAAGTGATTTGGTATTGCAGTTAAATATATCATTATAAATCTTCATTAAAATTCTTAACGCTTTTATTATCGTGGATAAGATTTTTAATGAAAATTTCTTCCACTGCCAATAAGATATTTTTAACTCCTGAATAATAAACTGAAAAAGTAATAATTAAAATGAAAAGATGAAATAAAAGATGAAAACGCATTAAGCGTATTAAAAAAAATCATGTAAACTGATGTCTACTTATGACCAGGAAAATATCACATTAAAATTAAGTTCTGCTTGTAAAAATGTACCACGAAAAATATGCCGTTCCCAAAATTCATTCAAAATAATGGTTACACCTAAAAATACATTTTAGTTCACCTTTCCTGGTACTGCTGATGAGTATTATCTTCCTTACTCCGTAGGCGAAAGCTCTTATTGGTCAACCTGATAAACGACGATTTAAGCAAAACCAAATTCCTACCTGGTTGCTGTTTGATATTTTCGGAATGGTCTAAAATAAACTTTATCAGCCTACCAAGCCATATCTGGTCGAGTATCATATTCTCAAACTAAAAGTTAAAAATTACATAGTACTACTGTGCACATTTTAAATAGTCCAAATTTTGCATATAGTTGGCATCTCGTTTAGTATGTAGAAAGCAAATGAGGCAATGATTGTAATTGGATAGCTGATGTAACACCAAAAACTAATTTTACAAACCTTTCTCCTTTTTCCGAAACAATAATTACAGCTTTGATGCACTAAAACAGTGCAACAAAAATCTGTGTCAAGCTCTCATGGTAGCTCGCAAATTACATGTACTGTGTGCGTAGGAAAATGTAAATTTGACTGATTGGGCCTCTGGCACGTCAGCATGGAGAAATGAATAGCTGTAGGTACAAAAATATTTCACCTTTGGTTAATCAGTATAAACCTAATTTTAGATTTATAATATTTACAGAACAGCAAATCATCTTCTACTTTTTTACGGAAGCTTGACTCATCTTGGGTATACTATGATTGATTCCTGGGTAGCATTTCCAAAAGAATTATTTTCCTGCTTTAAAACCAATCATGAAAAATATTAATGACAAAAAACTCAATGAACAAAAGTTCATCACTCAAATTTCATATTTTCAATTCATTTCAAATTTTGCTTACAATAGTGTCAACTTCTCTAAAATCTTTGAAGAATGATTGACGAAGTAAGAAATGTAAAATCTTAATGTTTCTCTCTGGGTACTGATGCTCTTCAATGATAAAAGACAAGGAAGTAAAAGAGAGACTCGTTAAAACTTCAATGTCTGATTTTAATTAAAGTGACAAACCGATTATTTACTATTATAAATACTTTAATAACTACATAATTTGCTATTGTTAATATTATCCTCAATACACAAGAAGACCAAGTTTGTGGAATGTCACTTCCAAATTTTCTCAATACCGGAGATTCATAGTTCAAGCACTAAATTTGAATTTAAATTATACTTATTTATGCTTGTAAAAAGAAGAACTTTATTAACAATTAAATGTATAATGTTTACTACAATTTGATGAGTCTTTCTATACCAAAATCTGCTCACAAAATGTATCCTTAAAAAAATTTGCCCGGGATAGGCTCAAATATACTTAATAATTTTTCAACGGAGGATAATGGAGCATAGAAAGTATTTTGTTCCAGTTAAACTAGGAAACAAAAAATATTTATGAGATTATATTCGAAATTTTTATAGAAGAGAAAATATTTGTTTTTCTATAATGAATCATTATTCTTCGTAATCTAGCAAGATGACTCTCCTGAATGATGTATCAATAAATAAAACGTTTCTGGCATCCACGTGGAAAATGATATTGATAACTAATGGCGGCAAAAATCATGTAAAACATTTTTTAACCAATTCTCATGCATTATAAAAAATCAAGTATTCATGAAAAAATATAATAACAGGTCCTATTAACATGACAATAAAATTAGGAAGACGTACGATTAAAATATGCTCGTACCTTTGAGTTTAATCAGCTTTTAACACTTTCTGTGGGTTAATAATTCATAGACCAAACGTTGTCATCGAACAGTTAATATATACGCAGCTTATGACTCCTAAAGCAGTAGAATGGATTTCTTTCATTTCTTTATAAGTTTAGCTTGGTAAATAGAAAAACTATAACCAAGTATAACCTCACTTAGCTTCTTATCTGACTGACATGTTGTAATATCTCCTCAAATAAACATGACCTAGATTTAATTTTAACTCGATGATGTATGAAAACGGTTGATACACAGTTAAGTTATTCACAATTTTGATGAAATTTCTGAAGATGGGAAATTTTATCCGACCTATGCGGCTAACCTGAAAAATTATAAATACAATTATTCTTACTTAATCAATCATATGTCTTCAGGCTCGAAGTTGTGACATTTCAAAATGGAAAATACAGTTAACATTTCACAACATATATTTCCAATAAGAGACGCTAACGTGACGAAATATAATGAACAAGTACCTGGATATGCCTCGCTTGGGACCAAAACTGTGGTATTATAAATAAATGCATTTATCATAATAGACAATTTTATTATTCTTGAACCTATAATATTAGTCAATTATATTAAACCACTCTGGCCAATTAGGAAAAGCATAGAAAATCTATACCCAAAGTTCTATTGATATTATGCTGGCAATATGGGGATTGGACATCGAGCGTAATTCACCTAAATCATAATATAACACTATGAATAGAAATATTTTAAAAAACAGAATTTAAAAAGGCGAGTAAAAGGTGTTTGGCTACTCTTTAAATATTGAAGGCATTAAAACAGAAATAATAATACGATGATAATGAATGCCGACAAGATAAGACGAAATCTGGAAGAATTCCCCGGGAACCAGTGGCCTCAAAAGAAAAGTGAAGATTTTTCAATACCTTCTGACGGAGGTTAGGCTGAAGAGCAGCCGAAGCCAGGGGAGATTGAGGGGTAAGGTACTGGGAGAATGAGAGTTTAGCTATGATTACGAGGAAGCGAACGCGGAAATAGGAGTCGGTCGTCTCAGGGACGGAGTAGCAGAGGGAGAGCGGACGGGTAAGGGGAAACCGACGGGAGGAGGGCAGAAAGTGAGCCCAGCGACGGCGCAGATTGATTGAGTCCCTTATTGCCGGTGTTATAAGATTACTCCCGATCAATCTTGCTCCTAAACGAAAGGTTAGCTCCGGACGTGGTCTCGGGATGGGACGAGTGGGCGTGGTCGAGAGTGGAGACGGAGATGATACCTAGGATCAGAACAAGTGGGGGAGAGAAAAAGGGTCAGAGGGAGGGGGAGGAATAGAGGCGTGGGAAATGGGAAGGAAGACTTCGGAGGGCAAGAATAAGGAGAGGGTAAGGATATGTGGGAAGGAAGTTGAACGGGAGAGGAGGGATGGCGATTCGCGGAAATGGGGATCGCGAGGCATCGAGAGGGGGGAATATCTCCATGTCCCCCCTTCTGCCTGCTGGATCTAACGCTGGGCGGTTTACGGACCGGGAGGTGGAGAAGAGGGTGGGGTCATGGCGGCCCGCCTCAACAAGGAAGAATGGGATTGGACGTGCGGAAGGATTCCTTTCGAGGGGGATTGAAAGGAGTACTGACCGTGGGGAGTAGGTAGCTCCCCCGTTAAAGCTGCCGCAGTCGCCCCGGAAGATATTGTGAGTGGCAGGAGGGGAGGTGGCGTCGTGGACTGGGGCAACGAGATAAGAGGGCAGGGCGAAGGCTAAGTGAGAAATATAGCAGAGCCTCTATGGCGGTCACGTGTCAAAAGGTCACACACGCCTCTCGGGCCGCACATATTGGACGCCCTACTTCCATCCCCTATTTTCTCTCCCTCCCTTCTCAACCTAATGTCTCATCATCAGCCAGCCTCCTCCTCAGCCAGCCTGCTCCTTTTTTGTCCCGTATTTCTGAAACCCTTTTACACCCGAGTGCTCAAGGTAAAAACACTTCCAAAATAAATCCATAAAAGCCTCTTCACCTGAGACCCACGTCCCTCTACCAGCCGATAAGGTGCCTACTTTCCCTCCCAAACCCGTTCCACTCCACTTGTCCAAATTCGGGTATTTTTCCTCATCCCTCCTCCAATTCCACCTTTGAAACCCACCTCGACCGTCTCACAAATTATCCTCTAGCTTCGTCCTCCTTTAGTAATCAACCTTCCGCCAAATTCTTCCTAGTGAATAACCAAAGTGAATGACGAAACCTCCATACGTGTCAGGAATCGCACGGTTTGCCAAGTTGTTTGCAATGATGCGTAATTCATATCTGTTGTATGTATGCCATTACAAATGCGGTATGTCATTAAAATTGCAGAAAATATTTTCTTATCACGATAATATATCTCAGTAAATAATGTGTTAACTACGTATGTAACCCACCTAATTAGGTGGAAAATATTGCTTCAATTTTAGACAACATGAAAAGAAGCAACATGGGTCTACAAAACCATGAACTTTACAAGTTTATCATCACGTTCAGATAATTTTTCTGTGAATTTAAGCCCTACTCCATATATATTTCGTAAGTGGAGATCTTGGAGCTCCAGTCTTGGAGTCTCCGTTGGGAATCGTCAACCTATTGCATGTTCTAATAGAACAACTAATCCACTATTTTACGAGTAAAAATGATACTGTTTTTTCCAACAACTAAGAAATACATAACGACTAATTGTATCACTGCAATTAACACTACACTTCATTAACATTTTAATTCAAAATTTCCTCTGATGCAGTGGTAGTGACAAAACGGGGAATACGATTGAACAGAGACTATTTTGAAATTTGATGGCTGTTGCCAAATGAATGCCAAAGAATATGTTAAAAAAAAGGATGAGATATGGTGGATTTTATATATCTTTAAGTTTGAAAGAGGCATCAAAGTCTTGTATTAGTTTTACCGTAAATATCCAAGGTCTGCTACAAGACCAACGTTTTTCACCTAAGTCAGAAGATAAAACGTTTACAATCAAAAATCTTTCAACATTAAGTCCCTAATATTTATGGTTTACGCATAAAGCCAGTCAACATCAAACCAAACTTGAGTTGACTACGGTGGGTTGTTTGATTAATTTTAACAAAGAAGGGAACAAAATTGATATCGGACGTTTTTGCTTTCGATGCCTCTGGATTTAAAAAAAGAGAAAAACATCTACCAGCACCTGCACAAAAAATATGAAACACAGTGTTGCTAACGAACTAGATCCACGCTGAAAAATCGACGGACTCCACACCGACGGAGCGAAAAATGAATACGCCATTACTTAGGATAACGCCCCAATTAAATTCCAGGCGTCGTCTCATTCTTAGATATAATTAAAATTTTATCACCATATCTCTGTCATTAGAGTTTTCGAGTCATAAGTCTTTCTAATTGCACAAAGTATAAAGTTTAGAATTTCCAGATAATTGGCAGACTACAGAAAAATCACCTTAGAATAACTTGAATGAGTGATACATTTTCTTATATTTCCACGTGGTCTTCTCAAATAGAGCGTTGAAATATGGTGGGATGTGCAAAAAATATTTATCCCATATCATTGTTTAATATTAATGTGCCCCGGAAAAATTAATCCTTTCACTTCACTGCCATTAAACACATATATCAAGTTTTTTCTCACAAAATATAATCGATAGAAGCGGTTCTCAGTAGATATTTATTGCCCCTTCGCTTCGTTCTCAAATCTTCCAACCCTCTGACTCTCTTTTGTTAATATTGGCGTTAAGCTAAGACAACTCTTTAAAATCAACATTTAAACCAAATGAAGCCTTAAGTCATCGAATGTTTGCTTCTAAACGATTATGAATTACCTATTGCAGATTTATAAAAATGTCACAGATGTAATACCTAGATAATTGACTATCTGAAACTGAGTTACAAGATGAATAAGTATTCTTTTCGAAACATTTATGAAACATTTTTTTGGAGAGAATGATTGACAATTCGGAAAATAATTAAACAAAGGAGAACAATTCATTTTCATACTGATATTAATAAAAAAATCGGGAAAGTTTGAGATATTGAAATTTTACGAGGCACATTTAATGAACAAGAACGGTTCGTACATGAATTTCCATTTGAGAATACTCAAAGTAAAAATCATATACGTATCCTGCCTTAAACTGTTCGATATGAACTCTGGAATTAATCAGTTCCAACAAAGAATAAACCGTTTGTTGGATGCACCTGGAGGAAACAACCTATATTAGTCAATATACGACCAGAGATATATTATTATTATAATTATAAAGTAGATTATACATTATTATCATATTTTGGCATTATTATTACCGGTTAAGGAAGGTTTTTGGATGGACATAACTACCAGATAAATATTTGTGACTCCTAACAAATCAAAAAATCCAGTAACCTACTCTAAATCAGGTCCCTCTTCATCTCCGAGTTCTTCCTTCCCCCCTTCAATCCGGCTAACATTCCTATCCTTAATTTAAGACACAGTTATCGTACGCTATTCTATCTGCTGTGTCGATATAAAGCTAATGAACACACAATACTCGTATCCAACGTCCAAGTATACTGTATCGAATTATCTTCCAATGATACATCATAGGCAGCAATAAATCACAATAATCCTGTAAGACGGAATAAACTAGAGCATTTAATTGTTATGATTACACTCAAGTAAAGCATCATGAATTGTAGTTATGCTAGAAATAAGAGTAAATAACTAAGCACACGTAACGAACGGGATACTAATTTTTAAGTTCATTCTTTGTAAAAATTAGCAAAGGGAATCGAGTTTCTCGAATCACCTGATTTCCTTCACCACCTCTCTCCCTCTTTCGGCATCCGAACCGCTAAGGAACTCAACCTCTTGTCGGTCACCCTCATGCAAGTCATTAAATCGACGATGGAGACAAAACGGCCGAGTTTATTAAACAGAAACGAGGGCACTCTCCTACCAAGGGTAGGGCCGAGAATATCCCGCGGCCACCTAAAACGCCATCCCGCCAAATCCGCGGCACATCTGGAGAAAACAAATCATCCCCCATCCGTCTCCGCTCCATGCATTACCCAGTCCACTGCCGTGCCTCCACGTCTCCTCCCGCCCGCACCCGAGCAGGTCGTCTTTACCCGGTCCGCCTGCTGACATTACTGCCTTTTTTTAGCGGATTTACCTCCCTCATTCATCCATTGAAAACTTCGCTCCATTATCCCACCCCAGTCCCTTATCCCCCACGGCTTTGGCTCCACCGTTACCCCGACCCCGTTGTCACCTCAATCCTTTTCCTCCATCTCACGGATCTCCGTCACATTCTCGAGACGTAGACAAATAGATCCAACTTCTGTAATGACGCGGCTACATTTTTCCGCACCTCCCTCACCACGGCCGGGGTGAAAATGGTGTAGAGCGCAGCTCGATAAGATAATTGCTCGGAGCCAAGTGTAATTTCCTTCCCCAATACCCTCTCCACCTGACTTCAATGACTTCCATCCGTCTATGCATATGAAAAAGAAACTCCTGACTTTCTGCTAACTCAGATTATCCTCCTCCTCTCTCCTCTATCACAGCTTAGAATAATTTCCATGCCACCTTCTGGCGTTCGAAGCAATGAGCGGAGGGAGAATATGCGTTGAAACTGGCTGCAAAACTTCCCTCTCGACCCAATTAAGGCCCTATTTTGAAGCCCCCAACGACGTGTCCATCCTTGTTTTTGTTCTTTATCTTTCGTTCAACTCCATCCCCTTGTTTATATCCTCTCAAGTCACTCAGAAAGGAAGAGGCATGACAGTGTGCACACAGTCTGTGAGGTTGAAACTATCACGCATAATGGGAAAGAAGAAATAGCTAGTGCTTCTATAATAGGGGGAGATGAATAAAAATTAGATTGAAAATCCACCTCAAAATAATGCCACCATGAATTTAAATGCGACATATTTTGACAATCATTCTGTCTCCACGAAATGTTCAGGGTAATATTCAGATTCAAGTACAGAGCCTGACTTTACTAAATGATAGCGGTGGGAATGGAGCATCCTAGGAGGCCGTTACAAAACAAACGTGGGAGGGAAGCGAAAAAAAGAGGAAGGGTGATGACGAGAGGGGAGGATATGCCAAAGAGATGATGGAGTCACCGCGAAGTACTGTAGAACTTGGTTTACGCCCGGATTACTCCTTGCGTCCAACGTTGGAACAATTATCACTAACCGTTTGCATATAACTAACCCAAATATATATTATGGATGGAGTTATGGAGGTATTTTATTCTTGACTCAATTAATACGCACATGGCACAGGCTATCCTTACGCTGTTCTTACCATTTATGTTAACACTATTTGATTTCCCAAGGGTTAATGGCGAGCCTATTTGGAAATTCTACGAAAAGCTTTAGATATGATGTCACAAAAACCGTAATTAAATAACCAAGTGCTCATATGAGTCCAAAATAGGCCATGTATACCACAAGCATTACAGATATACTGAAAAAGTGTAACATTCACCGACACATTTGCATTTTGGTTCATACAGGCTAGCTCGTACAAATAAAATTTCACGATGTTGTTTATCAGCAATTTTGTTTTTAATGTAGCGAACTGCGGCACCTTTCACTATAATTCATTGGACTGGGAACTTGGCACCATACTCTGAATGCAATAATGTATAATCGATTGATGAAACTGAAAACGCTCCTTCCAAATAAAATGCATGGCAACGGGAAATTCCGTAAAAACGTTAACGAATGCAAGATGGCTGGACTGAGAATAATGAGGTCAATGTGAAATATGACTGATGTGCAGCAGCGGCCGCCAGGAAATGTATTAATGCTCGAGTGAGCATGTGACGTCCATATTTTCCACGTCTATCAACGAGTTGTGGACTTATTTGAAGAATAAAAATATTTCAAATGCTGCACTTTTTTTAATGAAATGGTCTGGAGTTCATCTGAGAGGGATTTTTTTGCCATCGTCGAAAGGTTACATACACATAGTAATCGTGATCCTATTATTTTTATGTTAACTGAGTCTTCCTGCTTCTTAAAATGTTACTCATTTTAACGTAGAGTAACTCAAACTCTTTTTCTCCTCACTCGCTCCAGTCAAAACAGACACGAGGAGAAAGATGGTAACGACAGAGGTGAGAAAATGATTAGGGGAAAGCTGGCGAAGGAGTGGCCAGGGCTAATATTTGAGGACGTGTGCTGAGAAGGAAGAGCGACCGAAAGAGAAGAATTATACGTACAACTGAAACTCAAAGCTTGTTAGTTACAGAAAATTCGTACGCATTTATATTGCGGTAGTTGCAACGTAGTACACAATTGTTTTATTCAAATAACTTTATGTTTAAACGTAATAGCCGAGCCATCTTAAACTAAAACATTTTCTACATGTTACGCAAAGATTGATTTTTATATTCAAATACCTACGATATTAATATGAACTACTCCACCCGCCCTCGTCCTGGTTCAGGAAACAGTTTTGTATGACTGTGTAAAAAAATAAATTTTTGATGAAAGGAGATGGCATTAATCTTAATAACCCACAATAACAAGGAAGAGAAATAATCCACGGCTGAAAACAGCAGCGTACAAAAATTACGATGAAAGGTGTAAGCTAATACGAATATCTACACAAAGATGATCCACAAAAGAGAGCGATGCATTTGATGTTTGTGATACTCATAATGTTGAACTGTTTAGAAGAAATTTAACTTCTCTAAAATTTAAATATTACAATTTTAATATCATGCACAGGTGAGTTTTATTATAATAAATGGCCTTATAAATGCCCTCATCCTCATTTAGTGAATTTGGTAGCTGTTCGAAAATATTTGGGGAAAATATGAAAACAGAAAATTATTTACTGTGTAGTTAGCTTTCAGGATTTAGATTTCGTGCCTTTTGGAGTGGTTAAAAATCATTGGGTTTTCATACTGTCCTAGAAATGTTTAATAAATGACACCGATCTTAAAATCACAGTGATGATAAGAAATTAAATCAATAGATTTTGTTATGTATACTAGACCATATTATAGATAAGGCTTCCATGCTACTAGCTAAAATAAAACTTCTAGGAAAATAATTTAGTTAGTTTGGTAAAGTTAATAATGAACATTCATGGGGAAGAGTAACAATTCAATGATAACTTCGTTTGTCACCGACTATGATAAATTTTTATACGAGAAAAATCTCTTGGAGGTTCAGAATCAAAATGGTTGGGATAAACCATTGACTTCAATAATATTAAAAAATCACATTTTACTCCTTTACTTACCAAGCATCCTCTAATCCTCCAAACCTTTCTGCCTAACGATGAACTCAGAAAGATTTAGTAAAGTTACAAGAACCGCATTGGGTAATTTACATGTCCTCAACAGTTCCACTGAATGACAATTCCCCCCCTGCCCACTCACAAGCCGACTCCTCCCCGCCCGACTTAGCAAATGAACTCAGGAGGAAGAGGGCGGAAATAACAATTTCTCCGCCTCGATTCATCCGCTACATCTCGCAATCTAATCTCGATTGACTGCGGTGGCAGGCGAGCAAACAAGCAAAGGAACGAACACAAACTCACTTTCATCCTCCTCTTTCTCCACTCCCGCCCACCCCCCGTGGTGGCTCGATTCCCTCCTAACTCGCCCCGAATCACCGCACGCGCCTCCCCGACAGCCACCTGAAGCCTTTAAGAAAAATGTGGGTAGCGGAAGAAGGAGGGGCATAAAAAAAGAATAAAACAAAAGATGAGGGACTCCCGCATTTGTGGGGAGTGGGGGGCACGGTATGACGACGGTAAAAGTTGGAAGTCGCAATCGGATGAAGGAGTTTTGAAAGGAGGAGAATATTGGAGGTGAGGAAGGAAATGGGAGACGTAAAGGAGCGGGGAGGGGAGACGAGATGTGCTGGCAAAGGAGAGGTGGAAGGAAAAGACAGAGGAGAGAGATGCGGTAAAAGATGGGGATAGCAGAGAAAAACTCTTCTCGGGACCTGTGACGGGGAAGGGGCATGAAGGGAGAAAATAGAACGGCGGGGTGTGTGGGCACAATGGGAATCGGAAGGCGCTGAAAGGAGGGAGGAGGGGGGGACGGGAAACTCTCCAGAGAATGAGAGGAAAAGAGATCGCTGGATTGGAAAAAGACGGATGGCACGACGAGCGTGGAGCGAGGGGATCCGGAAGTAGGAAAGTCAACATGGGAATGCGCGATGATGGATCGAATTATTTGCGTTTAAAGACTCCGAATCAAAGATTATCAAATAAGAAGAACAATGTGACGCCGTAAGTTAGCAGATGATAATGAACCCGTTCACATAATGGTTTAAAAGTGAACCTCATCGTCTATGTGCTAGCCTGCAAGCTACCACCTTGGTACATAATCTGGTGTGATTCCACGGCAAGTATGCCCTAACCTTATAACATACTACTTTAAGGGTCGGTTCAATGGAGCTAATAGACTCACAGCAACTTAGAGCTTAAAATAGTTTTTCCTACACTATGGCATTACTTTTAACCACCAAACTACACACACGACACGAGCTTCTATCGGTGGTATTATTAAACCGAGTCTCATAACATATAATAGCCGATTAAAAGAACAGCGGAAGAGGCTGGGATCCCGTTCAAGAAGAATGATTCTTACCGCGTAAAATTTCTTCACTTTGATGTAGTAGCTAAAACTTTGCTCAAAGATTTTTCTCCGGAGATACAGCTGAAAATTATTCTGGTCCCTTAAATTTCAAGCTTCACAGGTCTCCAGTTAATCTCTTTAATGATATATTTATGATATCTCCAAACGAATTATGATTACATATATACTTGAGTCTTACTTGGAGAAGGCCTCGGAGAAGGTCGAAAGCTTAAACAATTTACCGTGTGGGTGCTCTTTTAAGTTTTACTATTTTATTTGTGTTCTATAGTGCCGTTTCAATATTATATATATATATATATATATATATATATATGTATATCTATATATATATGTATATATATATATATATATATGTATATATATATATATATATATATATATATATATATATATGTATATCTATATATATATATATATATATATATGTATATATATATATATATATATATATATATATATATATATATATATATATACACACATACAAATGTGCAATACGTTTTTACAACATCAAAAAAGAGATCAATATTTGGCGACATGAAGAAGGCCGCGTCAGGTTGCATAGAAACCACTAGTCATTTCAATGATACATACTATATATTATGACTGAAGGACATGAAGTACCGGCACACGCTTTAAAACCGGATTCAGATATTTTCAAGACATTTAAGTAATACTAGCATTAATGTGCACTTTTCACTCACTCAGTTGAGTCATATTCCGGTTTTGGTTCCAATTGGTTTATTAAATTATGGTTTGACAGTGTCTGAGATTTTCTTTTTCCCTAAAGGGCTGTCATGGAACCGTCGGTGTATGAGTTCTCATAGAGGTGCGCGGGCATTGGTACCTACAGCTCAAGTCCGAGGTCTCACAGTTAACCGTATATAATAGCAACTTCACAAAAAAACAACGTTAGTCATTCATTCTTAAAAGGCTCGGACGAATTCCCTGCAACTGTGCGATGCGCAACCTATACATGCTCATACTCCCCACCGGGACCAATTATGGAAACATTCGGCGTGGGAATACGAGGAAGCGCGTCAGCATGTATGATTTAACTGAAAAATAACATTCATTTATTTCCATTAATAACGACCTAGCAAGTTGGGGTTTTAAAAGGCTCTCAAAGTGAAAGCAACCAATGCTTACAGTCAGTACATAAAATAAAATGACAAAATATTTAAGTAAATATTTTCAATAATTTATACAACAAGTAGCGTTTTAAGATTCAACGCAGGATTCACCTGCATTGTTTAATTATTCACGAGTTTATAAAATATACCGTGCACTTAAAATGAACGAGAATTTAACGCACGTGGATTGCCAAAACAATTGAGAATTCAACTAAAAACTCATCTAGGTAGTCTAACTTACGGCGCCCTAGCCCTAGAGTTAATTATTACCATACACTCTCCACCTTTGAATTCCTGTAATTGAAAGCCACCGACAGTTTTTTGCTAGGTGTCTATGGTGTGATTAAATAGTTTCTTGAAATCTAGAAATCTGCTATTGCTGGGTACTAAATAAGATAGCCTTATAGTGGCCCTAACGCGTCCTGACGCTCTTTAAGCGAAATAAATACTCTATCCTTTATGATGGGTTTGAGAGGCAGCTATTTTTGCAAAATAATTGATGAAAATGCAATAATAGCTAATTAATTAATTAAGGAACGTCTGCAACTGCGAGATGTAAGTAAAAATGGCAATACTTTTAATTGTTTTTTTTTCTTGAAATGCAACTGTGAACTATGAGAATAAATAACACAATATTCCAAGAATTTAACTAGGTTTCGAAAAAATAGATTTTCCAGGTATTAATTTAAGATCGCCTAACCCCAATCAGCAAAAAATTTCACAAGGCTCAGAAATACGATGTTCTAAAGCTTACCATACTGTAATACGTAAAAAAAATCTCGTGCGTAGTATACATGAAACATCATATCCACTCTTTTATTAATTATAATCTACAATACAAAGGCCATCAAGCGCATTAAAATGAGGGGTGCTTTTAAAGGAAATATGAATGTCAAAGTAAAAATCTATTTCACTGATAGTGGGATAATGGGTTAGTGCACTAAAGGCCGTGTATTCATACAAGTATTTTTCACATCTAATTCCGCCAGTTAATATACGCTGCACAAATCCATTGAAGTAAAATATTGTGCTCTACCTAAATCACTCAATGCATAATCCGGATTATGTTACACGGAAACTTCACTAATTGTTATGTTGTAATCAGTGAATATTCTTCATTGCCGTGATTTTTCTTCCAAGGATATTTTTTTAACTACTATGATTGGCGCTTTTACAAGGGAAATCAGACCCTGCCGCAATTTATCCAGAGCTGCTTTATACAAATGAACAAACGGTACGCAATTAGTGTTTTGTAAATCGATTTTGCACGACAACAGTTCTACAGTATGCTCTAAGAAATTAATGCAATCTGAGTGCTCATAAACAAATGCATAGAGAATTTATTAAAAATTGCTCCAAAAGTTCAAGAGCGTTAGGTGCCATGGTCCTTGGTTTAAAAAAGGCATTATTTAATTACCTTTAAGGGGTTCCGACTATAAGATCATTCGAATTCTACTCCTAATATGTATCTTTACTCTTAGCACGAATTTATTATTTCATACATGCCTCGTTTTAATGCCTTAACTCTGATATTAGCATTACACAGAAGGAGTGGGACCGAATTATTTGAAACAGTGTTAGGATAGTTGAAATATTAAATGCTGTTCTCCTTCAGAAATGGAAATCACTAAAAATGATTGGTTTGACATTGAACAGAAACCTCGGTGGGTCCCACTGAGGTTTCTGTTCACGTGACGTAAGTGCGTTTAGTGGGGACATCTGCGAGTAAAACCTGCAATAATCAAAGGAGAAAATCTAGCAAACTTGTTTTAGCCACATTATAAGTAAAATGCTGCACGAGTAAATTCTAAACAGTTTGGATGTACGAAAGATAAAAAGGAAGAAGAGCTAAAGTTGTGCGGAACAAAAAATAGGTTTCTATCCTTAGACATAAAGGTCTAAACCTGTATGTATACCTGTATATAAACCACAGCTTTGGGAGCTACTAATTCACCGGAGAAAGAGTTGAGTGGCATATCCAATTCAAGCAAACTTGCATCGAATCAGGAGAAGTTACATAAGTTATATATTTGCGAAGCATTTTCCGTGGAAATAATGCTGAAATTATTAACTTCCTCTTTTGGAAAAGATATGTTACCCCCCTTTACTTGCTTGCAATGTCTTTTCCCTTAATGCTTTGGGTTTTGGATTACACATTTAACGGAAAAAATCAGCGATATTCAAATCAAATCACTTTATAAACAACTTGCATATTTATTAACCGAAACTGAGCACTCCCTTATATCTAGATATACCTTTTGCATCGGCTACTTTCAAAAGCATGATAAGATGTCAACTAAAATATCAAAGCTCCTTCAAGCCTTTCAAATGTTGGTGGACTGAAAGAAAGATACCTTTGATCGCCATATTTCACAAATAATTCCTCCAACAAATGTCTTTACTCTAGATTGCTCACGATTTCAAGCCATATTCGAAAAATTTATAATGACGTACAAATACCAAGAAATATTGTCAACTTTGACAGACTCGAGGGACTATCATCGTCCACATTCCTCCAGGACGTCAATATCGTATACAGTAAAGGGTGGCTTCTGAAGAGGTTGCCGCCGGACATGTTTAAATTTTCGATTTCCCTGGTGGGATATCCTCTCTCTAAGATGCTGCTCAAACAACTGTGTTTCGTCCTTCGGGAGCCTTGAGCTTCTGGTCACACTCATACGGAGAACAGTATGACTTAGGAATCCGTTCCTATACACTTCGGATCGATTTGTAGTTCTACCTCAAGAAACCTCTGAAATGCATGAAAGGAAAGTATGTTGATCTGCCATGCTATTCATCCCATCTCAATTTTAAGTGCAATCTGATGCAATACCGTGGTCATTCACGCAAGAGCGGAACAATATTATTAATTCCAACTTGCAATTTCTTCTTAATATCCGTAAATCCGAAGCGAATCATAATATAAGTGGGAAAAGCTTTAGCGTATAAATTAACTATCCAAATCCTTAGATAATACGAGCTCGCATAACATTGTACGTATGTTAGGACAAGAGTGTGAAATGAGTCTCTTTTGACGATGACATTTATAAAGAATTTAATTCCAAATCAAAAGAAAATATTGATACAAATTCTGTATTTCTAGTGAGTGGCTTTGATAACTTCAAAAACATCTCAACACATGTAGAACTCCTTGCTGTCTTCAATTTAATCAGTATTTCTTTTTCCCTAAGAGTTAGAAACACTAAACTATTGCCGCTCCTCAAACGAGTGTTCGACGCACCCACGAAGTTGTTGTGGAAGTAATGACTGCCTACTTGCTGAATCACGGTGGTGGAATATTGTACTCCAAAAAGACACAAAAACAAAGCTTACCTTCCATCACAAAGTTCCTCTCCCGTAGTGCCACCACTCCAGTGACAGTAAAGGAATGCAAATTTGAGATGCTCCCCAAAATATTCAAAATTCTCAGTTGTAATAAATAAACGCATCAAAGTTTATGCTTCGTATTTTTACAGCTCTTTTGTATATTTGTAAAGATTTGCTTCTCGGAAAAGTGAACGCAGTCCCGAGTTGATTCCTGCACGTTTCTGAGGGATGGTTTGCATTATCTTTAGAACAATGCCAGTGGTATTTGAACATAGCCTTCTAAACAGATGGCAGTGGTTCTGTATCAGGTTGGATCACCTGAGTTTGTGTCAAGTTGCTCTATGTCTTCCGACGATCTGACAATCGAGACTAGTTACCAGGTCCCCGGACTATTGCTCACCTTCAACGCGGGCTCAGACATGTGAGTGAAAAGTGCGTATTAATTTTGGTACAACTTATGGCAAAAATCATGTGAAATATACAGTTATGTACATTCATGTTTTATGTGTATCAAAGAGTGACTAAAGTTACTGCCATTTTACTTTAATGCTGCGTTAACAAAACTGCAAAATTATTTTCAATAAATGCCTTTAAACAGCTTTATTAAGACAAATAATCTCGAGAAACTGAAAGATTTTGATCATTCATGATTACTATTTCACACACCCTCTATCCTCCGCCATACTTGGGGAAGGAGTTTCAACATAAAAACCCTCAAAATAAGGAGAGATCTTGCACCACCAATAAAAAAACCAAAGGTGAAAGGTGAATTCCAAGTTTCGAACAGCCAAAAATGCATTCCACTTCTTGTGAATAACATCTTAGTAAACTATTCCACTGATTAATTTCCTATTTTTTTATTTTAAAAAAATTTAATATCCAGGCATTTAAGTATGAATTGTAGGAATTAAAAAATGCACTCGCGCATTTTACAGTGCAACGAGGTTGAATCCTGTCACACAAAAACTTACTTCCATTTATTTTATTCTATTCAACAGATGTAACGAGCTAAAGCGTATAATCTAGGACAATCACTTAGGTTTTTGAATAAACACAGCTATTAGCAAATTATCAAAAATATAATTCGATAAGTACAACTGTGCTAGCAATTAGAAATTGTAATTCGGTTAGAAAATGAAAATTTTCTTCAACTGGGAGGTTCGTGTTTGATATGATAGCCAGCATATGGACCTTTAAGTGGACGGATTTGGGAAATTAATAGAAATTGGAAAATCTCTTACGGTACGGAAAAAATGAAATTAAAAACCCAAACCCAGCACTGGTTTTATTCCCAAACTAACATATGGTAATTCGCTCTTCTGTTGCTCATTATTTTATTTTAGTGAATTTCAAATTGATGCGAGGCAGGTCATTCGATATCCAATACTTATTTTCCTAAATTTAATATAAAAATAACCCAATTCAAATTTCGGTGGAGAGCTTACAGAATACTTTCCTGGAACAGACATTTTGCAGTTAAAATTCTTAATATTTTAAAAAGATAACAGTACCATATGATATTACACAAAATTTAAGTCATTAATTGGAAGTCAAGGCCATGAAAATCTTTATGATACTTTTACAACTCCTCTACCTTATTTTGTTTCCAGCATAGAACAATGTCATTATAAAAATAATGTACCCCATTAGTTCTAAAATGTTTTAAATAAGCTTAAAATAGTAGGTCGGCAAAGAAATTATTTGAGGAGATAGAGAGTTTTAAAAAGATTGTTCTGGTGAGAAGCAGTCTTCAATTACTTGTGAGTTAGGAAAAAAAGGTTAGTGGTAGCCTTAATATTTTAGTAAAAATTGTAAGTTCGTTCACATCATGAGGAGGAGAACGTGCACAATTAAAATGAAAGGTAAATATTCTCAGTAAATACCGAATACAAGAACGGCATTCAAAAGGTGAATTACTCCAGCAGGCTTCATTTCCAGGAATTGAATGTCTTCGTAATTCTATCACCCACCAACACCCACTGGCATGCCTCCGTCACACTCCAACGTCCCGAGAAATCCAACCACCCCCAACCTCTCAGACAGGGAGCACGAATCCGAGGTTCGCGTGGTTCTAATAAGGCCTCATTCACGCCACATGTATTAACTTCCCTTATAATGGAATCTGACGAACCAATTCGTAATCGAGTGATTCGTTCGGAAAAGGGGGTGAAAACGCTTTCGCGTCTGTAAAACTGCTCGCGGAAGTCATTCCGTGATCTCTAATTCTCTCGTCTGTCAGTTGCGATTCCCCGTCACCTCCAAGCGATCACGAGACTCCTCAAGATTTTTTTATAAGACGAACGATCTTTATTTTTCTGCTCACCTCTCCCAAAGCTTCGTTATGAAGGTAACACTTGGCTGCGGTCGTTTAATTTTTCTCTCGTGTCCAACAAATTCTACTGAGGCATTGATTGCGCTCAGTTAATTGACATAAATATGTTCCACTTTCTTTTTTCCTTTTACTTATTACACTAACCGTAAATTATTGCAGAAAAATCACCAGAGAATAAAATTTTTCAATCTGCCTGATAGATAAATTTAGTATTTACTTGAAAGCGAAAATTAAAACCTCACGTTCACTTTACCAAATGATTTAATTATCTGTGCATCTAAGAATTTACAATACGATGACAAGAGCACATTTCCAAGGGAGTAGCTTAAGTTTAAGAACAGCTGTTTGATAGATATTAAGTCCTCACAGAAAAATAATTAATATTTGAAAAGTTTTGCTTTAAGTCAAAATGAAAATTTCAACTATAGTAGTTCATATACATGTCTCAGTGGAAAAATTCCATTTCAATTCAATTTCTTAAAGAAGTTTTCCTTATTTGTAAGCCCTTTCTGAAACTTTTCAGAGAATATTAATTAAATATCACCTAAAAACAATTATGGTATATACAATGCATCAAGTGACTTGAAAAACATTTAACGTAAAAGGTATATCTAAAACCACATAGAGATATGAACTCACCAACCAAAATACAATAATAAACAGATTTTTAAATTTAGTTAGCTACATATAATCAGTGAGGTTTCCTAGTCAACATGGAGGGCTTTATAAATGGTAAGTAAAGAAGGTGTTATGCATGTCTTCGGAAACAGAACCTCAAAATGTTTACTCGAGATCCATTGAGAAAGGATAGTGCTCGAATATGAGCGTAATAATTGAAATACACCGCTAACGTAAATAGAAAGAGAAAGTTCACTATGAAAACGAAGAGGAAATCAAAGAGTGACAATGAACAAAGCCTAAGGATCTAAGTAAAGAGGGAAGAAGTCTAAAGAAGACGAAATGGGATGTGCTGGAAGATATAGCAAGTAAAAAGAGAGAAAATCTTACAATGTAAGTTATTTGCGCTCTGGGAATAAAAAGTAGATCCCTAGGTAGGAGCTCACACTTCTGCCTACTCATCAGGAGAGGCGACGGTCCTACCCTTCTCCCGCGGTCTCCAACACACGCTCCCTCGTTATCACCCCACCAACCTTAGCGCTAACATTTACAGATTTCAGCAAGATTTTCAGGAAGTGAGGCGAGAAAGAGAGAGAGAGAGTCAGAGTTAGCTTTAGTGGAGGAGATGGAAACAACTCCCTATGTCGTCGTTCCCTTCGTCGACGGGCGTTAAC
Organism: Hetaerina americana; assembly: GCF_022747635.1. Lineage (NCBI taxonomy): Eukaryota > Metazoa > Arthropoda > Insecta > Odonata > Calopterygidae > Hetaerina > Hetaerina americana. The sequence continues at coordinate 55,520,239 of NW_027286069.1, forward strand.
CGTCCGTCATGAGTAGAGGGAGCAGAAATAGAAAGGATTCGGGAGAGGGAGACTACTTTTGATGATTTGGTGAGGGAAGGAGGTGAGGGAGGTGGGAGGGATTCGGTGGTGAGTCTCTCGCACGTCGATGGCATGCAATGAGTGCGGGAGTGGAGGCCGGGATAGGGGTAGGAGTTGGGAGGCGGGGTAGAGCGGATGAAAACGCGGCGCTGGAAGGGGATTTGGATGAGAGTATAATATGTTTGGTTTAAGGTGCGTGAATGGATAGCGAGGGGAGGCATTAAGGTAAACGAAGGAAGAGAGTATGCACCCAGACTCGCTTAACCAAGGTAGACGCCAGAGACGCAGTGAAGACAAACCGAGCTTAATTCATGTTACCTCCTTGATGTTGCTGAGCAGGAGTTAGGAGCGGAATTGGTTATTCTCGCCGTAGTCGGAGAAATCGAGAGAGGAATACAAATGTCATCAAATTGCTTCAATACCTAAGCTTAATAAATAACCATAGTTGAAGAAGAATGTGATTAGTTCAGTACGTTGTTGCAATAAATTTTGACAACTTAATGATACCCACTTATTGTACATTCTATCGCACTCATTTTATTTCTATACCAAAACCTTGTAAAATAATTTGTCACTGAGTATACAATACTATCATATAAAAGAGTTGAGGCTTTATTGCAATGAAAAATTTAGGATACTACAGATTTTCTCTCTAACAAACAAACAAACTCTCACCTCAAATGATGATTAAAAATTGATAGCAAAAAAGGTCATACTTTAACTTTATCCTTTCAACGTTGTGTACATTATAAGCATTGGCACTCACTCTGCCCTTCAAAAATCTGGTCTGAATTGAAATCTTGAATAAAAAATATGGCAGTAACTGATGGTGAAGGATATTTCTAGCCCTTTTTTCCGAGGCTTTGCAAGATATGACCTTCCGTAAAAAAGATATGTTGTATCAAGGGGGCACGTTATGAATTTCCTAAAACTAAAGTTTTCTAAAACTACGGCCAGATAAAATAGGATTCAAAATTAAATAATGAAATAAATAAAAGTTAGTTACATAAAAACTTTTACATTTGATAAGTTTTTTCCATCACAAAAAAGAAAAGAAAGAAAAAATGTTACAATACAACCAACATGACGCTAACCGAACGCTGGTTAGATAAATGGGCATAGATCTCACCTAATACTGTGCACCGGCGTGGATGTAATTATAAACAAAAATAAAACGAGATTCACACACAAAATCACACATGTCATTAGTTACTGAATGCTACGGCATGAAATATGCCTGTACTCCAAATTTTTATTCGGCTCTTACGAAAGATTTCATGCAGCCTTTATTAACATATTTTACGCTCCAAACATCCAACCATTTGGCAAAAATCTCATAAATATAAACTTCAGCAATTATTCTCTGATCCAATCAAGCGTGCGTATACGAGCATATTTTACGTGGTCGAGGGAATATTTAAAAAGTTTCATAAAAATATTCAACCTGCTAGTTGAAGTTCACCACCAATGTGCTCATTCCAAATTTTAAGAGACCAATGACCGTATCATATGCACTCATAGTGACATAGAAGTTCTTCTCGCCCCTGAATATTCCTTTTGTAAGACTAGGTCATTGATCTAAAAATATAAATTCTGAAATGGGTTCACGCCCAGCTTAGCACATGAATACGCGAAACGGCAAAGAAAATATTTTTGCGAGAATTTTCAGAGGTGAACAAAATGAATTTTTACAATAAATGAAAACAGTAGTCTTGGATACATAACTTACCAGTTTTTCACGCTTCAAACATATACCATTATCAGTTAAAAATAATCATCGTGCATTTTAGGGTCATAGTTTCTTGGTTCACTATCACTGGAATTAATACAAATTTATTCGCTGGATGTTTATCTGCATAACCCAATTTTAAATTAAGAATTCGAATATTTTGGGACAGAACTAATTGATACTCCCCATGGTTTAAAAATGTATTAATTATCATGTTCACAAGGTGTGTCTGGACCTAATTTCTCCAATATTTATGCGTGTGCACCTGTACAGAAAACAATGAAATAAATTGAATAGAGGTGATATAGGAGAATGGCAAAGAACAAATAGTAGAGGGATCGAATGACTAACGAAGGAGTGACGGACTAAGAGAAAACAAAGCCAAATGGAGGCTTTGGAAAGAAGGGATAAACTTTTCGAAACATTCACACATGGTCAGAGGAAGGTAATCATGGATGATGTAAAATTGAACAAAGAAAACTATATGAATGAGGACTTCGATAACATATGTGAAACAAATAATGAAATACTATATCACATAGATCAGAAGAAATATTTGGGGTAGACTTTTTTAGCTGATAGGGAAACTTGAGTAGAACGTTGAGGCAAACCAATCGTAGGATTAATGACCAGCGATTGATGACCCGGGATTCATGATCACTAGTCGTGAATCCGCCATGATCGCTCATCATATAGTAATCCTATTTGAACTACTCGTATAATATGGTCAACACCATATGTTGAGTGGCAATCAATAGAAGCTGAATGACGACCTATGACTCGCAATTTGTCGCATTACCGGTTCTAATTGAAGACAAATCCACACGCCACGGCAAAATATAGATTAAGCGTCATTAAATAGTAAAATTTGGTCCTCGATCGATGAGGCTTGACCACATTTTCATTAATTGGTGTCATTACGCTGATTAAAATATGACTATACACGTATAAACGTTCTAACCTAGATATGCTTTATTGGTTTCCAAGGCTTTAATATACATATTAAGGCCCGGAAAGATATTTTGATACAGGCCCCTCCGTTGAGGCTGCTGAGATCAATTTGAAGAGGTTTCGAATCATATGCCACATTTGATTGCAAACAGATGCTGCTTAAGGGATACGTGAAATGTGAGTAATGGGAGCTTTGGGATGAAAGCTAGAATGGTGATGGAAGAGAGGGAAATGTATCGCTTCGCTACAGCAAAGACAAATCATGAGTTGGATCGAAAACGCTACATTGGGATTGGCGAGAAAGGACAATCTGTGCATAGGGTTTAGAAGGGAAAAGTGAAAGTCTGGCGCTGTTCAATGAGTGTACCTGAATCATTATCTTAAGAGAGAATGAATAAATTACATCATAAATGACAGGTAAAAACAAACTGGAATATTTTTGTGTTTCTGGACGGACCTGATGGTGACTCTCAATGTGCCCATTTGGTGATATTCACTGCGTTTATGCATAAAATCTTTTTTTCCTCCTGATCCAATCAATTTCATGCACCTAATGCTAACATGAAAATACCAGGATTAATCGGCAAAAAAATAGTACCCCAAAGGCACTGACTCCATGCAGTGTTGCTCGAGCTGCTCGACAAGCTTAGGACCAATTGATACTTGAAATCCTTGGCACGAAAACGACACCCTTCAATTAGCATTAAACTGCCGTCGTTTTCCCTTGTAAAAAAGACAAATCCGATAAATCCACCACAAAATAAAACACAACCACCAAAACAACATCGCCATTTAACTGTCAAGTTAGCCAACGAGCGGCGAAGAGAGGAAGTTTTGATTTCTCAAAATATGAAGCAAAATCCCGTCCAAATAATCTAAATCCAAAGCAGACCACGCCCCCCGAAAGTCCAGATTCCAAAAATCATCGATTCGGCAAGGTGGTGGCGGCCGGTGTACGTGGGACAAGGACATGGGCTGCCCGGTTGCTAGCCAGGGCGATCGCCGGAACAGAAATGGAAAATAAATGCTTTTCGGAGCGGAGGAGAGGACCACGGGTGAGGCAGGAGGAGGAGGGCGGTGGGGGAGGAGAGGAAAAAGAGAGAAGTTGAGGCTTATGTGAAAGGGGGCGTAAAGGCTCAACCTCGGAAAAACGAAAACGTGCCAAGCGAAGGTGAAGGTGGGGGGATCGAGGGAGGAAGGCAATGGGGGATGGTTGGCTATGGTTGGGGAGGTAGTGATTTTCTTTTGTTAGTGCGAAGAGGGTGGAGGGGGGAGATTGGCACAAGGAGAGGACTCAATCGGAGAGACACGTATGTACGTGTGTGTTTGTGAATATATATATATATATATATATATATATATATATATATATATATATATATATATATTACACATATAAATGTATGTATTGTTTGGGGGAAGGATAAGGGAAGAGAAGGGGGGGAGACAAATAATCGCATGGAGAGGAAGAGGTAGCGAGAGATCCCGTTACGTCACTCACGCCGTGTCCCCTCAAAACTCCTACCAACCCTCCCCATCCCCCTTTTCATTCTACGACCCCTCCCTTAACGCACGTGAAACCCCGCACACTCTCCACCCTTCATCTCCCTCCCTTCCCCCCGCCCCCATGCACAGAAGTAATGCTTGACCACGCCAATTTCATCACGATCCTCGATATCGGGAGGAGTGTGCTCGTGCTCGAGGCACAATCAAAGTCAATCCTTCTCGTCGCTCTTTACGCTTCGCCCTCTGCCTCTCTCCTTCCTCCCCCCCCATCTCAAACCCTTTGCATTCCTCATTCGCCTCCCAATCCCATTCCTCTCTCACATTTTCCATCCGCCGATAGGTAAGACCCCTCCCGCCAGATTTCGATTTCCCTTCGGTATAACATTTCTGTCTTTTGCTCCACACATCCTTCCTTCTCCATTTTTATCCATGTCTTTCCTTTATCGCTTCTTTTCTCTCCCTAACTCCCAGGTTTGCATTGACTCGTCGGTTTTATTTCCAAGAATTGAACGACTGGTGACTCTCCCCATGTTTCTCGTGGACTGAGGCTAAATTTATATTACTTTCCCTTTCTTCATTTTTTCTTTCAAGTATCTCTCACGCTCATTGCTTGGGTGATAATTTTTAGGTACCTTTCCGTGAGCCACTTCATTATGTATTTATGTGTTAGCCAGACGGAATTGAAGTTATTGCATGGCTATTAACAATAACTTATTCTCGTATTTTTGTAAAATTATTACTTTGGTTTCGCCATTTTAATTAAATATTGAATCAACTGCTAACATATGGTCCTCGCGCGGTCAATCAAGACCAATGCAAAAGATTTACTATGATCACCTAATTTTTTTTAAAGTTATTTTCATATGTTCCATTAAATTTGCACTTACATTAAATTACGGAATAAAAAAGGCAAAGAGTACATATTTCCCAAAAATATTTACTGCCACATACTTGGCAATGAAATATTTTTAATTGAGATTTGGAGGTCATATGGCTTTAACTTTTTAATTTACACCCAAAGAGTCTCAGGTGCTTGCGTAATAGATATATATCAATCGGGGGAAGCCGGTATTAAGAAACTGCATGGTGTATACTATATTCATCTAATTGGGTTGATGAGGAGGTTAGGTGTACTGGCTATTCACCCATGGGGCCAGGAAGTGTCAGAAGTTTTCAATGATATCCCAATCCCTTTTAAGATGCAATGTGGAGAGATCTTCGAGTAAAGTAAGCCATCTGTCGGAAGGGACATCAAACTGTGTATCCTTTGGCACCTTTCACTAAGAGTTTGCAAAAGATGACGGGAGCTAGTGAAAGGCCCTTCGTTATAGTCATCTCCTAGGCCTGGGATGCACCAAGGGGTTTTATAAGTAAAAATTAACATTATGATACCCCAGGGCTTTAAGATATTTTTACGAAAATATCACATGGGATCTTCGTAGAGAAAAGACTGTTAATACGGGCCAACGATCATGCGGTGCGTATACGTTCATCTTTGTCAGAGGTCACTTAAAACGGGCCTTAAATAGGAAAACACTACAGAAGAAATCGTATTAGTGCGGATAATAGTTAATGGTTTCCAACCACGAGATCCTGAGCTCACGAGATCCTGAGCTCGAGTCCCGGCGCTAATAGAATTATTCATAAATTCTCCGATCTCAACAACAGATCTCCGATATCTACTAGTATGAGTAGTATCTTAATGCTAATACTGAATTTCTTACCCCCATTCCCTCAGCATCCTGTTCCAACCAAATTACTCATTAACCCGCAATGGCGCAAATATTGTCTGCGGGTTGCCTCACCTCAGTTACTACTACGAAATTAATTCGCACGGGCAAATTAATTGCAAATTCCGAAGTTTAAAAAACTTAACTACAGCCTTAAATAAAACAACTTGATGACAACATAATAATTTGTCTTTCACAACATAGTTTTTTTTTAAATGTTTGTTCCTTATTTATTTATTATTTTCTTCGTCCAAGCAAATTAAGAAGTGTTAGTTTATGATAGGTCACAATTTCATAAAAATTATGAAATTGTAGAAAGTCAAAATGATCAATATTTGAATTCCTTAACATCATCTTATCACATTTCCGCCAAATATTTATTCAACTATATTAGTTTTCTAGCCAAAATTATTATGTGTATGTATGTACACAGACATATATACATAATGTATATATTCTCTTCAAGAAAATATGATGAATATATGCTCGTTAGATTCCTTGGGTAACTTGGTTTCCAAAATGAAGCACACGCTTCTCACAAAGGCCCAATAGCTCTAATATACAGGTAAACAACGCGAGTTGCGAACGTATTGTTAGGCGACGGGTTGGATACTTATTTTCTGTACATCTTGTGTTTTTTCTTGAGTTGTATCTCATCATTTGCTGAAGTTTATATTGGCTACGCACTTGGTTTTGTTACTTGCACACGTGCGGCCTTTTCTTAGCTTACGTGAGTGAATCATATTCAGCTCATACATAATCTTCTGTTCTACATATATCATAATACTACATATATCATATACTACATATATCACTACGTATATCATAAAACCTTCCTTTGCTCTTCGCTCTTTTTCTTTTCACTATATACTTATCAATAGCACTTAGGCATAGATTGATCATAGCAAAATGGTTACGCTCAAACTCATCAAAATTGAGCTAGATCAAATTTATGTGCGAAATTTCATTTTTCCACTGTAATGATTTTAACCACTCGTATCTAGTCTCACCTTGCCTTTTTCTACTTTTCTCGAATTCTTGATTCTCCTATGCTACATGTGTATATCCGGTCAAAGTACTTAGACATATTTATGTTCATTGAATCCTCTTTCCACATTTTCTGGAATGATTTGCTCTCATTTTCAAAAATTAAAATTAATAATATTTACTCAAACTCGGAATGTGATGTACATGTAACTTCACCATCGCTCGTAAAACAGTGTGCTGTTATCTGTGACACGCACATCCGCTCTTAATCGTTACCACAAGAAATAGCTTAAAGGGGAAAGTGGTATTTTTTTACATAAGATTTTTCATGAATAAATTTATCTTCATAAATTCGCAAAATATTTCCGATATCTATGAAATTACTTAATGACCTAATTGTGAATCTTTTCAATAGCACGCGATCCCGTGTTTTAGTACTTCCTGATTAACCACAACATATTTACGAACTGAAAAAAATTGATTTTGGTCGCGTTCCAATTTAGGACAAATAGATTTGTTCTCAAAATATTTTCCACTCCCCGCCCGTAAGGGTAGCATCCTGGAAGCCATTCCTCTCCGCATTACATGTCCTCCGCTTTCTAACTCCGTATACTTTTACCTCCTTCCCATCATCAGTTTTTCCCCCTTCCATTTTAAACGCCTCGCCATGCAATTACCTCACCACTTCATCCCCTCACTCCTTCGATCGACTCTTTCTTTCTTTTCCAATCTCCTCCGAAGGGACCTTACACCTTCTCTGCACACTCACTCCCCCTTGCGTCCGTACATTTTCCCCGGACTTTCCCTCCACCATTTTTTCCAATTTTTCTGAGAAACCGACTGTTCGTCGATCCGTAACCCGGAGAGGCGTTTCCACGGCTCACAATACCCTCTTGGACTCATTCCATCGGAATGGATGTTTCGGGAGATAGGGTCCGCGTCAATCTCTCTCGTCCACTCAGTTTACTTTTATCCACTGAGCGCTCGGAAGATTCTGTAAAATAAATACCTCGGAAGGGCAAAAGGAATGAGATTTTTCTCCTATCTAAACTTTCAATGGCTTAAAAAAAATAAGAATGGGCGAGTGAGTAGAAAATTATCTTCATGTTTGCGGATGTAAATTTTAAAATTGGGCAACAGTAATTCGGTGACTAAAATAACGTCTCGATCGTCGATCAGAATAACAAACTAGGTTTGGACTTGTCAGCCTATAGGGTACGAATTTTAAGGCTTAAAGATTTTGAAGCTGTCAAGAGGACGTGGACGTTTTGTGAACGATAAGATCAGACGTCATCATTCACTGTCACGAAATCATCGATTGCATTATATTTACGACCGTACGGGTTGGGCAAAAGTGTCCCAAATTAGATTATGCTAAAAATAATGGTAGTAAGCGTGTTGCTTGCCATAAAAATTGTAGTAATTACGCGTGTGCTTCATGCGTCATTTATTTTCAAAATATTTTCTTCACGCATTAATAGAATTTAATATTTTTTCCGCAAAGCTAAATCATGAGGATAGATTTTGCATGAACAATTGATAGATCCCCTCGGGAACACTTCCAAATAGGCATTTAAATGATAAATTAAAAAAGAAATTATTAAAGCCTGTAAACAAATTATATATTTAAATCACGATATATTTGTGAAATAATGAAAATAAAGGAATGGTTTTTGTTTTTATTCACTGTTGTTCGTTCATAAAATATTCACGTAAAAGTTTATTATATATCTCCCATTCAACCTTAAGTATCCATTTGCTTTTACATTAATACTAAGTTAAGAATAAGTTCCAAATTAAGAGGGTGCATTCTTCAACCGTACTTTACAAATTACTCTAGGTTAAATCTCCAAGCTAATTATTTTCTAAAACATTTACTTATTTTATTCTATATTATAACATATTTTTCTTTATTTATTTTACCAATACCCTTGTTTCTAAACTTTGACTAAAATGAATCACTTTGACTATCTTGCAATAATCTAGATCTAAAATAAATGCGGTTGGGTGCACAAGAATTTAAATCAGAAAAAGAAAGTTGCCCATGGCTTTAGATACATTGCGAAGGAAATAATTAAATCTCTATTACTCGCAACGTTGATTTTTTGATAGATTAATGGCTTAGAAATTTTTAACCATCATATCATGGCAACAATATTAAGTATTAAAGCCATCTCCTCTTCGGTCTATTTTATATTCATATAATATTGGTCAGTGAAATGGAAACTACGACTAAAATATTATTATAACAAAAATAGCCAAACATTTTGCAGGACGAAACCAATATAGCATAAAAAAATACTAGCACAATCATTTGTAAACTACAACATGAATGACTCAAATGTGTAATAAATATATCAATTCCAAAGGTTTTCAATTTCCAACTATATTAGTTAAATTAGTAGTAAACTAAGCATCATATGATGAAAGATTTCTTTGCCAAAAAAAACACAAAAGGTAGTTCCCAGTTACGTAACCATGAGGAGTGAACATTTGTGTTACACATGAATATCATGAATTTACTCGTATATCATGAATTTTGGAGGAAAGAACTATGAATTCAAATTCACTGGATAATATAAAATTTCTTAAAACAATTTATATAAGTATCGTGCATTAAAACCAAAAGTAATGAAATGGTAATTAAAAATGAATACTTAGTAATGTAATGTGTGCAACGCAAACAGTATATCTTAAATAAATTTTACTCAATGGAAAAATTTTCTCCAGCAGTTACTGTATTCCCCAAATATTTTCCGTTTTTTCATTTCTAATTTTATTGTATTGTACTGTATTTTTGAAATCCCTAATGGATGAGCAAATATAAATCTTTCTTCTAAAAAGTTACTATTAAAATGAAGCTATCGAATATCAATAGCACCTAAAGAACCTATTCAATTGAAAATATCGGGCACACATATACCTAAATTTACTGACTTAGCCAATCAATTTAATTCAACTCTGGAATAAAATCGATCACGCATGTTCATAACATTTCTCTAGCTATGACGCGAATCGCCAAATTGAAGAATATTTATTGAAAAAAATATTTCTCTTATTTCCTAGTACATCATATTCATCTAGAACGCAATTTGTGCGGGAGGCTTGGACTGTCTCTCGGCATGTTCTAGGAAGTGGAGTATAGCAAATATGAAAAGGCTCCCGCTATACCTTATTTTAGAAAAATAAGAAAACTGGAAAGACCAACTAACTTAATTACCTCTTCTGATCTTTATGATTTTATGCAACGTCTCTTTTAACAAGTGAATTCATCAATTTTAAATTTATTCTCAAACGACAAAGCAGTTTATATAAATGTAACTAATTAATCAACATTTATATTATTTTTTAATCGTGGTGATTTCTCACTGATTGTTTGATTAAATCCAACCTTTTCCTCATCCAAACAGACACACAGGGCGTTTTTACATATTTAGCGATGCACTAATGCAAAAAGGACGTCTGAGTCTAAGAGTAAATCGCTATTTATGAAAGAGTACCACTTTAATTTTTGCATTTCGTTAGTTACAACATATTAAACGACGAGGTTTATTTTTCATAATTAAAAAACAAATACATATATTTGAATGTCACCAATTATATTGTGATGGGAATATCATACTTATATAAAAGTATTTGCTAATATTAAACACGTCCAAATTTTTCTTATTCAAGTTCATTTTCGCCTTAATAACCGTAACGAATCCACTATCATTCTTGATCAATGAAGCTTCATAGAAAGACTCAATGCATGTCCCTTCAGTTAAGGTAAGATAATACCGGATTATCTCTAATACCAACAATAAATATATAGAGAAGCACTACACATGTGTAGGCTATAATGAGACCTACGTCCAAGGTTAAATGAAAATGACAAAAGACGGATATGTACCATATGAATAAATAATATAAACTTGGAAACAGTCTTGGCTGCTTCAGACGACTTTTCTAATTGTGCGATAGTCTATTCCGCACATCTCGTTCGCAATTGCTTGCTTGACCTCATCTGACCTGCACTAAAGAAAAATACTACAATGCCTCAAAACTCTGAATGGAGAGGCCGTGATCGTACTCCCTGTACAAGTTAAAGGCCTCCGGGAAACCCGATAAAGGACAGCTTAACAGAAGGGAGGACATAAAGGCAATGCCGAGAGATTGAGAGACTAAGACAAAGAGGGAGAGGGAGGAAGGCCCATTTATCAACTCTCATCATCCTTCTCATGTCTCCTGTTACTCAAAAGGTTACAACACGGGGGACCCCTTTTGTCCTCAGCCACCGGCCCGCCCTCTGGCCCTTCCTTTGCCTGTTTGAGTAAACGTCACGGATATATCTCTTACTTCCATCCTTTGTCTTTCTCCCCTCTTTCCCCTCACTCTCTCTTTCTTTTGTTGACTCGACCTTCTCGTTCTTCCTTACCAACTTTCTACTCTCTTTGCCTAACATCCTCTCACCCCATTTGACCATTAAAGACTGCCGGAGATGCATCATGCGGGCCATCTTCCCCCCCTTTTAAAAAAATCAACTCCCTTAAACTTTTCAAGCTCTTTGTATCCTTTCACGCTACGTACATATTCAAAGTTCACAGACTGCGTGAAGTGGTGGAAAAAAGAGAGCAAAGGAGTGCGTTCTGCTTTCCACTTCTCACTTCTAAGCTTAGGATTAAAATTTTCGCAATCCACCCTTGGCATTCCCAAGATTTAAAAACGAATTTTTTTATAAATAAAATGCTAAATCATAGTGATTATACGCTGTTGATAATTAAAATGATATTACCCAATCATTCTCTCCAAACTGTCGATCTTGTGGGTTTTGTCCGTTTATTTGAAAGCCAATAGGTTGAAGGGAAGTTGCATTAAATTTTGGTCTCGGACCCTGAGGAATCTGATGACGAAAGAAGACTCATGTAAAAAAATATCTTTGGGAATCGTCTTGAATTCAATTATTTATTAATGAAAAATTCAGTTGTCTTAAAAATTTTCATCATGCCATTTTCAAGCTAAAACTGTCTAGAAATTTTAACTGCCCCATTTCTGTTCAATTGAACGCCGAATTTATCTATAAAAAGGTAAAATATGAAGACTTTGCCTAGTTAAACACAACTAGTATTTCAGAGGGAATACTTTAATCAGTGATTGATAGAAAGTCAACAATTTAAATTTTCTTCTCCAACATGCATGCTTCAGCGATTCCTTGAATGGAGATAATCACATCTGACAGGACAGACCACTCGGTAAAGTGGTTAGGAAATGAATAAAATCAGATTGAAATAGCCATAATGTCAAAGACGAATACGTACCGTTAACTTTAGTATTTCTCTTCATGAGGTATCATTTCTTGTGTCTGAGGGTTTCACAAAAATAATGGTATTTTGCCAATTTTCTTTCGTCTCCTCGTGGAATCCCGAAGATTTAACCTCGAACTTAAATTTACAAATAAAAGCTAAATTTCATACTTGGTCAGGTTTTCATTCTAATAGATCAACAAAATCGTTTCTGTTAACATTCCATTCAAAAAACCAATTTTGCACTAAATGTTCCATCACGTTTTTTATTAAAAGAGAAAGTAATAATAAGATCTCCTTAGATACATAAAAACATTCACTTCAGACCATTATCTGTATGGATGAAAACATATCCATTTTATTGGATTAAAAAACAATTAAATGTTTTTTTCCTGATTAGGATAATCAAAGAATATACCATATTGTATACATTATCAGCTCTAATATTGATTGGAGGGAGGAAGAAACATCTTATTGTGAGGTATACCAGAAGAAAAATTCCATTTCGCACTCGACTATCACAATGGTTGACAAAGGTCCAGCTCAAGTATTCCAGGCTTTTTTGACTGCTTGGCGCAAACTGAAAAGATAACATTGGTCTCCCGGGGCCTTTTGGCATAGCTTTATTTACATTATTACACGGTAATGGACCGGATAAGGTAGCTTTTGGATGGACACAACTACCAAATGAATATTTTGTGAATCCTAACAAAACACAAAATTCAGCAACCTACTCCACATCAGGTCCATCTTCATCCCTGAGTACTTTCTTCCTCCCTTCATCCCGTCCAACATCCCTATCCTGCTCCTTACCTTTCCTCGTTTGCCTAACATTTTCCCCTCTATTACAGTCTTCAACATCCCACTGCCGGTCAATACCCCCTTTATCCACTTTTCCTGCCTCCATAGGATTTCTCCCGGCAAACCCCTCTCTTCACCCACCATACCAAGTACTTCCTCATTTGTTTTCTTCTCGGTCCATTTCACCTTCTCCATTCTTCTCCACACCTGCATTTCAAAAGCCTCCAGTCTACGTCTAACCTGCTGCTTCAATGACCACGTTTCCGCGCCGTACATAGCTACGCTCCATAGCAAAGAATTAACGAGTCTTTTCTTAGTATCTATATAAATACACACACACACACACATATATATATATATATACATATATATATATATATATATATATATATATATATATATATATATATATATATATATATATATATATACATATATATACATATATGCATAAAATAATATTTTGTATAATTAGCATATAGATTAAAATATATTTTTAACAATCATTTCAAGTTTTAGAATAAGAAGAACCCCGCAGTGTCCAGCATTTTGCCAATAATTGTTGCCTAAGAATATAGTCCATCGGTGCGTTCTTCGAGATTCAAAGCAAACTGCATTGAGAAAGCGAATGCATACCTGTATGACTTCTGTAAACAAGAAAAAGAATAAAACCACATATGCCACAAGATTTTGGTTTATAAAAGGTAATTTTTTCTTCCTTTTGCAGCATGGGCAAAGATGAGGGTATCCAGAGGCCTCCCTCGAAATTGAACCCGCGCGCTCCTGTCAAATATCCAGCGCTCTACCCACTGAACTATCAAGTCCCCCTTCCCCTTATATGGTGATTTAAAAAATATAAAAGGATGACAATATCAACAAAAGTTTAATATACACAAGCAATGTAACTGACATATTCAGAATTTGGCTTTTGAATGAAAGGTTTCAGTATGATTCAAATTATACTTGATATATCTGCATGGAACGAAAACATTTTCTTAGATGGTAGAGATCTTTTATACTATATGATGACAACGGTTTAGGAAAGTTTCCTTTGAAACCGTTTCCAACTCCTCTTATTTATTCTGATCCATTGCAAAAGATACGCTTTTTCATTTAAAATTGCATATCTTATCTTCGAAATACGTGGCTACAATAAATGACATGTTTTTATGACTCAGCATCGTAAATGTTTGACTTGGAAGTATTCATCACATAAGGCTGAAATTCTCAAGAGACAGAGTAACCCTGAGATTCAAATTCTATCGATCCAACTCATTTGAAATCACTGATATCTTTAAACTCATTCTTTTTTCTCCTTCTACTGCTTAGCATCGCTTTGGTAACAAAGACATTCGATTGGTAAATATTATTGGCCGAAATATTTTCTACTTTTCTTTCTCTCTTCGTACGCATTATCTCATTCAAAACTCGAAGTTTTACTTAATTAACACATAAAATATAAAACAAATTTACGTATTTTTATTTTATAAAAAACATAATAGAAAATTCAACATGTTTACACTTGACATACCTCTTTTAAGCTCATCACTAATTCTAATATCTTTGGAAAGGAAGAACATATCGTTAGGGTCATAGATGCCATTTAACATTTCTTTATCCACCAAAATGGGAGACAAACTTTGTCCGAATTGTGAATTAGAAAATTCAGAAATGGGAAGAACTGAAAATAAAAAATAATTGAAAATGTTTTATTGAATATTATCAACAAGTTAAAACAGCGCCAAAAAACGGGTAATATTGGTATGATTTCCATGAATTTGGGCTCAAGAGGTAAGAAAACATCTGAGTAAGGAATACAACGTAAGGCACAATGTCCCCGAAGAAAAGAGTATGTAATAATATGTCAAGTATATTTCCATTATATGGAAGAGTCTACTGTCATTAGATATTTTAAAGAGAGGGTGGATAGTTTAAAAAGTCGAGTAAATATTTTAAAATAACAATCATATCTAATTATGTTAAAATAAAATACGTCAAATTTGTTCAGCATTTTGAAACATCACGCAGGTAGTTGGAACGCCAAAGAAAGTAAATATTTTCCAACAATGAGTACAAGATTCTCTGGCAGAATTTCACGGGTATCACAAAACATCTGGCAAAATTTCAACACTCAATCGTATCCCGACAGGGGGGTGGGGTGTTCCTTGAAAATGATGAAAATTGGTGGGATTATATAAAAACTCTGAGCGACATATTTTCTCTTTGGGGTATCTGGATATTTAAAAAAATAAAATGCATCCACCATCAGCCACGGTATAACTTTTCTACCCAAGGAAGTCATTTTTTACCGTGTACATTCATGGTTATCCATGGTTATCCCAGATTCAATCGCTAAACCAGAATGCTTGAGGACAACCGATGGGGCCACAGTCATTAGATATCTACAGTCACCCAACAGCAGAACACTGGTGTGTCTCTCCACCCGCTCACTCACTCTCATTTCCTTCTCTACGGGGGACACCTCACGTTACATACTAATCCGCGTTCTTCTCCGAGCCATTCACCTTCGTCCCCAATCGACGCTCACCGTCTCACCGACGACTTTAATGTCTCTTCGCCCCGCTCTTCCTCTTTGAAACCTCCCACCCCTTGCACCTCCGGCCCCCCTCGGATGCCCTCGCCGCTTGACCTTTCAACCCCCTCAATCGTCTCGCTACTTGCGAATCCAAGTCGCCTTCAATTCCACCCACCTTTCCCTTTTCAAACCTCCACCGCATCACTTCACAACCCTACGGCGAAGCCGGCTGGCCCCGCTCGCAGCTAGATTTCTCCTCCCCCCTTGACGCCATCCTCCTCCCGGCCTCCGGTGCCCTCCCAATTTCTTCCTCCCTTTTGCCTTAAAGACGTCTCCACTCCCAGCCCCACCCTGCCGCGCCCGTCGCTCCCACCAGAGCCCTCGCTTCTCCACGCACGATCCTCCCCAATCTCCTCTTTCGCTCAGCCTTACACGATGTCCCTCGGTCAAATCCCGACGCCTTTTCCACCTCATTTCGTTCCTGGCCATCTGGCGAAGGGGACAAGGAGGAAGAATAGAGGGTTGGGAGGCGGGGGGGGTCAAGGAAACGGTGGAGGATCTTCGTTGAGGAGACGCAATCCAACGACCAGGAGGAGAGAGAAAACTAGAGGGGAAAAAAGAGAACGGAGGAGAAAGAAGTGGAAAGTTGGGGGTGGAGACAATGCGGTAAAATTGGAAATTTGAGGGGGATGGAGAAGAAAATTGGTCTAAGGGAGGGGGTGGGCCAGAACGAAAGGGAGAAAACGGAGAACCGCCGGAGAGCGAAAGAGGGAGAATAGGTTATGACAACGCCGTTGGATAATGACGCGACGAAGAGGACCTGACCGAGGCATTGGGAATTTTTTATCCTTTGGCCTTTGAAGTTTTTTAATGAACTCGCTGCATTTCCTTACATGGAAAATATTCACAAGTATTCCTCGCAGCCAACAACAAGCCCCTTTATGCCGAATGTGAAAAAAATGTATATTGCCGATGTAATTAGGGAAATAGCCGACACATTTTTGAGATGACATTAGGTACTTGAAGCGTAAAAGATCATCAATAGAAAATTCGTGCAACAAAAGCAAAATATATATTTTTTTTAATTTTGAGGAAATGAACCGGAACAGTTTGATGCATTAAATTTAACAAAATTTCTTATACCTAGTTTTCACTTGAAGCATTCAGTATAATTGGGACCACCTTTTTGAACACAAAATTAAAACGTGATTGATTAAAATTTTGAAGGTAATTTTTTCAACGAGTAAAAAACAATGGTGATATCCATAATGCTACAAGGCGATCGCATGAAATTTTTTCAACCCAAGGAAAACCGTTAGGATACATAAATACATAGGCACACTCAAAGACTTCCGCAGATTCTGTGAATATTATTGTGATAAACCTTTTTAATGCGTGTAACCAATATCAAAGATAGCGAGCCATTCAGTTGGAGAATTGAAAATTGTTTGTAGGAGTTACGAACTGCTCATCATTGCAGAATTTTTGAAAACTTGTTTTCTTTTTCATGGAAAAATAAATCATTTCATTACAAATGAATGTGTTTAACCTTAATTTATTTTTTCCAGCCTACTGGAATATTAAAAAAGCAATTCTTTCTGGTACTTTGATTCACCAATTTTAGTTAAATTAAAAACAAATATTAAAGTTTTTCGAAAAAGAGTGGAGATTTAATGACACCATATGCAAAAGAACTGAGCAAGTATTGCGATGCTATTTAAACTGTTATTAGTTGAGTATATCATATGCAGTACATGGTCTAAAGATATATAAGTATGAATAAATAATTACGACACCCCACTGAAATTTTGACATTGAAACGTCAAAAGCGGGTGCCCAAAATGAACTTGGATCCTTGAAGTTAGTTGAGCTTATTGTCGCATTTATGTAACCTGCTTGCCAATGAACCAGATCAATTGACTAGCTAGAGAAAAGGAACATCAATATTGGAGATATTTCTTCCATTGAATTAACATAACCTAGATAAAATTACACACGCAACACTCGATTTCATCCAATATTCACCAGAAACTCATACTTCAATAATTGTTGCAATTGAAATAACGTTTTTCCAATCATTCATTAAAGTTTCCTCAGCTCTATCAACACCTACATTTTCTCACGTTTTATGAACATAAGAACACAGTGTACCCCTGTACAGCAGAGGTACCACTGTACCACTACTGGTTAACCAAAATTATATTAACCTCCACACTATCTAACTTTTTCAATCAATTTTATGTCTTTAGAAAACGAAATTAGTTTTGAAATGTGATGTTAGTATAATTTAAAAAGCCCGTACATAAAATAACGCCACGTGATTAGACCACATTTTCTTTTGATCTTTCATTCAACGACTTTGTCGAAATCTTATGGGCATCCTATTTATTTTCATTCTCTCCTATTCAAGTAACGGATGGAGTTCATAATATAACCGCCAGGACGTGTGTAATTTTTCACTTGGTGAAAGTTATTTCTGTCCATTCCGTCATGCTCGTTAAACATTGTGCATAATTAGGTTTTGTATAGACGTTAGCAGGAAAATAACTCATCAAATTTACCTCTATGCGTATCTTAATATAATTGAGGACCAGGAACGATACTCGCCGGATCCGAAATAATATTTCAACACGGAAATTTCGGAGCTAACGGAGCGAAACTCGCCGCGCGCACGGGGTTCGAGGGAGGGGCGGGCATCCCTCCACGAGCTTGCACGTTTGATGCACATGGCCCCATGGACGAGTTGAAAAAGAAATTAACGCCACCAGACCATAATATTAAAAAGTCGACGGGACGAGAGCACTGAAGCCATGTGGCACAAGGAATGGTGACGTGGAGGGGAGGGAGAGACGGGCAAGATGAGAGGGAGCGAATATTGGCCCTGGGTGAAGCATGCTAGAATGGAAGGGACGAGGAGTGGGCGGGTGGAGCGAGACAGGGCCGCGGGGAATGAGGGATGGTTGGGTGAGTGTTGGGGGATGTCGGATACGTTGCAACAGCTCAGTAGAAGCGAAGGAAAAAGGAATATGGGAAAGTGTGGATTGTGACGAAAGAGGAGGACATGATAAAAAAAAGCTCGACAGCGATTATGTAAATAAGCGACACAAACTTTGGGAGAGAAAAAAATATAAACATTGCCATGATTTGAAATTTCAGGCTTGGTGAGAACGGAAATATACTGCAAAATAGAACACGATCATCACTATTCATTAGGCGTAATTAATATTATTCAATCCTAATGAGAAAGAAAATCATGGACGAATAATACAATTGAAAGAGGACTCGAAACTGAAAACCTAATGGAGCGTAAAAAAAGAATATTCATTTTTAAATGTTTTAGACGCATTTATGGTATCACAACATAATGGTTGAAATGGTTGAATTTCCAGGTCAATCGCGCGACACCCTCGCCACTAATTAGTCGTCTGCCCAAGCTAATGTGCTCCACAGTGCATTAATTGGAACTAATTAAATGCAAAAAATCACAGTCTGCATATTTACCTAATACCAAAAGCCAAGGAGCATTTACATGAGGCGCATAATTTATATTCAACTGTAAAATGAAGGGTTTAATGTTAAAAGTATAAATTTGAAGTTTTGCGTGGTCCATCATTATTTTGGACGCAAGGTATTAAAAAAAGAATATTGGATCAAAAGGAAATTAGCTAATAAATTTTGAAGGCAAATCAAGAAAAATTTCGAAAATATAATATTCATATTTTATTACAATGGTAGCTCAGATAAAAAAGAACACAATACGATGGCGGAAGAAAAAATTTCCTAAATCCCGCTAGTGGAAATGTCTCACTTTGAATTTTCTCGTGCATTAGTTTCAGAAAAGACGTCAGGGAAAACGGAAACGAAGTAATTTTGTTGCCTTGGATGTATGTAGTTTCCAGTCAGTGAATATAAAAAACATCTTTAGTGACAGAAATAAACCTTGAAAAATAGTGATGGAATAGAAATTCAACGATGGATATTATTATGAACAAAGTGAATAATCATCATTAAAAATAATTATATTCACGGAACTACAATTTATTCTTTGAAAACCGATGAAGCTCATATGTTGAAAAAGAATCTAATTTTTATCGTCTAATATCCAGTGATATAAAAGTCCAAAAATGTATATCCACGCGGAATTCATTTACCGTTTCACGTTCATCGGTATAGCTGTTTTTAATCATATATTTTATTCATGCATTCTCTTAATTTTCCCTAAATACCTTGAAATAATATTAATTAATGATTTTACATCTGACAGATAGTATGCATTTTCCTTTACAATCCTATAGCAACTACCTTGTATTAAAAAAATGTAAACATTTCACCATCATTGATATACATTACTACGTGTGTCAATGCATATCTTTTTCCAAAAAAAATCAAGGGCTTTGACATATTTCTTGCTTCAAGTATATTAAGTAATTCTGCGCATACCCTCGCATCAAATCCCCTTATCTTTTCTAATTCTTACAGTGCTTCTTTACACTATGGATTTATTATCTATCAGAGTGTAATTCTCTCACCATTCTCTCCTATTTTTTATTAACTACTTAATTTTGTTCTTCGAGTTACATTTTGTATATTTTAACATTCCTATTTACTCCATTCTCCACCTAAGTCCCATTTTTCTATTCGCCCGCGACTATCCTATTCCAGTAATATTAGTGTTACATCCCTGTTCACCCATTTATTAAAATATGTACATATTGCTTTAAGCACGTACAGTTGAGCTACTCATCACATCTTAAAGGATACTATTATCCTAAAGGAAAGTGTTTCAGAGAGTTATACCACTAATTAAACGAAGAAATCGGTTTTTGGTATCCGGTATGTTAATGAAGGACAATGAATACGAGTGTATCGTTTAACATTGTGCATTATTACACACTATAATGGAATTAAACGGTAATATCATCAGTAAGTAAGAACGTGGTCATTCCTCTATTGATTTAGCATTCGAGGAAATTTTGTTTTTCAAAGTTAGATACTCTCACCTACTCTTTGAAATGGCATATAAGAACCTAAAAAACCTGCAGATGGTTTTCTCACCTGAATATGGTTTAATTATGCTTTAAGATCGTGTATCAGAAGCATATTTAGTGCTGAAAGGATTTTCTGGAAGAAAAGAAATTGATTAGTTTAAATTCAGCTTTGCGAGACGAAACAACGCTTGCCCTGAGCTGCACTTTGTCATTACAAACAGTCTTATAATGTAGGGTTTTTACACGTTAAATCCTGAATTTCATCATCATTGCATAATTTATTCCGGTCTTTTGAGCAGAACGCTCAAAGGATATTGAGCATTAGAAGTGACGTAAATCCCAAAGGAAGAAAGGCGGAGAAAGGTACGGGGAGAGGTCAGATGGCAGTGAAGGGGAAAAGGAGACGAAATGTTAAAGGGCACGCTTCGGATGAGAGGGATGGGAAAACGGAGGCAAAGGACGAGGGGGATTCAGATGGAAAGAAACGGAAAAGGGCGCAGTCGCAAGAGGGCCAAGGAAGGGAAAAGGAACGATGCACTGAGGGACACGTCAGGTGGAAAGAGTGGAGGTGGAAGGCGAAGGAGGAAAAGAATATGTAGGGGTAGATGGTCTCTTCGGACAAAAATCGTCAATGTAAGCAGAAAACCTGACGTGACAGTAGAGGAGTGGGCGGGAGGCGTATTGGTGAAGTAGGAAAAGGGGGAGCAAAAAAATTTGGAAAGACGGAATGTTCTAAGGAGCGCAGAGAAAAAGAAGGAAACAGAGAGCCTGGATATGCCGAATCGGTTGAGGAGGGAGGGGGAGGTAATAAGAGGCGAATTGAGAGATCAAGAAGGAAAACTTCTCCTACTGGGAAAGGAGGGAGTTGAATGCATAACAAGATGGAGGGGGGATGATGATGTTGATGATGGGAGGAAATAATTGCCCGGAAAGTTTTAACCATAAAGAGTCACGTGGGGAGGAGGGGAGTGGGAGAGGGTTGGAAAAGAGGAACGGGGGATAAGAGAGAAACTGAAGTGGAACTGGACGAAAAGGTTTGCGTGGACTTGGCAATATCCATCTCTCAGCCCGTCCACTCGTTCAACCATCCATCTAACCAGCCTTCCCTCCGGCACAAGCACCCTTTCTTCATCCCATCACTCCCCTTCATACCCTCCACACTCGCCTTCCTGTCCATTTTTCTCCCTTTATACCTCTTATTCCGAAATCTTAAAACGGCCGCCGGACCTCTCTCCGAATCTTACTTCTTACAGCAAAACAGGCCTCACGAAGATCAAGAAGATCATGTTCACCCGACCCATCTCGGAGAACTATACGAGCGTGAGCGCATAGAAGGGAGTATGTATATATGCATATGATAATATGGAATTATATATTTAAATATATATATATATATACACACACGCACCAACGAGTACACATATGTATCCACAGACAGTCTCTGTCCCTTCTTCTCTCCAACATCTCACATGAGTGAACGAGCGAACCAATTTCGCTCTCAATAGGACGAAGAAAAACTCCTCAATCCCTTTGGAACGTCCCGCCCAAATGTCACCCACACCTTTTCGCCCGCCCGCTCTCTTTCATTTTCCGACTATCCTATCTTGCTAACAATCCGACTTTCATTTTTTTATCTCTTGCCATTTCTCTGTTTTGCGATTTTTACACATCCCGATTTTTCCACTCATTTCTCCAAATTCTCCTCCAGATTCCTCATTCCATTTCCCTCTAGAAGGCTATCGGTGAGACCCCTTTCACTTGATGCCCTTCGTTCACGGGCTTCTACAACACCGCATACTGTTCTCCACAGAATAACGGGAGTTAAACGCGATTCGAGCAAATTCTTTATGTTATCTTCTACCGAGAGGTAGGTAATATAGGTGTAAAGCTAGAGGTAAGATCAAAATTTATTTAGGTTTTATGTTTGTATTCATCTTTTGAATCGCTCAAATGTCAACTTGGTAAGTATACACAAACAAGTAATGCTCCTTCATTTTTTTTGCAATATTCCTCTAAACTTTAGCATGGAACCTAGCATAAAAATGAATTGCAATTTTTTAATCACGATTATACACAAATTTTGGCATGTTAGTTTAATAAAAGATTGTAAAACGTATACATAAGGGACAAATATTAAAATGAATGCCTACTTAATTGCTCAAAAGTTGATCTGAGTAAAGTAAAATCAAAATTTCTAAAAATTAAATGATGAAATGTGTTGATAACAGATGAACATCTGCAATATACATATCGTGCTAATTATTTTCTTTTAGACTAGGTTGACAGATATCTTGTTTTGCTAATACTAGGACTCGAGGAAAGTATTGCCTCAGAAACTGCAATAATAGGCAATGTAAGCATGAGCATTAGCTGTGACAGGATAAAAATTCACCTTAAGCATATGCAGGCATGATCCATTCTCCGATAGCTCATAGAGGATTTGAATGGAAATAATTTACATAAAGGAATGTTTCGAGTGAAGAGCAAAGTTTACGTGCCACAATTAATGTAAAACTCTATTAAATGAAAGTTTACTCTGGGGAACGTTAATTGTCGACCGTTACATAAGGATAATGCTAACTGTTGACAACTAAAATTTCCTCTCTCAGATTTAATAAGGAGCATTTAGACTGAATGACACTTCGTGAGCTAGAAATGACAAATATTTTCTTTCCTTTTATGCATTTTATTTCCAAATATACTCCAACAACTCTCTAGGAAATCAGTAACAGCCTCTCAATAATAAGAACCTGTTCTCATGCGTTATCCTGTTCACAGCGATAAATGGAAATCATTTTGCCCGACGCGTTTTGAAGCCAGGTGGAGAGCAGTTAAGTGAGTGCATAACAATTCAAATGAAGAGATACATACTATCAGCGGGTGAATTAGCCGAAAACATTTTCACACCAGGCTGTAGCTACATGAATTAAACTTCGCAGACGAATTAAGCATCCTAGTGAACGCATGATTGGCCCAATTGCTGCCAAGTTTGAAACCTGCTAACATTTAAGCCTACTCAAACGATCCAGATTATTTTCTGTGAACAGGATTATTCTTAAAAAATTGCTTCTATCTTGGATATATCTTTAATCTCAAATAAAGATCCGAATATTTCGAAAATTAGAAATTTCACACTAAACAAATCCAAAAGATATCAAATATCATAAATGAAATTTTTCTTGAAGCAGAAAAAAATTTAAGATTTTGTTAATTCTCCGTCTTAAATATCAAAATACAGTTGAACGTTATTGGCATTAATTGGATCGTGGATAAAATCCGCGCTCTACACTTAAATTGAACAGCAACAGGGAACTCACCGAAAGTAAGATATCACACCTTTCAAGAATACACATACGTAAACAATAATGCATTACAGCCCTTGATATAATGAATAATTTTTCTGCAGCAAAAAACACAATATTATTTGCGGAAGTGACTAGATTATGATAAACAAATCCGAAAGTGGTTTCCCACCGAAATGGAAAAGCATCATATAATGGTTAACAAAATATTTATATCGTTCATCAAATAGAAATTCTCAAGGGAACACTTGTAATTCAGAATAAAAAGATAATATATGAGTAATCCAGCTTTTATAATGAAGCAAAGTCATTCACTTCATCGGCATTTATTTCGAAAATACTCGGCAATTTTGTGCTTGGGTTTTTTTCCCAGCGCACTTTCCAAAGCATTCCCATCCCGCTTCGTGATTCACCCGTCGTTCGATCCGAATTCAGAAATTTTATCGTAAGCAGATGAACCAAAAACGAGTATTTACCGTTTCTTTCAGCGGCAATAAGGCCCGAGGCAAATGACTCTCGGCCTTTAGAACCGCCATACCCATTTCTCCACTCTATTCCGCGATTGTTCGCACGCTCGTCATGCTTTCGAAGACTTCTTCCTCCACACGACTTTTCCATTCCTCTTTTTATTTCTTTAGCCCTTGTTTTCAATCATCTTCATCCTCCCTCTCATTCTTTCATGCTTTCACCCAAACTAGGCCGATTTCAACAAAATGAATGCAGCAGAAGGTTAAAAGTCTCTTTCGACCGTCTGTTCTTTTTCATAAACACATTCTCCAACCTCGGCACAAATGCTTCAGTTTAAATGAAATCTAAAATCTTCCATTAGGTCAAATCGATCGAGAGAAATCTTTAACTGATGAAAAAGTTTTAAATGATTCATTTTTCACTCTTTAATGAATAGTAAATTCTTCATCCGTAGTAGTAGTTTTTAGGGGAGGCGACCGACAGCTAAGGTCATTTGCGCCACAGGGGATGCACAGGAAAGGATGAAGGGGGGAGAGAAACCCGGCGTCGGCATTAGCCTACTCTTTACGAGGGGCGCCAAGGGGTCCCCAGTTTAACTTCCCATCCGACGGACGGCGTACTCACTCAAAGTGCCCTCCACAAAGCGCCTCGTAAGTAGGGATCGAGATACCTCTGAAAAATATTCAACACCGCGCCTTGAACCCGCGCCCTCAGGGTGGGAAGCCAGTACGTTAGCCGCCGCACCATCTCGATCCCGTTCTTCATCCGTAATCAGGGAGTTTTATCTTGTGTAAAATATATTCATCCAACCAGAAGACGATTTTAAAGGTTGCTTTTTTCAACTAATGAAGTAATTCTCTGCTTTTTCCAGGTTATATACTATATATATATATATATATATATATATATATATATATATATATATATATATATATATATATATATATATATATATATACACAGATTCCATCAAAATTCTACCCATTTCATTTGAACAAAAATAACTCCCATATTGGTTCCCACCCGCCTCCAATTTTTCTTTCCCTAAAACTAACTTAACTTATCAGCTTACGAATCATTAGTCCAGTTCCTTCTACCATATCATTTATCCCATCAATGCGTATTTTATCCCCGTTTCTCGAGAATCTCGTTAACGTTTTGTATTTCTCTTCCTGATGTGTGGTTCTCTACAGTATAATCCCTTTTCTTTGCATTTATTTCCTTTATTGCACATTATAGGCAGTTTTTACTGTATACCTTTTCTTTATAGTTTTCTTTGCTATCGCCATAAATATTTTTGCGCCTTTTGCTGTCTTTTTTACTTTATCGCGCCATTTCTCCTGTCCACATTCTGCATCCTTTCTGTTTGTCTCTAACTGTTCCTCTTCTCCTCCTCCTTTTATTTCGTTCCTTCTTTTCTCTTCGTCGTTACTTGCATATCATCTTCTATCCCTTCCTTTACCCTCCCCCCGCTACACCTCCCTTCACTCCCTCTTTGTCAGCACCAAAAATGCAATACAATGGTATCCGTTGGCCTCTCTGCCTCTCTCTAGTTCCCTTCCCCCACTCTCTTTGGAAATGGAATGAGGTCATGAATAAACGCATTCCCTCAGGCGAGGCAGGCCTCTCCTGACACAGCATTCCATACCCTATTTTATCAGAAGAAGACCACTCTACCCTCCCTCTCCTTTCCCCTCTTTCCGGCATGAAGCGGCATGGAAGAATGTCGACGATATCGATCGCTCATATATTTATTTATACGGAAGAGCGACCTCGGAGTATTAAATGTTTGCTCGAGTTAAATCGGTCGTTCTTGTACAATTGCATATTTTCCAATCGAATACGCAATCTAAACATTCGAGCGGATACATTAAGTATTAATAAAATTGGATATTCTCCAATTGGTAAAGTTTGGACATAGAACCGTGCCTTGATTATGGAAAGGAGTTGAGAATGCTAGGTACATTGTAGCGCATCATTGTAACCCTGGCTTAACCCCAATGTCAATGCGGTTGGCATACTATGCTTAAATGGACGAATTAAAACAAATTTCCAATCGCAATATACCTAGTTCCTAAAGTACCTATAGGCATAAACGAGTATACATGAGTTTATATGAGTTTACACGAGTTTATATGAGTATACATGTAGACAAAATGCAAATGTGTTTTATTATATTAATCGTCAACAGCACTTTTGTACCAAATAAGGCAGTAAATATGTCAAAGATACCACAATAAATTACAGCATACGCAATAAAAAAGAATATTAAGTTCTTAGGGAAAACTTGGAAATTAATCTCAATAACAGCGTCACAGTCTTATTTGTAGAAATATCATGCTTTCCTCATCAACACCATGTTATTTATAATTAATGTACAATTTTATTTTATATTATTTTAGCATTTAAGAAAAGCCTTTTGCAACTACATGCAAGATGATTATTTGCATGATATATTCTTCGGGCTATACTTTAAAGGCTAAGAACTGAGTGTGCCCGAAAAAACACCAATATTCAGCAAGAGTTCATCACATGCTTTTATGTTACTTCGCACACAACGATATATGTATTTAAATATATACATATATATATATATATATATATATATATATAAATTTACATTATAAATATATATATATTTAAATTATATATATATATATCTTTTAAAAAAACCCCTCCTCGGACTACAACCTTGACGTGGTGGAAGGGCTTGTGCGTTCCGATGACCCCTAGAGCTGTGCTGGCGGAAGTAATAATTATTGCTCCTGGTAGGGTCCCCCATGCCAGATAGGTCGAAGGTTAGGAGCCAGACGAAAGGTGGTCCACGCAGCGTCTGTTCCTCAGTGAGGCGGCTGCAATGGCGTCTGACCCCATTGGGGCGGCCAGTAAGTGATGGTGTCACGTTAAAAACACTATTGAGGAAGGCAACGGGAAACCACCTCAATTATCATTCCCAAGGTTTACATGATGGACTATACAGATATTTTAAGTCCTGGCAACTACGGGGCTCAGCCCAATCGGCCGTGTGTCGTGCCCGGCAGCGGGGGAGGCAAGGCTTCCGCGGCCGTCATCCCACGAAACCCTTGCAAGGGAAAACCAGCAGCAGCAGGACAGAAGACGCAGGAGAAGAAGACCACATTAGTTAGAATAGGAACGTGGAATGTTAGGACAATGATGAGGACAGGGAAATTCGAGAATGTTAAGCGCGAGATGGAAAGGGGAAATATCGATATTTTAGGTCTATGCAAGGTGAGATGGAAAGATAGCGGGGATTACTGGAGTGATAGTTATAGAATAATATACAGCGGCGGGGACGAGAGCCAACGAGGGGTTGCCATAGTATTAAATGAAGAGGTAGGAAGAAGCGTAGTCAGCATAGAGCAGGTAACGGATAGAATACTACCAGTAGAGATTAAAGAAGAACTGACGAACTTGGTTATTATTCAGGTATACATGACACCGAGCAACCATAAGGAAGAAGAGGTCGATAGGATGTACGATCAGTTAGAGGGCATGATCGAGTGCGTTCCTGCAGGGAAACATTTGATAGTGATGGGGGATTAGAATGTGACGGTAGGCGAAGGAAGAAATGGTGACGAGGTCGGGGACTACGGATTAGGTATGAGGAATGACCGCGGAGAGAAAGCAGTAGAGTTTTGCAGCAGACAGGGCTTAGTCATCACCAACACTTGGTTTAGACACCACAAAAGACGGAGGTATACATGGAAAATACCAGGTGACTCAGAAAGGTATCAGCTAGATTATATCCTGGTTAGAAAGAGGTTTAGAAACAGTGTGATAAATTCGCACAGCTTCCCGGGAGCGGATGCGGACTCTGACCACAATTTAGTGGTTATGAAATGTACCGTCCGTTTTAAAAAGATAAGGCAGCGGCGACGAGTCAGAATATGGAATGTAGAAGCATTGAATGGTTTGAAAAGGAAGGAGTACCAACAGGCTGTAGATAAAACAATGGCGGACGGTAAAGAGCTGAGTATTATCGAAGAAAAATGGGACAGTATTAAGAAAGGGTTGTCTAAAGCTGCAAAAGACACTATTGGAACCGTTAACACTAAAAGGACTAGGAAACCATGGATCACGGATGAGATGATTACAAAGATGGATGAGCGGAGAAAATGGAAGAATGTAAATACAGAATTAGGTAAAATGAAGTACAAAGAATTGATCAATAAATTGAGGCGGGCAACAAATAAAGCAAAAGAAGCATGGTGGAAGACGCAGTGCGAGGATGTGGAAAGTCTGCAGAGGAAGGGTGATATCGGTGCGCTGTACAGTAAAGTTAAATCTTTATCGGGATGTAAGAAAGGGAGATCAACGATAGCAGTTAGAGATAAGGTGGGTAAGGTAATAGTTGACGCAGGGAAGATCCAAGAGAGATGGAAGGAATATATTTAAGAACTGTATAGTAAAGAGCTTAGACCCACAAAGTTAGACATAGAAAAGGAACATGACGTAGAGGAAGATAGCTTGGGTCCAGGCATACTAGACAATGAGATAGAAAGGGCATTAAGGGATATACTAAATAATGCGGTGGGGGTGGATAACATTCCCGCGGAACTTTTAGGCTTAGGAAATCCTAGAAAGCTTAGGAAAATGTGGGAGGAAGAGGCTATATGGTCTGATCCGTAGTATTTATGAGGAGGGAATCTGGCCGGAAGACTGTGAAATCAGTTTTAGTTCCTATTCCGAAAAAGGTAAAGGCCACGTCATGTGAGGACTAAAGGACAATTAGTTTGATATCCCACGCAGCTAAAGTTGTTCTCAGGATCATAAACAAAAGGATAGAGAGTAGGGCAAATGATTACTTAGGGGATGATCAGTTTGGGTTTAGAAAGGGGAGAGGTACGCGTGATGCCATTGCAGTAATGAGACTATTAATCGAGAGGAATATAGAAAACAACCAGGAGGTATTTGCTTGTTTCGTAGATTTCGAAAAAGCGTTTGATAGATTGAATTGGGAAAAACTAATGAGTATTCTGCAGAAAATAGGAATAGATTGGAGGGAAAGGAGGCTAATCCGCAGCCTGTACATGTCTCAGACTGCTCAGGTGCGGGTGGGAAACGGGGAGTCAGGATGGGCCGTGTTAGGAAGGGGTGTAAGGCAGGGTTGCCCATTATCACCGTTGCTGTTCAACCTGTATGCAGAGAAAATGACCAAAGAGGCATGGGAAGAACTGGAGGTAGGAATGAAAGTCGGCGGGAAATTCGTAAAGTCAGTTAAGTTTGCTGATGACCAAGCTTTAGTTTGTCAGTCAGCCAAGGGGCTGCAAGCATTGCTGGGAGCATTGGAAATTCAGTGCGACAGGTATGGGATGAGAATCAATATTAATAAAACAAAGGCTATGCAATTTTCTAGAAAGAAAAAGGCTACCCTTAACATTAAAATAGGAGGGCAAAAACTAGAGCAGGCAGAACAGGTTACATATCTCGGAAGTGTTTTGGACCAACACGGTCAAAGTAGTAGGGTCGTAAGGAGAAGAATTGCGCTAGGCAAAGATTCTTTCACAAGGAGGAGGGAGTTGATGACGGGGACGTTGAGTAAGGATGTTAAGAAAAGACTCGTAAAAACTTTGATATGAAGCGTAGCTATGTACGGCGCGGAAACGTGGTCATTGAAACAGGAGGATAGACGTAGACTGGAGGCTTTTGAAATGTGGATGTGGAGAAGAATGGAGAAGGTGAAATGGACAGAGAAGAAAACAAACGAGGAAGTACTTGGTATGGTGGGCGAAGAGAGGGGTTTGTTGGGAGAAATCCTATGGAGGCAGGAAAAGTGGCTGAAGGGGGTATTGACCGGCAGTGGGATGTTGAAGACTGTAATTGAGGGAAGAATGTTAGGCACACAAGGAAAGGGAAGGAACAGGATAGGGATGTTGGACGGGATGAAGGGAGGAAGAAAGTACTCAGAGATGAAGAGGGACCTGATGTAGATGTTTTGCTAGGAGTCACAAAATATTTATTTAGTAGATAACCTAATTATATATATATATATATATATATATATATATATATATATATATATATATATATATATATAATTATATACGTACGTACATCTCATGGCTAATTTTTTTAACGCAATTTATCGGGCATGTTTTTGATAGTTAAACGTAGTTGGCTGTGCACTGTACACCGCATTAATTGAGACAGTACTTCGAAGAAGAGTAACAAGTCCAGAATTCCGTGACATAGGTGTTGGCTTTTACGTATTTTTCGCACCAAAGGAAATCTAGAAGAAGGGTTAATATTGGGACATCAAAAAATGTAGTCATGAATGAATAATTGAAAAATAAACAGTTTTATCAAGATTGATCCGAGCTAATTTGGATATTGGGAGTCACTGGAGGTATTAGTTTTCTGTCACCTACGTATTTTACTCTTTAAATAATTGAGAACTACTAATTATTAAGAACGAATTCACAGAGCGATTGTGCTATGAACATTTTTGTTCAATGACCGAGCAAGCATTGAATTCTTTGCAGTCATTGGAAGCCATCGAATGAAAATATTTTTTTAGTTGGCTAAATATAGAGAAAATATTTCTTGTTAGTAACAGAAATTTGATATTATACTAAACCGTATCGTAGTTAAAGCATCAGGTGGGAACCTGTTAACAAGAAGGACTCATAGGCGTTCTTTCCGGGTCCTACTTCCACAGCTTACGGTAAAGTTAAGAAACAGACCGACGGAACAAGGGTAGCACTAAACTGCGAAAAGAGAAGACGTGTCCAAAATATCACCATGCTACAAAGCGCACTGAAGTCAAATTAGTCAAATTTTTGAACATTGGTCTCGCAAAGCTAATTCGAATTCCACTTCAACAATGGGCGTTCTGTTTTTTCTTTTAGGTATGTTTAGTAGTGCATTCCGACTCGTTGGAGCAATTAAACTAGGATTGAACTAGGATATTTAAAAATGCCAAACGCCTACCAAATAAAATGTTTCTTATCCTGAAATAAATGTGTCCACTACACAAAAATGTATAAAATATCATGGAATGAAAAAAAAATAATTTTACGGCTCTCATGATTCATCTCTATTTAGTACACTTGTTTCTCCAGCATATTTATTAACAAAATACAACACTTAGATAATGAGAAATAGGCAAAAGGAGACATATTTCTCCTTGTATGCTTTACGAAAGGTATTCTCTTGAAGTTCTAGCCGTATGTACGAAGGTATAGATTCAGTTTTAATTACAATTCGCGAACTTTAACAAGGTGAGCATATGCGAAAAGGAAGTTTTAACATTTTCAACCAATTAGGAAAGAAACAAAATATATATATATATATATATATATATATATATATATATATATATATATATATATACACGAGGGTCAACCGGAAAGTAGTACCCGTTCGTGCCGCATGAAGTGCTGACGACGCGAGTAGCCGCTGGACGAGGTCAGATAGCTTCAGTGGCTTGTCTGCCTTCTCTGAGCCAAGTTGCGTGACGCTAGCATTGCCTGTGTTGTTTCTGTGATTGTTTACAATGTTTAAAAAAATTGAGAACGCCGCCAGTTGTGAAGTGAGGGCAGTGATTAAATTCCTCAATGCAAGAAACGTTCGCCCATGTGATATTCATCGCCAATTAAAGGAGGTGTATGGAGACAATGTAATGGACGAGTCGTCTGTTCGGCGGTGGTGTCGCAACTTCAACATGGGGAGGGGGAACACACACGACGATGAGCGTTCGGAGAGACCGTCTGTCATTACAGACCAACTGGTGAGCTCAGTTGACGAATTCGTGAGGAACGATCGGCGCGTCACAATTGATGACATCTGTGAGCATTTTCCCAATGTTTCTCGAACAATTGTTCATGAAATTGTTAAACACCATCTGCATTATGCAAAAATTTGTGCAAGATGGGTCCCTCGCGTATCTCAATGAGCTGGCGGCGAAGGACTATGCAGCAGGAATACAGAAACTTGTCACACGTTATGACAAATGCCTTAATTTGCTTGGAGATTATGTTGAGAAGTAGTTTAAAGTATCCTCTTTCAAATAAAATTTTTTATGTTTGTTAATATTTACTTTTGTGTCTTTATTTCACGAACGGGTACTACTTTCCGGATGACCCTCGTGTGTATATATATATATATATTAACTTGCTTTGCACGTATTTTAGAATGCGTTAGTATGTCTCTCATTAATTCTATTCATCTTGAATTAAACCAAGTAATTCAAGACATTCAGATTTAGTTCGCACAGACCAGATGACTTCCTCGTAGTTTTAGCATTACTAAATATATATGTTCTTCGGGAATTTCCACTATGTTTCATAAAACTTCCGCAAAATCCCATTTTAGCTTCAACCCTAATTTTTATAAATAATTACACATAAAGCAAAATGAGTGGTAAGATGCGAAAATGCCTGAAGCGCCAATCATTTCCGCTCGTAGGTCATGAAGTTACATGAAATTTCTCGGGAAATTTTTCGAAAACTCTCTTAAGGTCACCGAAGCGTTCTCCAACGCAAAACTGATTATAAACACAGCTCCAAGCGGGGAAATTTCCAAAACAAAAATTTTCCCTACACGTACAACCTCTTTCGTGCTTCGTATTTCAAGCGTGCAAACTTTTCGCACAGTACCAACGCGAAAAATAAATGCTTCGCAACTCGGGACTCAATTATTTTTTCTCACACGTTCGTCAAGTTCCCCATTGTTCAAGACCAGGCGCGGACTTGGCCGATGCTTTTCCCCACTCCGTGCCTCCATACATATTACTCCTTCTCGCTCTCTCTTTCTCTCTCCCCCTCCACCTTCCACCTCATCCTCGCCACTCCCATTTTTTTGCGAGCAAATGTTTTTTTATAATATCCACAGTGGGTGGAATCAAGGGAAAATTTTCTTGGATTGTTTCTGTAAAATATTTCGAGCAATTTTTCCCCAAATAAAATAAAACAGAACGTACAGAAAAAATAAAAGAGAGCCTGCCTGCTTCCTCCTTTTGTCGCGAGGAGGGCGCCCCGACACCGGACGAGAGTGTATCGGAGAAGCCTCACTTCCGTCGTCGCAGTCGCAGTACAAGCGCGCCTCATTAGTCGCACCCTTGGCGGAGGCTTGGTAGCTCCTCCGCCTACAGACCATCCTGCACGCTCCTCTACCCCTTTCTATCCCACCTTCGCCCTCCCACTCACCCGGGTCTTAAAGCACCAACCAGCCATCATACTGCAAGGAAGGCCAAGGCCCTTCTCTCTCTCGGGTCCGTCCCACGTTCGAAGTCAGTGAGCGGCGGATCCCACTGAAAACTGTGCAGGATGGAGGTGAATATGTACTTGTTGTGTGTACGTATATATTTATACATATATCCTTAATCATATCTATCATATATATATACATAAACCCAGTATATGGCGAATGTGAAGGGGTATATATGATTCCATTGAAGTAACACGGAAGTGTTGAATAACAAACTTTGCAAGCAAGAAACAATATAAGAACACATAAAAAGATCACTCACACGTTATTTCTTGGTCATTTAGACAGAATTCAACTTCGTCTTCATCGGAAGAAATAGAAGTAATGACTCGAGTCATGAGTTATTACTTCTAATGAGTCATTACTTCCATTTCTTCCGATGAAGACGGAGTTGAATTCCTTCGAAATGATCAAGAAATAACGTGTGAGTGATCTTTTTATGTGTTCTTATATTGTTTGTTGCTGTCAAAGTTTGTTATATATATATATATATATATATATATATATATATATATATATATATATATATATATATATATATATATATATGATGTATAACACTTAGCACTAGTGGACACAGACAAAAACACACAAAAAAGAGACTCACTATTTTTCGAATTTTCGGTGGTCGTTACCACCTTTATCAAGGAAGTGAGGGACAGAACATGCTCGTATATATATACATACTATATATATATATACATATATACATACATATATACATATATTATAAAAATAGATACATACACACACGTACACGTTCTAAGCCCACGCACGGATACATATATTTGCAACTTTCCGAAAATAGCACACTTCTCTAGTCAGATGAAGAGGCCGACTTCGAATCCAGATATCTGCGCGAGTTGTACATTTGACTTTTCATTTTCCTCTCTTTTTACCCATCATCTATTCTTTAAATTAGTGTCAGTATTTTTGCAAATATTTACATAAAACAAATAGTGTATTTGCCAATCTTTCAGGCACATGGTAGATATATATATTTAGCATATTTTAAAGGAAATATTTTACTATCGAACAAAAAGGAGCTTATTGTCAGTACTCCTGCAGTACAGTTCTGTTATCACACCAATCACTATCTTTTATTTGACTTAAAACGTATCTTTTTGAGACAGGCTCTCACTTATATTAACATATGCCAAAAGATGACAATGTTCCAGGTGTCTACAAACAGAGAAACTACTAAAATTAAGAAATCTGGATGATATTTGCAGGATTATATATAAAATTTCCAACAAAGCCACGTCTGTAAAAATAATTGGTCTTCCAACACAATAATAGTGCGCCACTTATCAAGCCAATGATAATACGTAACTGTGACGATTTCAGTTTTTTTTTAATTTTTCCGCAAGCTTTAATTTCTTTATCTATTTCCCCAACCACTTATAAACGTACATATGTACTTATGATTGCGTGCCTCTACAGTTATTTACACAAAAACATATATGTACACATACAGGCATAAAAATTCCCTTTAACGAATATAATAATTAATTTTAGCGAGTGCATGTGCATGCATTACACGTGCAGAGGAATGTGACTTAAATACGAGTCCAGGGGAGACAGTTTCGATGGTGGTGAGGAGGGGAATTGTCCTGAGTGGAGTTACCGAAAGCAAAGGATGAAGCGGGGAAGAATGGCAAGAGGGAATGAGTTAGTGTAGATATGGAGAGGGGTAGAAGGTAATGAGGTCGGGGGACTTATGATAGCGCAGAGAGGCGGTTTGCGCAAAGGGAAACTTTTGCCTTTTCCAAATGAGCTGGGTTTTTGTGAAACGCGGGGCAGCGGAGGATGAGTGGTAGTGCAAGTGGAGCAATGCAACCATGGGGATCGTTGTGTGCTCATGGGCGGAGGAAGTTTAAGGAGAGGCCGGAGGGAGTTTACCCAAAAGAGTCTGGAAGTGATTCAAAAGTGAGAGAGTGACAAAAGATGGGAGAGGGACTGGAAGGAAATGGCTAGATTTTTGAGAGGCAATCCTAAGATGAGGAATAGCATTCTACACTACAGAGGAAAGTTGGCGGTAAACTTCGGAGTAGTGGAAAATGAGTGCAGGGATAGTAATTTGAGGCGTTCAGGATTTTAAGATAAGAGAAGAATGTGACCGTAACGGATATATATCTATATATATATATATATCCGTTTATAAGTGTATAGTATATATATGTGTATATATATATGTGTGTATATATATGTGTGTGTATATATATATATATATATATATATATATATATATATATATATATATGTGTGTATACATATATATACATATATATAGGAAAAAGCAACCACTAGAGTAAGTAGGGAATGCAAAATTAGAGCGTTAACAGTCTCCAAAGAGATACTGCGGTGGCGGATAGCGATGGAAGTGCGTTGTGATGAGTATGTTTTAGAGACGATTCTTTCACAGAGAGGAAGTTAATTGTGATTATATGTATGCACTAAACGCACACGCAGGAAAAAGAGACGACTGAGTCTTAATTCAACTCTGTCCTTCACACTAAGAAATTCTCTCAAGGCTTCAAAAAATTGTTACCCTCAGCATAATATCAACTTAACCTCGTCATTCCAATATTCCTATAAGCCATCGAAAATCGTCGCCATGTAGAAAGTGCGCATTTCATATCGTAATTATTGGAACTGAAATTTCATAATTTCATTGGGAATGCCGTAGAGAACAACTGATCTAAACAAAGCTATCAGGTTGTTTGAATCCTATGGTGACAAGGATCAACTCAATAGACAACGATTAGAATGAAATACTGTGAACTTAATAAAGGAAAGATAGTAACAACTTTCCACTATATAAATAATAATATCTAGTGGAAAATCGTTGCTTTATTTTATTTTTAGTGTTCGAATTCCACCTCATCACGCCTGAAACTACTCAATTTGTACTGTGGACTTGATAGGTAAAATTTGTCTCCAGGAAAGAAATGAGTATGCAACACTATTGATCTTGTCCGCGAAGATTTGAGGTTATTTGGGAAAATCGTAATAACCTAACGTTACTTCCCTGAAATAATAAAAATCGGCCGATTGTTATTTAAAACGGTTTTTATATTCTATCTTACGACATTAATAACACTGGAGATTATTTTAATAGTTGACGCTAGATCTTACCTTTGCCAAGCCCTGCGACGTGCGAAATTCACACAACAGAATCTGGTGTGGTCCCTTCCCTGTGCCCCTTGCGGTAGCCGAAAAATCCCAAAATGTTGGTGAATCTGAAATTTACCGGAGGCATCACTCGGAAAAGGACCTGGGCATCTAGCCAATACAAATTTTACACATCTATATGCGCCTAAAACCAAGACATTTATTTGGAATTGAATACCATGCAAGGCATTTTCCCTAGTGCACAAAGTATGTACGGCTTGAAAAATTGCTCTGCAACAACATGATTATCTGGTCATATTTTAAAATAACCAAATGACCAACCAACCTCAACATCTTCGTAATACATAAAATCCGTACCATCGATATAGCCGTTTTGCCTTTATTCCGCGTATTTTGGAGACAGAAAGTAATACCCCCAACAAATAATCGAGAAGGTAAAAACTAATATTGCAAATAAACCTGTCTCACTAATGCTATGAATTCGATACCATTTTAATATTTTTCTTCATACCCATCATATTTGTGGATCACATAAAATCGCATTCAAACTGTAATATGTGACAACTCGTTTGCTACATTTAATTCAAGAAGCAGAGACGAGAAACGCCTGTGTGATTTCGCACCACCTTTTTCAAGTCACTATTTTACATTCTCACTCATTGCCCGGGCTCGTGTTAGAGAATTTACTTTGAGGCTAAGTTCATGGAAATATCTTTGGAAGGAAAATCAAATGGTTAACAAAGAAAATTCATGCCCAAATGAGCAAGAAACTGAAAAATAGATGCCAATATAAATGTGAAAATTCCGCATGAGAAAGCGAATGGTGACATCAGTGTTGGGTAGATGATATATCCGAAAGTGTTGTCCCTCCTATCTCTATCGCGCTCATCTCCTCCCACTGGTCACTCCACAAATTTTAAATTTTGATCTCGGCAATACAAGGTTCATTCATCTAAGGCAACATTGAATTCCGTCCCGCCCAGCCGATTAAGTCTACCTCGGCCCCTACCAACCACCAGGGTGGACGAAAGGATGTGGGAAGGGGGCGAGGAAATGAGGAGGGGGTGGGAGAGGGAGCATTCCCTCTCCCTCGCCGCATCTGAACCCCCCACTCATTTGCTCTCATTTCTTGTTTGTCGGATGGTCAATAGATGGCGAAGCGAGCGCCGGGAGGAAATGGAATTCTCTCGACTGGTGTACCTTATGTAACAGCGGTCGTGAGAAACCTAAGATTTGTCTTGGCCAAATCACAGGGGAAACCTGTTAATTTAATAAGTCTTTCAGGGGCATCTTTTCAGATAAAATGAAATCTATCTTAGGGGAGACGATGGGCATTGAATATATGGCATCGAAAAGTGATCGAGCAAATAACAAGTTCATCAAAATCTACATCTGTAAGCCATCAAAGGAGCGTGTGGCAGGAGGTGGTCACCAGCCATAATAAATCTAAAACTCCAATTTCTGCATATCGCTAGCATACTAGGTCGCTTGGGTGTGTGGCAAGGAGTGATATATCATCAGCCACACTACATCTAATCCAATACTTCCATTAACACATGGTACCCTGTGATCCACTACGGGTACGTGAAAGGACGCGACTGGACATCACTCATGTAACACCCGTTTCGCACATTGCAATTTTTATACTGTTAGTAACCCCTACGCTGGTTACACTAAGGGCACAAGTAGGGATTCCCATTAAAAAGGACGGGATTACGTTCAACGCAGTCACCAACTATCAGTTAGCATTCCAATCACGCGAGAGGAGCAATTCAAATATGAATTAGATCTAAAAATTTATTTACATGACACCCAAGCAACCGGCCGAAGAGAGCTAGATAGTATTGCAAGAATCTGCGCTCCGGATGAAATATCTAAGAGTATCTAATAAAATATAATTATATTTTAATAAATAAATAATATAATTATTATTTTTTTATTTTAGTTCAATTCTTTGACTTATTCTAGCTTATTATTAAAGAACGATGGTAGTTGGATTATCTTGACAAGTGACGCCATTACA
The DNA here is from genome assembly GCF_022747635.1 of Hetaerina americana. Lineage (NCBI taxonomy): Eukaryota > Metazoa > Arthropoda > Insecta > Odonata > Calopterygidae > Hetaerina > Hetaerina americana. The sequence continues at coordinate 55,558,965 of NW_027286069.1, forward strand.
ATATTAAAAAGAGATCTGGATAATTTCTCCTCTTGGGTGATTGGCAGGTATATCTTGAATCACTTTATCGCTGAGAAGGACCTCTCGACGGATGAGCTGGATGTTAAAATAAAGATAACCATCTCACAAACATCTTACACTATTAGAATAACTTCACAAAAATCACCTGTTTCCAAGAAATTTGGCCAATTCACAATAATGTCCTTGCGTTTTCTTAGTCCTCCGACATGACGTACAAGATGCATCTAAAACTTAAAACAATCACCATTTTTTTTCCGGCTTAGTTCAAAATTTGAAAATCCCTTTTTTAGCAAAAGTTTTGAAACTTTGGAGACTGATTTGGATCCTAATAATATGGAAATTTAGATTGCGTTGTCCGCAAATCGATATGCGATTTTCGTTCTTTAATCGAAATCAAATATTCCAAAATAAACCCATTTAATTATTATTTTCTTGTCTTCCACCAAAATAACAACACTTTTTTCGTGATTGAGAGTCATTCTAATCAGAAGCGATCAAGTTTATTTTTCTCAAAACCTAATATTTCTCTTGTGCATGAGATGAAAATTATATTTTTTACTCCGCTGCTCGCGAAAAATGCATTTTTGTCTGCTGTTTTAAACAACAATCAAACTAACGAAACACAAGTGAGAAAAAAGTACGAAAAAATTTTTAATGAAACATTTTGATTTAGATAATACGCTTCGTACAATAGCCTCTTTCTGAATCCCAAGCATCAGAATTTCAAGATTGGGAAAAGATTAATTGGGTATTTTGTTCCTTTTCGTACGATGTCCCAATTACCCCGCTGTTGTGATTCCATCTAGTTGGAGCTAATTTCGGGAATATAATTTCCTTCTGTGTCTAGCGCTGACATTCTTTTAGCATATTTACATAAAAAAATTTCAAACTTGAAGTAGGAGTTGAAAAGAGAGATTGAAAAATTGCAAATTCAGTGTATGATTAAAACGGAGCACAAACTATACTTGGGGGAATTTTTCTCATACTACGATATATATTCTCATACTAGGACTAATGTGTGCACCATATATTAATATTGCCCCGTTAGAGGTCTGCGCGAATAGTATAGTATCACATTTAAGTTCCTGTCAAACATAAAAACTGAGACGAGACTGAGAAAAATATGGAGACAAGGGGATCGCCGATCAATAGTCGCTCTTATCTTCAAAAAATATATTTCCTCAATATTGCCACCATTCGTACAACAGCATAAGTTTGCGTATAAATGAGGTTTTGTAGCAATATCTGTCGTTTCGTTTACAGTGATTACTGTGAAGGAGGTTTGACGGAAGTTATTTTTATTTCATTAATAATTTACTCAGAAATAGAAGAAATGAGATCGTTTTATTTACTTGAGGTTCGCCCGATAAAATAATAATTGCAGCGAAAACATTAATTATCACTCGACTACCCAGAAAGAATAGTTGAACAATTTAGGTGACGTTTCAGTATAATATCAAAATCTCCTCGATTTTGGAACTTATTCTGTTTTATTCCCGGCAATTTGTGAGATTTTGTAATCATTGTGGTTTTGTGATTATTTATGCCTTTTTTCAACCTTGTGTAAATTATTTAAATCCTTAGACCTAGTTTCATTCCATGCATTTTTCTCCCGGTAAATATAAGACAATGCCAGGGGAACACCTTCCAAATGATTAAATTGCCATACATGCAACGGAATCATACAATATAACAAAATTTTTATCACACATTTTTGCCAAATATATTTTATGTATTTTTTCGTAATGTCATTCTCGAGAATATTTTGTTCGGACCAAATGCAAACTTGTTTAACCACTAGTTTTTCATAAATACACTCATATCTCCATTAATCTTTATCCCTACTTTCTGGTTAGATGAAAGCGTTACAAACGCCATGGAATTAAGTCCTTCCGTATAAATGGGCGCACACCTTCGAAACGCTTCTCTTCGACATAGTTGCAGGGGAAAGGGATTTATTTGAACCCTTGGGCCAAATTGGAACTGGATAACCTTTTCTCTAAATCATAAATCTGGAATTTCAAAGATATTTGAATATCCATCTCGTGCAATGCTCACGTACATTTGTAATGTTACGCATATTTGCGCAATTACGTAATTACGTACGCAATTACGTAATTACATACGCAGTTACGCAATATTTGTAATGTAATTTGTCACGCCGAAGAGCGTTCCATTTCGACGAAATTTATATACATATATATATATACACACACACACACACACACATTATATATATATATATATATATATATATATATATATATATATATATATATATATATATATATATATATATATATATATATATATATGTATAACACTTAGCACTAGTGGACACAGACAAAAACACAGAAACACACAAAAAAGAGACTCACTATTTTTCGAATCTTCGGTGGTCGTTGCCACCTTTCAAGGAGGAGAGGGACAGAACTCCGAAGAGTTCTGTCCCTCTCCTCCTTGATAAAGGTGGCAACGACCACCGAACATTCGAAAAATAGTGAGTCTCTTTTTTGTGTGTTTCTGTGTTTTTGTCTGTGTCCACTAGTGCTAAGTGTTATACATTATTATTCACGTCCGTGAGTCTTTCAAAAAGTGTTATATATATATATATATATATATATATATATATATATATATATATATAAACAGTAATCAACCCGAAGTTAGGTTTGGTAAACTAAGCCCGACGGCGTGTGAAATGGGTAGGGGGGCCAGTTTCTTTCCCTGTGCCGATTATGGTTTCCCAGGAATATCTGGTACTCGAAAAATCACATAGCTTGGGTGGAGCTGCTGGTCCCCAGAGGTGCCGGGAATCGAACCCGGGCCCCTCCGGTCAGCAGTCCAACGCTCGACTCCTCTGGACCCTGGACGGCGCATGGTTATACTAGTATATTTATATATATTTTTTGCAGGTTCCCCCCACCTTTCCCCATCAATTTGAAAAACCTTAACCCCCTCATCCCTTACCCTTTCCTCCTGGTGCTGCACTCCCTGCCACACACCTTTTTGGTGGCTTGCAGAGTATTGATGTAGATGTGTAGATGTAGAATTTAAGTGGTAGCGACAGATTTGACGTGCGAGTGGTCTATGGTCAAAAGTTGTGGCAAACACACGTCTGAACGACAGAAAAAGAAATTATATAGGCATTAAAGCTTTGAAATTTGGTGTAGAAAACTTTATATATCTGTGCGTGTAATTAATATCTAAGTTTCAAATATCCCCTCCTCTTTCGTCATGTTTAAGTAAATTTGTCCTAAAATTTCCAAAAATGGCTAACTTCACGAACAAGGAGCCAGGGTAAAATATTAACGGATTGAAATAATATTTGTTATGAATAATGTTGAACTTGGTTTTAATTTTTGCGCAGATGAAAAACCGGTCAGAATAAAATCAATTTTTTCGACTATCCAACTGCATATAGTATGTATAATACGTATTACACGTATTTAAAAGGTGTGATCATGAGAAGACCAGACTAATTTTATTCTGCGCAAACCGTTCAACAGATCGAAACGAGACACAGTGCGCCATCTAGCGACACATCTGACGACTAAAACGAGAGGTGTTGCGTGTTTTTTACGTCGAGTCGTTACGCAGCAGCAGCGGTACGTGTCTTAAACTGTTCGTCACCGCGTGCAACGGCAGCAATGAAAGAGCTAGAGGAACAGCGTGTGTGCGTGAATTTGTTTTCAAACTTGGCATAAATGCTACGGAGGCATTTGAAATGATTCAGCAAGCCTTTTCTAATGAAGCTATGAGTCGAAGCCAGTGTTTTGAATGGTACAGTCGTTTTAAATCGGGCAGAGCCTCGACAGATGAAGATTCGCGAACGGGGCGGCCTTCCACTTCGACAGACCCCAACCATGTCAAATTGATGAACGATTTAGGGCGGGAAAATCGCCGTTTCACTGTTGGGGAGATAGCAGAGGAAGTAAACATTACTTTTGGACCCTGTCAGACAATTTTGACAGATATTTTGGGTATGACGCGCGTCGCGATAAAGCGCCGGCTCACACGGCGCTGATCGTGACTGAGTTTTTCGCCAGAACCGGAACTTCCGTGATCCCACAGCCACCTTACTCTTCAGACGTGGCTCCATCAGATTTTTTTTGTTTCCGAAGTTAAAAGCAACCTTGAAAGGGCACCGATTCGACTCTATTGCAGACATTAAAACTAATTGTACGGCGGACCTGAAGAGGATCTCCAAGGTGGCTTACCAGGTAGGGTTCGAGAGCTGGAAGAAACATTGGCAAATGTATGTCGTCAGCCAAGGCATGTACTTTGAGGGCGATAAGCTCGATTAAGCTTTATCCGTCGAAATAAATTAGTTATAAAATCACTCCTGACTTTTTTTGATCACATCTTGTATATAAATAACCCGTAGTCGGTATTTTCTTTCAGCCATTAGATAAATTTCACTTGAAGTTTTCAAGTCACTAACCGTTGAAGTAATCAGCGGGAAGAAAAAAAAGCCAAACATCTTCATCGCTATGAATCAAGTTTGTAATGGATATCGATTGATGAAATTAAAAAGTGATCGATTTATAAAGTGTTAAGTGTGTAATGCCACTCTTTCATATGATGTAAAGAGTTAAAGAGTACTTTCAACACTCTCGACTTTCAATAACTAAATGAATAACTTCAAAGAACACACTTATTTTAACTTGACGCTTCAATTCTTGGATGAAAAAATATTGTTAATATATATTCAGAAGCAAGCCTACGAGACAAAAAAGTAGAGGAAAAACCTATCCATATTGTGGAGATGGCATTATAACTTCATTAGCATTATTGCCGAAGTATTTCTGACGATATTTAGATTTGTGACGGTGCTCCTCAAATAATTATGCAATACTAATAGTTTCATCAACATTTAAATGTATATAAACTTACCAATAATTTTAAATGTAGTCCTATTCCTTAATTGCCCAAAATCTACCAAACAGATTTTTATTTAGTTAGAAAAACACTGTCAGTCGCGATATGATACCATGGAGGTTATTGGACTGGACTTTAGGATTGGAGTTCCTCCAGGAATACAGATAGCAAGTAAAACTACTATTTTATTAAAACTTGGAGCTATTCAAGTAATTTTTCTACCTATATAATCATTAGAACGAATTGTTATATCAACATTTTATACTACTCGGATAGAAAGAATAAAATAGGTTCTTTAATCAAGATCTTAAAAAAATCGTTCATTCTTTACGCAATTAACCATCTCATGAAAAACAATAATAACATGACTCAATCATTGAAATCGAAAAATATTGCTGCTGAGCATTATTTCTTTCATGAACATCCCACATTTACAAGAAAATAATTGATTGATTAATGCCCTCATGGCTCCAGCCACACGTCCTCGTGCCGGGCCACGGGGCATTATACAATGTAGATATAATAAAGGTCGACTCTAAAGCTGGTTTACTCCCACCTTCGGTCTTATCCTATTCCATTTCCTATTTCAAGCCAAATTCGATAATTACAATGAAAGGATATTTTTTTCCGAAGAGAGGTTGAAATCCCAAACAAGGACTCGTGATATTAATGCGTCTACAGCAAAACGTGATCAAAGCGCATCCTAAGAGCTAATGTTGCATTTGATACTGCAGTAAACCCTCGTTAGCATGAATTAGAAGGCTCAGGAATTCTCTTGTTAGTGACATCAAAGTACAGAATTTTCCAATGGATTATTGTCTTCAAAAGATATTTCTCTAGGGGATATAACTTTCGTGTTTCACCATTAGGAATGGATACAAAAGATTTTTTTCTGATGAACAGTAGCAATTCGATAACTAAATGAGAGCTCCGGGATCTGTAGCTCCCATTCCTGGTAGTTTTAAAACCTACGAATCAGATGAGACCTAAAAAAACATACGCCATTCTCGGTTCAAATTCCAACCCTTCGCTCATACCTCCATAATCACTCACATCAAAATCAGTACAGGTGTCCAGCATCATCGCAAAAATATGTGAAATCCTCCAAAACAAACAATTCAACTTGTCCCTATTGAATCTTTATCAACCTTTCTCCACTGCAATACCAATTTTTGATCCATCCTTTTCCTGGAAGGCCTCGTTTCCTGTTCGCAGTACTCTTTCCCTCAAATATCTCTGCGTCAATATGCTCAGGAAGATATGTTTTTTTCAAATTTGAAATCGAGACAAATATTTATAGCTAAGGGTGAAAGAATTAATGACTACTGAGTGGAGCAATGTTCATTACATTCTAGCCTGCTGTATTGGTTATCTTGTTAACAAATATAGTATAACTGAGATTTATACTTCTTGTATCCTTCTGGTTTCATCCCTAAATAATAACTGCTTCGTTAATCAAATTTTTTGCATCAACGTTACCTCTCGATCATCCATCCAGCCATAGGAATGGAGCAAACGTATCCGAGTTTAAATGGGAGGGATCAGGACCAGTGGGCACTATTGGGGAGGTTTCTTCAAATAAACTTCAGTTTACAAGCCTTTGCAATAGTCACATAAGGAATATTCCGACGATGGCGCAGGAATTTTTCCTTGCTTGCATTATACAGCTTGCTAATTTGAAAGTCTTACGAGTATATTACCATCATTTATGGCTACTTTCAGAGGACTTGTCAATAGAAAGGCGCCTTTAAAACTTGAACCCCAAAACTTGGGTGGTATTTTGCTATGGTTTTTGAGATTTGCCATAGGGAACACTGTAAAGAAAGATGAGTTGTGATAGATGTGAATCAATTGAATATTTCGGGAGGCAAATGATCCAAAGGCCAACGCACTCACCTGCTATGCATTCAGCCGAATGATCAAATCTCACCAATTATCATCGATGTTACTTGGTCACGAAGAAGATTTTTCCAGTCCTGGTTAACCGAATGAAATTTTCCCGGGTGCCTGAGGACTTGAAACCAATTTGCCGCAAACACTATTTGAATATCAAGTACATTATATAGCATATGCTTTTGGTAAGTCGCATCGAAGCCAGCATATCAATGGCTATTTTAATTAAAATTGACTTTTAAGGTGCATTACAGATAAGCTTAATTTAAATATTCATGGAATGCGCTACAAAGTGAAATGAGTACTTATAAATCAAATTGAACATGTAAAACTTATATAGGAGTTATAAATGATTAATTTAATCACATTTTGATCAAATACGGTTGACAAGATTTTCGCTGTTTTTCTCTTTACTAATGAATGTCATACAAGAAAAATGTAAACCACAGAAAAAAGTGATAAAGATTAAACGTTCTTTGACCAAAATATTCTAGTACGCAAATGAGTACATGACTTAATACACTTTACGAAAAAATAAATTATATCATCAAAACTAGTAGTGAACACAATGAAATAAGTTGAAAATTGCAAGTGCCTTTGTTTCATATATTATGGAACGGTTTTACCACCTCACACCTGAATATGTTTTGTATATGCTGCCAAAGGTCACGTAATTGATAAAATGGAGCTTTCAGGAAAAAAGGCTTGAGTTACGAGCCTTCTACGGAGGGTATATCATTCATGAATGTGCAAGTTTTCTTTCCTCACCCAGTAACAAATATTACTCGAATTGATCGCCCTTTCAGCCGTATCTGTTATGCGCGTCCATTCTCACGCAGACTTTCACGATAAAAGAGTTTGCTAATTGCAAGGTAGTTGAATCATTACTAGGTCAAACGAAGCCAGCGATTCTGCCATGTAACTTTTTTAAAGAATAATGCAAAATGTGCGCTTGTTCCCGGGATGAGTGAGGAAGAAATGGGAGGGAGGGGAGAGGGAGGTCGTGGCACGTGAGAGGCCATCGCACCGCGTCCGGCAGTCATTCAACCGAGCTTGAAGTTCATGAGTTCTGTTATCGACGCAACGAGCTCCGACTGTCATCATTTTCCCGCGCGGAATAACAAGTGAAAATATGGCCAGGAATTCCGTCACGAAGAGGGGATCTTAGGAGGTAGCCTCCGAAAGCGAATAATTTGGAACTCCTATGGGTAAGTATAGTTTTCATTGGTACTAGTCCCCAATTACGTTGAAGCGAACAATTGGCAGAATTACGTAGCACTTGGTTCATCAAGCTTTTTTGTTATTTTCGGTCGTCTAATGAAACGAAAGAGCGCTACGGAGGATACGAAGAGTGGGAGAGGATTGAGCATCCGCAAAGCTGTTATGCCAGGCAAAAACGGAGTAATGTATACAAAGACTTGACCCCATGAAGTCATATGGCGAATTATTCATTATTTATTTATTCATCAATTTAAAGAATATTCACCAAAGAAGCCTTTATGTCAACCAATCAAGATTATGACGTATTAAGCATGGCAAACAGTGAGGTAGCTGGAACATGTATTTTCATTGCATAAAATACAATTCCTTCATTTATCGAAATATTCAAATATTTAAAGTTCCCAACAAAATACATTATTTTATCACAAAATTTAACCTCTTTCTTAATATTATGTTGCGATTCTTAGCTTTTATCAGCAATGTGACAGAAGGTCGTAGACAAGCCGGATATATTTATTAATTGACCATAAACAATTTTTCAGGTAAAAAGCAGCGAATTCACAATCGAAACTGTAAACACAAATTGACTTGAAATAAATTCCCAAAGTGAATTAAAGGGGTAGAAGAAAACCATATCAAAAGAACGACGAAGATTGAACAGAGGAAGAATATGAACTCGAAAAACAACATACGAATATTAATATCACCATGGAGATCAGTAACACAAAAACGAAGGGCATGATGATTTGAAAACGGAAAGCACAATAAATTAATATGCAGTACAAAAAATCGAAAGAAAACAAAAGGGAAAACACGGGGAAGACGAAACAATGGATATTTGAAAGCAAATAAAATGCGAGAAAATGGCTATGACCGGTGTTCGGATATTTTCGTAGAATATAACAAGACTGGTCGTCGGAAACCTATTCGGTGCACTTAATTTTTTGAAATAAACTATTCAATTCATTATCTTCACCAGATGACTGACATCTAATTACGAAAAATCTTCTGGGATATCTACTTCTGAAAACCATGAAAACATAGTTCGGGCCTTTCATTAATAAGCGTATTGAAAAATCAGGTAAAAAGAGATATGCTAGGATGGCATATATAAGAAGTGAATTAGTTACATTCCCGACAAGCTGGAAGAACAAAAATAAATGAACTGTCTCTCATTAAAAGTATCCGTCAATTTATATGTATCCCTCTAAGCATGTTCGACGTTGGACCATCCCCGAAGTTCATCCTAACTCTGGCACACGGAAAAATCATGGGGTGCTTTTTTCGATAGAACTTGTGGAATCGAAGAATTAGAGGAAGATGAGATATATGTATATACTGATGACGAGGCAAAATTTCCTAGGGAGACATCTATGTAATCAGCCCCAACGAAGTAATAGTAGGATGTGCGGAGGGGTGTGGAAGAGAAGGCACGGGGAGAGCAGTGGACGGACGGGCCCTGGGGGAGATAGGGAGTACGATTCTCTTTTCCCGGGTTCCGTCGAAGTATATGGCGGGGACCGAAAGGGGGAAGGGAGGCTGAAAAAAACCTGAGAGGTGGGTCACTCCAGACCGGGCTCGCCACGACATATCTGAGGGTTCGGCAGTTCCCGACCCAACTCCGGCATGCTTGCTCTTCCATCCCCGTCTTCTCTTCCCTGCGAGAGACCCCCTTCCACCCAAACGCCCGCTCCTCCTTCCCGGAACCTTCTTCAATTTCTTGCCTGGCACACACACACTCACACCCTCCCTCGTTCCCAAACCCTGCCAGGACTCTCACCGGCTTCCCGTTCTCCTCGTTTCCACCCAATGACCCTAAAATATCCACCTCCTCTTGGAACTTTTCATTCGTTAAAAGTTTTTCTTCCATTCCCTTTCTCTGTCCATCTCTCTCTTTCCCTCTAACTGCTTGCCCTGCCAGAATCCGCTTCGGGCGAAGGCGTCGTCTCTCTCCCGCCCGTAGGATGGGGGTTGATGGCTGACGAGGGGAGGGGATAAAGATAGATTTCGAGAGTATAGAGAGAAGAGAAGAGAGAGGAAAAAATAGAGGATTTGTGGCAAGAGATTTCATCCGGAAAAAATTTCTCTGTAAAAATTAGGGATGGAATGAGGTGATGGAGAATGGAAGATGCGAGAAACACCAAATGCGATCGCTCGACAATTTGATAGAGATGTGGGAAGGGCCAGTTGGATGGCCAGAAATCTCATAAAAATAGGAAAGAGAAAAGAGATGAATAAAACTAAACGCAATTGCAGGAAAAATAAAAAAGGAAATGTAAGTTGAAGGGAAAAGCTGTGTTTAAGGATTTGAGGAGACTATAAAGTGTACAGAGGTGGCTTGAGGAAGGACGTGATGAAGTAATCCCACCTTTTTCTACATCAATTTTGTTATTACGAATAATTTTGAAAAATGAACTAACAATTAGAGACTATGGTAAGCAAATTATGTGCTTTATACCAATTCGAAAATTATTTCTTGGGTCAGTGGAATTGCTTCAGGCTACATACAAAATCCTTAATATTTTTAGTGATTCGTTCTCCAATGATTTTTGAAGTCCATTTCGATGTTTTCGTGTCGAAACAATGCCAATGGTTCTAGGTTAAATCGGAAATTAGTTCGATCGCGCTGAAATGTTCGTCGTAGGGTTATTTATGCCAGATGATCCTAATAAAGGACGCATAATTTAAATACCATATCAACCAACAGACGTTATGATATAAATGCTGGACAGCAACGCATTTCCGAACAACAAATTTTAAGGACAGAGACTTCGTGGCCTGACGAAATTTCGTTGAGCATCAATCATCGGATCACAACGCTTTCTTTACAGTAAATTACCTAGATATGAAGAAAAATATCTACGTATCACGACATGAATAACTAATATAGCATAAAGAGTGGAAAACTGAATTTTGGTCCAAATGAAATATTGCAAGATATTTTTTTTATCTCTGACATCTCTTACCATTAACTTCAGAAGCGACACCATGTACAGAAGAATTGAAAACACAAGAATAAATTATGACGAATGCCATGTTGAATATTATACCAGACTCTAAGCGATAAGGTAAGCAATCTTTTCTGGAAAGCTATATCATTTCATTTGAAAAATACTGGAGGTCATATTTTTAGTAGGATTACAACTCATTCCAAGCAAAAGTAGGCGCCCATCAGATTTATCGAAGAAAGATGGAGAGGCTCCTGGAACTATCGAACTATAAGGCCAACCTTATGGGAATTAGCCTGAATGCATGATGCTGCTGTTTGTATCCGTGGTCAAAGTGCGTTTTCCGATTGGAATACGCGAGAAATTAATAGCAGTGTTATACAGCCATTTGATTAAATAGGTAAGCCCGGAAAATACTAAAAGAGCATTCTTTGAATACAACTGTATTCCTTCAGAGAATTTTATTCAAACGATTTGTACCATGCATTCGAGATATCCGGTAAATGAATTGTAATGAGCAATTCATGAGTAAATGAGTAATTCATTTTGATCGTACTCAGATTTCTTACTTCCTTCGTTTCATTTTTTAATGGAGGGAGTTTCTCGCATCGCGTGCCCTTTTCGCAATAAACTAAAACCCTTCCGCAGCGCAGCGCCGCGCCGTGCACTTCCTCTTGCAATCCGCGCCACCAGGAATCTGAAAATGCGGAACTCACCTCTTACCTTGGAAAATATTCAAAATGTCACGCTCAAAGGGATTCTAACTTATTTTTCCGGTTTCAGTACATGCGACGAAATAGACAAAAGTTTTCCCTGCCTTCCGGATCTATGTTTTAGCTAAATAAATGAAAATTAATGATACTCTGGGCATCTCTCGAGTATTTTCTTTTCTTTCCGTCATCTTTTGTATATTTGTTTTGAATAAGCGGATATATTAATGTTCCCTTCGTTGGGAATCGCGCTAACGCTTGCTAAAAACCTTCCTAAGAGGTAGCGAGAAACGGAATGGCAGTGAAAGAGGATAGCTCGGGAAGGGAATCGGTGCGCGTCTCTAGCAGGAGCGCAAGAATGCAACTTTTACCGGGACGACCTCACTCCCGAACAAGCTAACTTGCGACGCCCGACTGTTGAAGCGGATCCGGGGTGGAGGAGTGGTCGTGAGGGACGGAGAGGAGGGAGTGTGGGGAGACCGGGGGGGCGGGGTTGGGCGCGGGAGCGTGGAAGACGTCGGCGCCGACGCTATGGAAGGTTTTCAAAAGAAGAAAAAGAAGGGGGAAGGGTTAGGGTGACGGCGTTTTTCGAAGGCGGTTGGAGAGAGGGAACAAGAAGAAGGAAGGAGAGCGGGATAAGGTAGGCGTCCTTCCGTGGGAGGAGGAGACGACGGTGCGCCCCCTAGCCGGGGTGGTTTGGCAGAAGCACGCAATGACCGACATTGAACTGCAGATAAGGAGCCATGACAAATGCCCCGAGCTCCACCTTAAGTCTTCGACTACCTCCCCACAAATGCCACCTGCTTTTCCCGCCCATTCCCTCTCCTCCCTTGTCCTCATATCCTACCACCACGCCCCCTCTTCCTCCCTCTCTCTTCTTCCCCCATGCCTTGAAACTCGTCCCATTCTCCTTCGTACCCTTCCCAATTCAAAACTCTCCCTCCACACCGATCTCTCCCCTCTCTCTTTCTTTCACTCTCTCCCCTTGCGTTCCTGCTCGGCTCCACTTCAGCTGAAATGGTCGCGACTTTTTTTTCCCCTTCGTTTATTCCTGCCTCTTGGTCTTTCCGACCATTTCCTTTTCAACCAAAAACTCTTTTTGTGCCCCTTGAAAAAAAATGAAATAACCTCTTCACTATCCCTTACAACAATTTTTGAGTTAGATTTACTTATTCCCTTGCTCAAGTTTCTCACCGATGATATTTCTGATAGCAAATCTTTGCCCAAAAAAAATCATTTTACTAGCATACACAAACCATGAGTAAAACTTTTGAAAACTTTTTCCGAGCAATTATCATCGATGACGAGAAAATAAGAAATTTATACTTGTGGGCATTATTAGCCTCACTTTGATGGAGTTATGCATGCATAATATCATTGGTTGTCATTACCTTAGAATATGCGTGGATATTATCTATAAAACTGGAATTATAGAAGTGTTTTAAGGTCATGATAGCTAATTTATACATTTTAAGGTCATGATGGCGAATAAGCGAATAGGACATGCAAGGAGATTACTTATAAAACTGAAAGTAGGCAACGATAGAAGTATTTTATTTGCTCAATCACTGAAACGCGAAAGAAAAGGCATCCGTTTAGTGAATTAAACTTTAATCGAAAATATGTCTATTAGTTCTCGATCCTGTGCTAATTTAAAAATTCCAGGAAGAGGGTAAACCACTATCATTGAAATAAGCCAAATAAATTGACAGAAATTCACATTAGAAAAGCAAAAAAGTTCACTTAGTCAATGAGTCAAGGCTGTGTGAAATATAAAATCTCATGCCATGAATTTACATCAACACTAAATCATACAAATCTGCTGTCACATTCGAGGCAGCGACAGTGATAGCAGATAAGAGATTTCATCTGTTTGAAAGAAATTTTGTTCATAATGGCTACGCAGTCCTACAATTTAATTGCCCTATACCCTCAACCCTGGTCGCCACCTTCCTTCTTTTTATTTCTCACTTTTCTCCTACACTTTTCCTCATATTTCTTTCCCTTCCTCTCTTTCGCTAGTATTTTTGCGTCCATCTTTATCGAGTTAAGGAGGGAAAGGGTTTAATCGCCACTTTCCTTCGTTATATTTCTCACTTCCCACCTCCAGGTCTTCCCACATTTCTCGTCCTCCCTCCTTTTCGCTGGGATTTTCCCGTCCATCTTTCTCCAGCTAAGTCGGGAAAGGGTTTCGACTCACGGGTACCGTGAAGCATTTTTCTTATACCCCGCTCTTTTCGGCTCCATCGCCCTCCACTCACCGGCAGCCCCCCTCTTTAGCCAAGAGCCCAGCAGCGGCACGGCGTTCGGCTCGGTTATCGTGGGTGAGGAGTTGGGGAAACGGGAGGAGAGGCGCCGAGGAGGGAAGAGGGACGGCGTGGGGGGTGGTGTGCCGGGGGCGCGGGGGAATTTGGAAAGTAAATTCACGAGAAAATAAATAAGCAAGAGTTTTCCGGCCAGAAATTTTGATATGAAATGTTATCTCGGTGGATTTTTTTACCCTAGGGCTGAAGTGCACGAGGGAAGGCGACTATGGTGGAGGTAGGGGGACATTCCTACGTTGCTGCTCATGGTCCGTATGCGTCAAGTGCGGAAGGGTTGAATTGATATATTGAAACGGTCGCGAGAAAAGGGCGTGGGGAATTATACTTTTTTTTGGAATAAGGCGAAACCAGCCAGGGTTTATCGAAAGATTAGCTTTTATGGCCATTCAGATCGAAAGGCAACTGCCCTAGTTCTTTATTCGTAGAGCTGTAAAGTCTCATCTATTTCTCGACCTGAAAATTCCTGCAGACTTCTGTTTTAGCCCACGTCCAACTGCGCCGATGCAAGCGACAAGATATATAATATATAAGCGAGGTGATTTTTATTTGAACGACTGAAGATCCCATGAAAACTGTTGCAGAAAACATTTCACATTGACAAGAAATATGCATAATAGAACGAAACACATAATACTTTTCTATAAATGCGTGTATTTTCACAACCATAAAATACAGATTTTACAAGTATACCAACATATGACACGACACATACCTTATCAAATACTTAAACAACAAATAACTTTCGATTGTAAAAAATTTAATAAAACTAAAATAAACCCAATGCGCACAATCAACTGACAATTGGCAGAGGCGTTGTTCGTAATTAAAAAATACATCCCAACTCCTCTCGTGGTCCTTTAAGGATGCTTTACGAGATATCATGATGAAGTCAGAATTACTTTGGCATCGAAATATACAGACCAATTTTTTGCGTTCATTCATCTCATATTTATAGAATCTATGACATTTCTTGGGAAAGGAATGCGTTGCCTGAGAGAAATCGCTATTTCTAGGACCCCTTAATTTTTTCTCATTTCGCCAGCACTCCCATCTCCTATGCTCAATTTCCTCCGCGTCTTATCCGAATTGAATGGTTTCCGCCTTCATTGAAACAAGATATTCATTCCATTTTCTTCTTAATCCCTTCCTCTACCACTGATTATGCAAAAGAATTTTTTCTTAACTCCTGCTCAAAAGTTTTTATCAGGCCTACCCTTAGCCTCTCTTTCTCTCTCTAGCTCTCAAGTCCCCCACTACTTCTCTCATTTCCGCCCTTTAAACCTTTTATCGGAATATGCCAAAATACGCCTTAAGTTTATTTTTATTCCCATTCTTTTGAAATGGCATGTCCTTTTCTTTTAAAGGCTTAAAGGTAAAAGTTGTCTCTCTTAAAGATTCAAATTTCGAAGCGAGATCCCTGGGGGAATAAACTTAACAGCATCCTGCAACGCATTAATTTCTTTTAAAAACGTTTAATGGGACAAAGGTACTCGATGTAGCAGCTTTCTAAGCCGTATTTTGTAGTATGCCTATTTTAAAAAGCGGAAAATTGTCGACATTGGAAAAATTAATGTAATGAAAAAAATATCTTACTAAGTTAATGATTTATGAAGATTAGCATCACGAGGCACTCTCCCTATGGGATATTCCTTAACTATTTTCCTCAAGGAAGTCCCTTAACTAAAACTATAGAAATCAAGCCGATGACTTCGGTGCGTAATGAATTTTACAGTTCCCCATTTTTTTGTTGTCCCTCATTTAATTGTAGCCAAACCCCTTTAATATGGCCTGTAAATGTGAGTGAAAATATGTATTTGACTTTCGTTGGATATGCTGTTTTCAAAGGGTACAAAATAATCTCACTTCTCAGATTAGTTTTTAGATTTAACAGCAGCACTATTTCAGTAGAAAAATATAGTCTTGCAGTAATTATGTGAAATTCTCAATTCATAAGAAAGGTTCGGTCTGCACATGTCAGTCACTCCAGAGAAATTAGCAGCATTTTATGATGACGAAGATGGTTTCCTAGCTTTCGTTTTATCCATTCAGAAGCAAACATCACCGAAAATTTCCCAAACCCCATCGGTAAACAATATTTTGTTTTTAATACATCAGTAGATAGTTCTTCCTCATCAAGTGCTTTACGTAATTGAAGAACTAAAGATCCATAGTTAAGTCTACTAAATAATCTAAATATGGTTTTGTACCACCTTTTTGGCATATATTTAGATTCTACAAAACGAAATTAAATTAAGAAAAACATAACGTTTTACGAGATTATTGAGGAAAAGATGCAATAATCGCCAACAGATGCTTGCTAATTAAATTTAATGGCTTTTAAAAAAATGTAATTATTCTAATAATTTTAACGCATCATTCATTACAATTATTGCATTATTATTATTAATTAAATGGTTTGTTTTATGTTTAGAAGGACGTTTTGATGAACTACAATCATTTAACTTAATGGACGATGATTAAAATTGGTTGACATAAAATTTAAAATAAATTTCATGTTTCATCATGGAGTTCAATAGAATTAATGTGAATTCCGTGAGGCTTGTTTTTGAGGTTTGATAAAGGCTTTTACGTCATTTCTTCGCACCAATCTATTTCTTCAATTAATGGCCATGAAACATATCGTGCCGAAGGGCACTCTAGACAAAATCTACTGATCGTAAATTATTTCGAATAACTTTACAAGCACAATAAAAGTTTACCACTGAGCGGATACGATACAGATGGAAGGAGCAATAAATTTATTTTTCCAACTAAAACCTGAAGCTATGGTTCAAATAATTACAACTGTTTAAGCTCTACTCAAAAATTAATTAATTTACTTTCTCATTCCACCTAAAATTGAATTTACTTAAAATCGGAAGATAAAAGTCAATACAACCATTAATAATCTAAATCAATATTTTATATAGGTGCAAAGATATACCCACAAAAACAATTATGACTTTCATAGATAATCGTATTAAAAACGCTATTAAATATTTGATAATTAATCAACTTAATTGCTTGAAAATAAACGAAACACAAACTAGAATATTTTCCAAACATTACGTGGCATTGATTGGCATAAGAAATAAAAATATTTTTTGATATCTCTAAAGAAATATCCCATCGGTAAAGTATTTTCAAATGAACCTATCTTGAATTTACCTAAATATGATAACATATACCATTTCTTTGTGTCCAAAAAGATAGCATCGCAGTATTATTCTCCCAGTATTCAAATATAATTTATGCAAAATCATGTAATTTTAAGTTACATGAACAATTAATAAAATAGCCTTCGAGCCAACGGCAAATAGAAATACATCCTTCTTAATGCTAGCTTCAAATTTACTACACGAAAAGGTAGATACAGTAGAACAAAAGAGATGCCCATGAGATTCGATTCGGATTCTAAAATCATACCCAGCGACTACCCCTACTGTTTTCTATTGTGCCGTCCAAATGTAATATAATATATATAAACATATGTATATAAATATGGGTCGCGGTAGTCCAGGGCTAGAACGTTGGACTACTGATCGGAGGGTCCCGGGTTCCATTCCCGGGCAAGGCACTCAGGGCACCTGCAGCTCCAACGAAGCTAAAGTGATTTTCCGGGTATCAGATCTTTCTGGGAAACCATAACCGGCACAGGGAAAGGAACTGATGTGTGAATTTCACATGCCGTATAAGGCTTAGTTCTGGGTGAACTCTACCATCACCTACCAAACCGACCTTCGGGTTGATCATTGTGTTTATGGTTTATATATATAGATGATTTCGTCGACGTAACACAGAAGTGTTGAATAATAAATTGGACAGCAACAAACAATATAGAAACACATAAAAGGTCACTGTAATAACGTGTGAGTGAGTCTTTTTATGTGTTTCTATATTGTTTGTTACTGTCCAATTTATTATATATATATATAATATATATATATATTATATATATATGTATGTATATTATATATATATGTATGTATATTATATATATATATATATATATATATATATATATATATGTGTATATATATATATATATCTGTATATGTATATATATATGCATATGCATATATATATAACACAATTGGACAGCGCAATAGAACACAAAATAAAATCGATAGATCCTACACCACCCAATTTTACACATTTTTCAAATATAAGTAAAGCAATCATTATGAGGGTATACTTTATGCGAAAAAAAATACTTGAAAAAAATTAAAACCTTCGCGTTCATCATTTGAAAAAGACATTCCAGTCACACTCGGTTATGGAAACGCAGCCTTATTACTCCAGCTTATTCGACAAGCCTCCCTCCCTTCCCTATCTGCTTTCCCTTTAGTAATTAGGAAAAGCCCTTACCTAACACGTTTCAGCACCACCCCTCCCGAGCGAATGGTATTGAACTTTCTGTCGTCCGTGCGGAAGCAGGGTGTCGGGGGTCGCCGGGTGTGTGGGAGGGGGCGTTCGATGTGGGGGATGATGGGGACGTGGAATTCCTGCGTCGCATGCCACGTACAGCACTCGCATACCCTCACACCAACCCCTACAGCCATTGACCTCACCCCCTCGCCAACAACCCCGAGGTTATTTTTTCCCTCACTATGAACACCTCCACGTCTACCACCCGAACCCTATTCGGGAACTGTTTCCTTACCACCGAACCCCACTGTCGCCCTTTCGCTTGGGAGTCATTACTTCTACTATTTTAATATAATATGGTTACCAGAAAGTGTGTTTAACATCATATATAGTAATATAGAATATTATGCGGATTTTGACATAGTTTCGAGGGCTGCTTCGAGTCTATCCTCGAGTTGATAAGACAAAGTTACGCGCTTAGCGTATTCCGCTACCTCATAACAATCTCCAATTTGGCAACTCTTTTAGGACAATACATTGTTTTTATTTGTGTATATCTATTGTGCTAAAAGAGCTCGTCATTTGGCGTATCCTTATGCAAGCACTGTTTCATCCTTAATACTGTCATTTTCCGGTTTTGTTTGTCAATCAAAACATCTATAATTACTCATTGAAATATTCCAAGCCCTAAGAAAAGCCAGCGGATAGCACGCTTGAGAGAGTAATGTGGAATGGTTAATATTTGAAGCCGTTTTAAATATGCAGTGATTATTGCCATGGGATAGTATTTCTGTGAATAATGTGAAAGGTAATTGAAATGCTTTTACGAGTGATCTGCTTTCACTATTGAAATCAGTTTTGCACTGAGACATATCGTATGCATTTACGAATAATGAAAAATAGCAGTCTTGAATATCGAATTAATCCTTTGTGGTTGGAAAATAAATGCTTTACAACAACCTACTAAAACGATTAGGTTTTAGATATTTATCATGGCGTGCCGCGTTTCCGAATGACTTGAGTAGAATCAAATTTTTGATTTGGAGAACTCGACTTGGAGAGCGTATAGTACCTAGAGGGAAAGTACCTAAATCTTCTTGCCTATCTATGCATGTATATTCATGAACTTAAGGAAAAATTGATACCATCCCTAGGCAAAAATGTGTCGATGTGTGCAATACTTAACATTTTAAACCTTAAGGTATTGATTTTCAGGATCTCTAACCTACAATCCAACGTTAGAAATAAAAGATACGGTTGCAGCAGATATCTTCTCCGTTTTATTCTCTTAAAAGCCTTATTTTTCCTTAACTAATCCGTATACTGTAAAATAACTTTAAACGGATAAGCATATGTTTTTTACAATGGCGGTAGACAATGATGCCTTTGCCAACAACCTCTTCGAGTAAGGCCCGATGTTTCTTTATTATGTGTAATAGTGAAATCTGAGATTATATTCATATCTTTTATTTAATACATCCTTAGAGCCAATCATTTAAGTCTCAAATAAGTTCCAATGATCATTTATTGCCTATGCAAATAATTATGCCAACTACATCTGTCTACATGACGCATGATGACAATTGGTATTCCCCTCAGCATTGATATCCTTTTTACTGTTAACTTTCCAGCAATCAATTAAATTTTCCTATTCACTGATTCTCTGCCGGCCGAGAGTTGGATGATATGTCTTTAATTGCAAAATAGATAAGCAATTCTTTTACGCATTAAATTGTGGTAGGGTAAGGAGATATGACGTCGCATTTATGACCCTTTACAATTTCCTAGACAGACAGAATGACAGCCAACTGCTACAGTAGAATATACTCTTAGAGTTTATCTATTTGCTTTCCATCAACTTCGTTCTTCAGTCTCACTTCATCTTCAAACTTCTCTGCGTAAAATTTCTACATTTCTCCCTTTATCTTTTTCATAAATGGTCCGAAACATAGCCTTTCTATAGCTTCCGATCTACAAGTACATCTACCTGTAATATTTGCTGCCACTGTTACTGCATGTAACGCAAAACCATTTATGTTTAACGCCCTACATGTAAATTTAGAGAAGTATAGAGTCCTTTCTGGCGTTGTTCTTATGTCAAAAGACTTCTCTTCTAAAAGCATGCCTCCTTTTGCTGGGCTATTCTGTTTCCTGTATAGCCTGTTTTACTCTTTTTATCTCAAGCTCAACAATACACTTTCTTTTATTCCAGTTTTATCTTCCATTGTTTGATCTTGACACAGTTTTCTTCATCTTTGCCAAAAACCATTATTTTTGCATTCTAATTAATTTTAAAGTTGCAACCTCTCATCACTTTTCAAAGGATGTTATTAGACACCGGGGTCAAATCGTTTTTCTTCACTACCAACATTAAACTATGAATGAAGCAGTCAATAAATAGTTTTAAATTGTCTATTGGTAGAATGAGAAATAAAATATGAGCATTATACAATTATTTAACTGTATATAACGTTTTAGAATTAACTGTAAATAACTTTTCTTACAATCACAATAAAAAGTATGGCAATATGTAGGGACACTCTTCGTACTTACTATATATGCTAGCAAATAATTTTCTAATGCGACTGTATATCATTGTCCCAATATCTTACAGCCCGCAACACACTGATATATTTTTGATCTTCCTTCTCATATTTAACTAAAAATATATTTATTTTCCTGCTCATCGGTATAAAGTGCATTTTCCAAATTAGTGAATACAATTGAAACGTATTTAATAAATTGCACCATTTTTATCTCAATATAACGATGTGATTTACTTTCAAAGCAAACGTACACAGTGCAATAAAACGTAGCCATATCCAAAATCTAAATATCGTTGGGGATACCTGCCCTTCAAATATGGATATGACACCAAACAGACGTCAAAAATCCGGAAACGGTTACGGAGATGTAGAGCGAAGAGTTGAAAGGTGATTAATTTTTCATCCGGATTAATAAATCTTTGTTCAAAAATAAAAGATATTTCCCATAGATTCGATTGAAAAGGTCCGGTTTTTGGAAACGTCACCAATGCTTCATCATTTTTTTCTCGTCGATATCTTTTCTTTGTTGTTGATTAAAAATCTGACACATTCTTCCATACTGATTGTCAAATCGTAGCGGTATTGCTCCCCAAACAATGCCAGCAAAAATCAATTCTGAAAAAGAACATAATTATTCATAGTACAAATACTATGTATAAAACGGACAAACAAGGCTTCAGAAAAAATTTTTTCGACATCGATTATGAAACAGATTTAGGATATCTCATTAAGATAAAATTAAGGATACTGAATAGGCTAAGAATATGAACTATATGCCTCGCTGCTAAACGTTCCACACTACTATGGCAGATTGCTTAACCTGATGGATCATATTTAATTGTCATTTGAAGCCTTCTTTTTCCTTATGCTCGACTTTCCCTCCAATTTCTCGTTTAAAGTCTTCTGGAGCAACTTGTACATGGAATTCAGTTCCTAATGGGTCCTGCTTCTTTCTTGACTCAATTATATTCTAGAATCGAGTTCTCTTTTACATTCATATTTACCAGCAATACCGTTCTTTCCAGTTAACAAGTACCTTTATATATGCACTATGAGAACCTGGGAGCCATATACTTCAAAAAGTTGAAAAGAACATTTGAATAATAATGCAATTTCTCACAAAAAAAATGCCCAATATTTGATTTTATTGGGTGATAGAGAAACTAGTATTTCGTCAATGGTGCAACGGATGTCAAAGAGAAGATTGTTGCGTATTACTTTCCGAAAGGTACACCGCAATGCGGAACCATACCCTCTCCTCATTATTATCATCTCATTCATTTTACGCAGAATAATATATTTCCTAAAATAAATTTTCCAAAACTCAATCAAATACTCATAATGGATTCGATGACCGTGACTGCCTGCTGAACGTTGGACAGAGAACAAATTTTGGGCAAACAAGCATGTAAGCAACTTTTAGAGAATTATATGAATTTCAACCCGAATAATAATTAGGCACCTACCAAGATTAACGAGTAACTGTTCATATTTTCTAAGTATTCACTCTAGTGTTAAATTTTATATTTCTGTTTAAATTTCATTAACAAAATTCCTTAAACAAATCTTTCAAGTCACATCAAACGACGAAAATTAATGTCCAAGGATAATTTTATAATATTTTAAATACTTTTAAATATTGAAATCACCCTATATGTGACTGAGACTATTTTCATCTCCCACAATACACATTGAATTTTCCTTGACGATTCTGCTCAAACCCAAAGAACTGCTCAATGGCTAATCCGATATTTCAAGACTTTAACGTCAATTACGTTACGTTTGGGACAACTCCCAAATCAAGTTCTCGTCCGCGTGAAACAAAGGATTGCCTCATAAGCCCTTGGCCATCGACTTCCGTATTTTTATCCGCAGTCCGTCCATCAACTCTCACTCAATCTCAGATTCTCTCCTCTTTTTCCCGGCCTCCAACACCTCTTGTCACTCATCTTTTTGAGGAACTTTCATAAGTTCTCGTGGTTTTAATTCTCGATCATTAGCCCCACGTCATTAAATCTACTTTTTCTTCTCTTGTCCCGCTGCTGTCAGTCGTGTCACCCATGCTACCCAACCTTTGAATTACAAACTTGTTGCTAAATAAATCCTTCTCGCTTAATTTTTATCGGGCAAAACTCATTTTCCCATGTTTTTCACAAAATAAATATTTTTCAGACTTCTCTTTGCTCGTCAAATCATTATTTTCCACTCGGCTACGATCCCGCATTTATTCTTTTCCCTCTGAATTCAGCGTTCGCCCTCTTCTTAGCATTGACTTCGTACCATTGCTCCACTCTCATCCCGTATCGATTTACTTGGCTCCTTATGCCATTATCTCATTTTTCTATCTCCCTCCCTCCATCCTACACCGGCTTATCCTTCTTCCCCGTTTCTTTATTTGCCTTCTCCAATCACCCACACTCTTTCTCTCTTTGTGCGCCTTCAGCTCTCTCTCTCTCTTTTCCATCCACCCACATTTCTCCTTCCCTTAGCCCTTCTCTCTCCCTCTCATTCTCCCTCTAACACTGCTTCGGTCGATAAGTCGTATGGATGGAGAAAGACCGGTGGAGGGAGGGAGGGAAGACGATGGGAGGAGAGGGGAGAGTGAGCCTAGGGGAGAGGGTCGGGTGGGGGAGAGGGTCGGGTGTGAGAGAGTAGTGCGCACGGGGTGCGTGCACTGAGTCGTGGGGACGGGGAAGACTGGGAGTGGGGTAGAGTGAGGAGGCCGGGGAGTAGCGGGTCTGGTTGGGGGGTCCGAGGGTGAGGGGCGAGAGGTTGGCGCGGTCGAGTTATCAGTGGCATGGAAGGAAAGGGAGGAGGTCGTGGGAGACTGGAACGGGCGGCACACAAATAAGGGTAGGTGGAGAGAGGAATAGGGAGGAGGGGGCAGAGCAGGAATGAATGAACCGGGAGGATTTTTTATTCACTTAAGTTTTGTACATTTCGCCGTTTTTAAAGTCGGACTAATGGAATCGTGTAGGTAGCTTAGGTACGTCATGATGAATGATGGCGAACTATTTTTCTTTATGTACTCTCTCCCATGATTTTTTTTCTTTCTCTCTCTCCCTCTTTCCAACTCTTTTTCATATCTTTGATAAGAACGTTTCGCCTCGGAGCCATGCGCGGTGGCTATCGTTCTCTCTTTGCCTCGCCCCTAGCTGAACTAATTCCATACGAAGATCACCGGGATAGAAACAGAGAGAGGCAAGAGTTTATGACTATCTGAAGGAGTGGCAAAGGTGGCAGTAGAATTAACTTAACACAGAGATAAATAACAAAATAAATACAATAATTGTGCGGGCATTTCACTTGGGTGGGCAAAAGATATAATTTTCCTTCGTGTAGTAGTAGTATTTAGGAGAGGTGACCGACAGTCGAGGTCATTTCCGCCATTAGGGATGGACAGGAAAGGATGAAGGGTGGAGAGAAACCCCGCGTCGGCATTATCCTACTCTTTACGAAAGGCGCCAAGTGGTCCGCAGCTTAACGTCCTATCCGACGGACGGCGTGTTCCCTCAAAGTGTCCTTCGCAAAGCACCTCAAGCAGGGATCGAGATACCACTGAAAAATATTTAACATCGTCGGAATTTGAACTCGGACCCTCTGGGTGGGAAGCCAGTATGATAGCCACCGCACCATCTCGATCCCTAGTTTCCTTTGAATGGCTAATTGAACTTAAGGTAATCTCTCAATAACCCAGAAATTAAGCAAAATGTTGTTTTTTATTATACGGAGGGTAGAGTTTGCCTTGAACTAAAATCGAACGTGTGAGATTCATTCATTCAGGGCGAAGGGAACAGATTCTCATCCTATGCCGTTCACGAATTTCGGCCAAATTGGGAGATGAAGGAAATAATTAAGCTTGGTTGCTCAAAGATACCTGATTCCTGGACAGAATTTAAGCCCAAAACTCTCCCAACGGTATCTTCAACGCCCTACTGTGTAACATGCCAAAACTCCTAATATCCGCGCAAGTGATTACAATATCTTCTTATCTCTAAAAAGTGTAATGCGTGCAAGGATATTATTCCCAGAAGCTTACAGGATAAGAAGAGTCGGCGATGAATTGAACGATTGGTTCATAAATCTTCATCTTCAACTTCAAAATTAGTAATGACCGAGCTTGGTAGCAATGATTACCGTTTTTTCCTCTTACAAATTTATCTGAGCAGATTTCGTCAGGTATAGTTTGAGAAGAAAGTGTATCTCCGTGATACACATCAAAATTGATTGTCCTTCCCACGCTCAAAGAATAATTTCCATGTACCACATTCGCTCATCCCATATGATGATGCTCCATGTCCAAAATCTCATATCGGATTTAAATACATAAACCACATAATCCTAATTTCCCATAAAGAGACTCCTTTTATCTGAGTAATTTGTTAGTTTACAAAAATCAGACTTTCCTTAGGAACAAGTACCTTGGAGGCTCGGGTTTGAGACAGCTAGGGGGAGAGGTATGTTGGCTGGGACATGAGAAATTTTTTTAAACTTTTATACCAGTGAATTTAAAATTTCTAAAAGTATCCGTTACAAATGAACGTCCATTAATCTCAACGTATCGTCGAGATAAATTATTGCCTATCTCCCATTCCCTCTTATTTTAAGGAATAACTTAGTATGGAATCATATAAAATCCAAGAAGGCTCTATAAATTTGTAAAACAGAATGATGGTCAAGCAATTGGGACAAGATAACTTGAAAAACTATACGTAAATTATCAAATTTATGAGACTAAAATAAGCATCTCAGAACAGATCAAATCCTTCGCTGATATGATGACATCTACCTTTCATCTACCCTAATGTAACAAAAACATAAGAGAGAGGTGATAGTATT
Organism: Hetaerina americana; assembly: GCF_022747635.1. Taxonomy (NCBI): domain Eukaryota; kingdom Metazoa; phylum Arthropoda; class Insecta; order Odonata; family Calopterygidae; genus Hetaerina; species Hetaerina americana. Next base: position 55,584,716 of record NW_027286069.1, read on the forward strand.
AGTTGGGCTAAATTTGGAATACGTAGCAAGTACTTGGGATCCATGGAAGAGAACGCGAATGCCGATTTTGGATAAGATTCAGAGAAAACCCGCCAGAGTTGTCAAAATTGCAGTGATAAGATAGTAAGCGTGATGGGTAGCAAGTATGCCGGAGGCATTTTATTGTGATATTCTTAAATCACATTGATAGCAGGCAAGGTAGGCTCCCCACGGTAGCTCACAAGGCATCCCATTTCCAAGTTTACTTGCGACGCTAAAGGAATCATTATGGCAAGAAACCATATTAATGGAGCCTACCACCGAGGTAAAATAAAACAGATAAGCACCGTTACTGACTGATTAATTTATATTTCTCCCCCGAAAGAAGGCGAGAAAACGAAGGTGAGAGAAAGAGGAAAAAATACGCAATCCTAATAAAATCAAAGCATGCGTCAAAATATATTTACTTTAAACTTGTGAACATTTTATGATTTAGTCAATCACAACATGTTATACGTATATAGGAATGTGTGTATACGTTTACGAGCGTTTGAACAAATATGCATTCAAATGCAGTTATTAACTTATATTTGTGCATGCATGATTGGTACCCTGCGGGCTCCCACCACACGTAATTGAAGAAATATGTAGGCGTTTGTCTATGTAGATTAGAAAAACTAGGACGTAACTCGCTCCAAATATAAAGAGATAAAGCACGAATAATACTTTAGTCAAAGCACAGGGCATATTAATTTACTTGTGATAAAAGGGAGCTATTGGAGCCAAACCTAAGTAAGAAGATACGGTCTTAATTGACAGACTTGAGCACGGGCAGATTTGGAAATTTTTTCTTCCTTCCTGTCAACCATGATTACAGTAGAAGTAGCTCAAGTGACCAGCGAAAAATCTCTAAGAATCTAATTAAAATAATGTTGAGATTCTAATTTCGGATAAGATATTCACCACAATTCCTGTAACACAGAATAATGTCCAACACCATTTCCCTCACTCCACAGTGGAAACTCGCAGGTATAAAGCAAATAAAGATATGAAAAACCAACCAAAATACCTATCGTATCACACCGTCATGTATTAAAAATATCAGTTAAGAAAGAAGTGATACAGAATGGAAAGCATCTAAATGTTATTTTTTTCGCGGATGATATGAGATCCAAGTAGGACATACGAGCAAGTCAAAATCGCTCAGAGTATAATGCGTTATACTAGATAGCCTAGTACTTACCCATCTTACCAAACATCTTTCCTTATATTACAACATCAACTTATAGTTTTTAAATATTAATATTTCTATCTGCAACAAAAAACTGTAGACTATAGAAAGCTATCGTAATCTCAGTATCTTCCAACATATAAATTATGTAACGATACTAAATAATAGCGTTTAGTTAATTAAATTACATTGAAATAAGGATTTTAGATTGAATTAAATTCTTGCTGTTAATATTTACTATAAATCACGGACGCCTAATGTAAAATTACTCACAAGATACGTCACGGAAAAGCCTTGCAATACATCATGTCGGTATCATTAAGTGAAATATAAGATTTAGATGCCTCTGTAAAAAAGGAAAATTCAACTATCGGAAGTGAAGAAGTCAAAATAAAAAATTAATAACTTTGATTTAGGATCAAATTTTACTAAGAATAAATGGTTGTATCCAAAAATAACAAATAAACACATACTAGAAAGTAAAGATACCTGGAAATTCAATTTGAAAGAGCCATAATTGACACAACATTAAAAACTTGAATAGATTCAAATGAACAAAAGTACCAAAAGAGGCGCGAATTCAAAGGAACGTAATTACGAGACATAGAACCTTAAACAAGCCGTTAATTTAGGCGAATGGCCAGTTTCCGTTTCGCGGAAGTTGCTCGGAATTTCATCTAAAACTTCACGGAAGATTTCAAACAAGCTCTTCTACCAGTTAGCCTTAACACAATTGAATCAACGCGTAAATGGATATAACAAATGAAATTACTTTAACCAAGTGGAAGTAGAGCACTACGCCGTAAGCAAACATTCAAAACTTTATACCGACAATCATAGCTCATCTTCCAAAAGGAAGTAGAAAACGTAACCGTAAATTTTAAGCGTCATCTCACCCCTCGATAAAACTGTCAATATGATCCCAATTTCCCAGCATTATGTCAGTCTGATGAAAAGTGATGGTCCTTCTTGGAACATCCGCAGGGCATCGAACTTCAAGGAAAGTGATAAATTTACAGAAAAAAATAAAACTCAAGTCTAAATTCCTGGCTTCTTCTCTTTAGTAGTACATCATTTGTCGACATTTCAGACTAGCCGCATACAGAATACCTTAGACCTCTTTTTGTCAAGTCACAGACCTACCTCCACAACGGTTTTCCAACTCCAGAAGGTCGCCAATTTATAACCCTTTTGTAAAGAAATTCCAGAGAACAGGTATTTTTCTAACCCCATACCAATCTCATCTTGGTCTTCGAATAATTGCATGAAAATAATTTTTGCAGTAAATAAGAATGTATTTTCAAGGTTTCCTTTAAATAATCCCCAAAATTAAGAATAATTTTGATTGTAGCAATATCATTCATACCAACCTTTACCATAATTTTAAAAATTAAATTGCACGAACTTAGGGTTGGCTTATGACAATTAAATTAATTACTTAAAAATGTGTTACAAAATTTCCCAAGAACACGTGTCAACTATTGACTGTGAATGTGAAATTAGGTTAATTCCTATAACGACAAATAAGAAACCTTCAATAATGTTATTTCAGTCCTAGAGGCGACTGATATATTTCAGTGGTATCCCGATCCCTACTTCAGGTGCTTTGTGCTTTGAGCACTTTGAGTGAAAACGTCGTTCGTAGGATGAGACGCCAAACTCTGTACCCCTCCGCGCCTTTCGATAAAACTAGACTAATTCCGACGCCAAGTCTCTCTCCAACCATCCTCCCTTCCCATTCATCCCTAATGGTGCAAATGCCCTCAGCTATCGGTCGTGTCCTCTAAATCTGCTACTACTACTACTACTCGATCAGTCGGCGACCATCAACGGGGAGAATAAAGATTTGACAGCGAGAAGACTTAAGTACCGAAGTAATGCATGTGAATGTAAATTGTTATTGATTATAGGAATGAACCTAATTTCATAATTTCCCTAAGTTAACTTAATTTCCATTGTAAGGTGTCGTGGTGGATGTGTGAATAGAGCGATCAGCAGTTGGTAATTTACTGGAGGATACTGAGATTAAATCAGGTCGATGTATTTATATATAAATAAGTGAAACCAAAGCAAAGTTGTGGAATGTCATGGCTATCAGAGATTTATGAAATACCAAAGGCAAAATTGAGAGAAAAATTACTTTCCATGAACTGAACACTTATTTTACAGACTTTTAAGTCTTACTGTAGTTACGGTGTAACATAGACAGGCAAAAAAGAAATATTCACATTTATTCGTTCTCCTGAGCACCTGAGACTAACAGAGAAGAAGATAAATGTGCGAGATTTAACTCCCACGTTGTGCAAGTAGCCTTTAGCTGCAGGGAAGCATAATTATAATTTATTTCAATGAAACTTACTCGTAAAATAACCAGAAACGTAACATTGTTCGTAGATTATATAGGCATCTACGGGGATGCTAAACAGCGGATTGGGAGGCTCGTTTTAGCAGACTTTTAAATATTCGTTTGATTCCATAACCCAGATTCCGATAGGGAATATCAACATCAATTCATTCTCCTGACGGCGAAGTAGATATTTATGATGAAATTTTGATGAATTCGGGCGTCGAAACCTTAGCACTTGAATAAAAGCATTTACTGAATTATCCAATGCATCAGTATCACTTAAACATTCCATTAAAAGTATTGACCGAGACCAGCTATTATACAAACATATATGTGAAATGGCTCATGTGAATACAATTTTAGAAAGCAAATTCATATGAGACAACTATCAAACTATAATATTAGAAAAACTGTTTCACAAGGTATCACCGTCAAGTACGTACACAAAATGCGTTAGCATGCGCGCCAAATAACGATTTTTTAATATACTTCCTTAAAAATGTTTGTGATATCACTACTGGTTTTAAGCGGTAAAATGGGCCGACATTAGTTCATAAATTGATAATGATGAGGAACGAATTCAGTCGCTTATGATATCCTAAAGGTTATTAATTAACATTCTTAATGCCTAAATTATCATAATAAGAGGGTTTTGAAGCCTCTATTGTGAGGATATATACCCTACTATATTAAAACTTAAAGTATTTGCAGAACACATCCATCCAAATAAAGCGGACACAATTTTCCCAAATTGCAAGATAAAATCCAGCTAATTGGGCAAACGAATTCTGAAAATAACCGGCCATTAATAATTACATCACTTTTAAAAGTTCATAAGTGCGAAGTACATAATTTCAATTTATTCTGTGTTTACGATCTTGCTTTGACTTCAGTGTACACACTCTGAAATGAAGAAAATGACAATCTAATTAACAGTAAATTATACGATGGTCTACTGATAATTTGAACTCGATAATTTAAAGCTCAACCATTCGAAGTATTTCTGTAAAAATCAAAACAATTCAGGGGTTAGTTCACCCTTCTAACTCCCCACGATACCCCGATAGCGAAATGACGAAACCATTTCTCGTACATTTCGAACGCCGTTTCTTGTAAGCCTCTGCTATCTACCTCTGGTCACGTACAAGTCTATTAAACTGGACGCCGTAAATCATAAATAAATTGCTAGAAACCTCAGACGTTCGACTAAGTTCTCGATTTGATGCTCAGCCGTGATTTGAAATTATTACCCTTCCACTCGATTAAAGGAGAATATTTAATGTATGTAACGTGTGAAAAATCCGTCATTGAACCCTCGTCATCTAACGGCATCCCTCCAGAGAGGAAAGAGGTTTTATACAAAAAAACATCCATTTGTTAACTTCACAGACGCGTGTCGATGGGCGGATGCACACGCGCGCTCATATATGGAAACCGCACGCGGGGAATCGAAGTGAACGAAGGGCTCCTGCTGCTCTCCTCATGCAAGGTTTTCATCACTTTCCCATCGAGCGTATATTTTAACAAGGTCACGTTTCGGATCCCCAACGCGTCACGGGTAACAGAGGACGTGACGACTCCCATACACATCCCGGTCGCCCTTTTTTCCGCGTTTACTTTCCCCCACAGCGGGGTGTCTATTGGTATTGTGATGAGTTTCAAAGCGAATGCGTCAAAACTGCCAAGGCCACGTAGTAATGCATCTCCGCAGGGCAGAGGGAGGGATCCACACACAGTGCGGAGGAGGGGTGTGAGCGGGGAGAGAGAGAGGTGGTGGACGGGGCAGTGAGAGGAGCTTGCCACGACGGATGGATTGAAGGAAAAGGGTTGGTCTGCATCCGGCAATTGTAATTAAGTTGTAATTGAGGGAAGCAGAGTTTCGCCATGGTTCGATGATGGGGCAACAAAAACGAGCATACTTCCGGGCGTATAATTGGTGCCAGAAGATAACCAAACCTCACTTAGTTCTGCTGCTGAGGAGGATGAGGCAAAAACTAATGAGCCGGGACGACGTCATCGGAAATGAATTAAAACGATACAAATTACTAGGATTAGCAGTAGTAAAGGAAATCTATATTGTGAAAACAAATATACTGACTGACCGGCTGACTCATCAGCAATCTGTCACAAACTCCTGGACCTAGAAACGTTAAATTTATGAAGCGTATTTTTTTTGAGATTTTTCAAAAATCTAATCTTCCTATGCATACATAAGCGAGCCGTCGCAAGTGCATGTGGCTGGGGGAGTTAAGTCACCAGCCATACTACATCTAACGCAATACCTCCATAAACACATCAGATCGGGATGGGATGGTACAAATGACTAACGCAATAGCTTCCCACCCAGATGGCCTGGGTTCCAATCATGGAAGCGGCAGATATTTTTCAGTAGTATCTCGATCCTTACCTGTGGAGCTTTGTGGAGGTCACTTTGAGTGAGTACTCAGTCCGTCGAATGGGACGTTATGCTGAGGACCCCTTGGCCCCTTTCGTTAAGAGTTGGTTAATGCCGACGCCGTTTCTCTCCACCCTTCATCCTTCTCTGTTCATCTCTAATGGCGCAATTGACCTCAGCTGTCGGTCGCTTACCCTAAATACTACTGCTGCTACTACACATGAAATCCTGAGATCATATTTAAGGGTTAGTGAAATCGACCGGACATTCTTGTACCAGCTAAATATCATTCGAACACCTTTTGAACTGCTAGTAAGCACTTCACTGACTATTATAAGAACACAAATAAAGAATCCCATTAAAAAGGGCGGGTTAAATGCAATTCACTGACCAACGAACATTCCGCCCATACAATTACCAAATGCATCAGATCTGCAAATTTATTTACAGGCCCCCCTACGCCCAAGGCCGCGTGGCGGGGGGCATAAGGACGCTAGCCACGAAGTGAGTTGAGGGGAGTGTAACTTCCATACTCTTAACTACTTCCGCCAACGCCTACACATTTCTGTCTTAGTCTTAACCCCTTTGGTTGTTACGAGAAACGAATGCTTGAATCTATCCGTTCGGAAGTATATTTTTCTCATTTTGTGACAGTTTTCTGTCCTGTCGCTATAATCAGAGTACTGAATTATTTTTTTTGTTGCATGTAAAGTCACAAGATTGGTATCTTTGCAAAAATTTTAATCTTGCTCTAAGTATTCGCATATCTAAGGGTTTCTATCACAGATCTTGTAACAAATGCGCGACACTTTTTGCTCTTTCGTAAGAATATTTCTCGAATATGAGGGCACTTTCCTGTACCGTATTTAACTCAATCATCAGTATTATTTGAGATGGATCCCATATTCTAGTCATTTATCCTATGAGGATTCTAAATGAAGAAAAGATTCATTTATCACATAATTTGGAATTAGTCAAAAATTTACGAACTATTAATACATAAGACAAGAGAGAAAAAGTTCAAGAATTGTTGTTTCACAATAAATCTGATATGAGTAATATTTAAAAAAGGCAGCCTCGTATACGCTTACCTAAAAACGGAAGTAAATAATGAAGATACACGAAGCTGCCACTTCAACTACGTGCTTGCTATATAATATATATATGCATGTAATAGGAACTTACCTTGGCTTTCCCTAGAGTCATTTTAGTAGTTAGGCATGAGGTGAACCAACTTCCAATACGTGCTTTGATGAATCTTCTATGCTGCCTCAACCTTAGGGTTTGTTTTGATTTGTGATGATTGAATTCGCCCAAACTAAGGGAATAGAATTCAAATGGCTAGAGTAATAAATCTCTGGTTGTTTCCATGATTTAATGGCGGTTTCTGCAAATTTCGAACTTAGATCTTGTCTTACTAGACAATTATCCGATGAAATTGCAGAAATTTGCAAATTTTCTGCACCGTAATTGCATTCGGTTTAGTTGCGTCCGTGCCTTCTGTTTCATTGCACTCGGGAATATGTTCAGTGTGACATTTTCGGATATCCTCGAAACCTTTCTGCATTTATCCTTCGGGATCCTGGGATAAATTGCAAGCGGTCAATGCAGTGGATTTTGGGAGAGGGAAATAACATTTGACCAATTGAATGATTTAATAAAAAGACAAGACCTAATTTCGATGTTACACAAAGGTAACAAGTTTGCGACTGAACCTGAAGCAACTGACTGAGTAGCCACTCCATCTCCCAAACTAATACAAACTTTTCCTGGTACACAAAAAATTTCTAGTCGCACGTACAGGAGGTATATCAAAGAAAACTCAATCTGAAAGGTAGAAGCGTAGCGAAGAACTGATTGCAGTAGAAAGTGACAAAAGAGTCTGCGTAAACAGTATTCCTAAAGATAATTCCCTTAAATGGGCCTGAATACAGTAGAATGCCAAGCTTCAGTGGTTGTACGGATAGAGGGAATAATTGATCGGAGAAGGGCGAAAGAAGAAAGTTATAGCACCAAATAAGTTAGCTTGAGAAACGGAATAACGGAGAAAGATCGATGCGTAGACGGACACAGAGAGAGAGGTTTTCCAATCATGGTTAGACAGGCCCTGGGATGGACAGCCGAAGAATTGGAAAAGGTGAAGAAAAGGAATGAAAAGAAATTGTAGAAAGGATTCAAAGTGAATGGAGGTGCTGGTTTGAGCGACATGGATAGAATTTTCTGTAACTGACCGGCAACTAATAGCAACATATGGACGCTACTAATCTCAAATAAAGTTTTAATTATGGCTAACATTGTTAAGACAAAAAAATTGGAGTTTACATGCAAATGTTTACTTCATAAAAAATATTTCACTGAATAAAAAATAAAGAAAAATAAAATATGTAAATAAAAACAGAATATGTAAATGAAAAACCATCAACTGAATAAACTTCTAATTACTGCACAGAATGGACAAATAATTGAACATGCTCAACTAGATTTCAATCTAGCGGTGTGGGTCATCATACTATATTTAGGATAAATTATCGTCATTTACACCCATACACGACCTCGCAAGCAGTCACAAGAAAGTATGGCAGGATATACTAAGAAACCAAATAAGAAAGCCCATTAAAAAGGGCATCAGCTTTCATCCACCACAGTCAATAATTGATTATCTTATTCCGGTACAATCTGATTCTTTCAATAAGTCCCCAGGAAAAAAATTTTAAAAAAACCTCATTTTGGGTACGTAGATATTATTTAATTTTCAACAATCTTCTCCAAAGCTCAGTTCACTTTTCCCAGAGTTTACCCAACTATTATGAAGCCGTCCAAAAATTGTCCTCAAATAGGCATCTGTGTTGACGATGACCTTATTAGACGTGAATCGTTTTCCGCCGAGCTATTCTTTCACGTTTGAAAATTAAAACAAGTCACTGAGGGCAAAATCGGGTGAATCTGGTGGCTGTTGTAACAATTCGTTATTTAATCCCATATCTTTCGCCTTCAAAACTGCACTGGTGTGCACCCGTGCATTGTCTTTGTGGAATAGAAGTTTTTTTATATCTCAAAAGAGGACTTGATTCCTTGATTTATTCGTCTAGCGACGCATAATAGTCTCCATTTATCACTTGACCTTTTCGCAAGCAATCGTAGTATATTGTTCCTCATGCTTCAAAATAAAAACCGTTTTTAGCACTTTGTCGGCCGATTTCACAGTCATCGTCTTCTTTGGAGGAAAGGTCTTCAAAAACCCACTTGACTGTTCCTTCTTCTCTAGAGTGTGAGTAGTAGTGCATCCATAATTTGTCAGAGTTATGTGTCCAAGCAGAAACTCGTCAGGACTACGACAGGAAAGCGCCAAGCCAGCCTCGGCTTCGACCACACGACTACGTTTGTTCTCCACTAAGAGCAAACGCGGCACCCATCTTCACGAGATTTGTTTCACTCATTATTTCGTGCATGATTTAAAACACTGTATATATGATACGTGTGAATTCTCTACCATTTGCCGAACTTTGATTAGTCAATTAATCAAATATAGAACATTTAGATTTAACATATCATTTTATCCACGAACGATAAGGGATCAGAATAACGTTGTTCGACCGCGGTAGGGTTAAAATTAGTCTGGTGTGTATCCACTTTCTGTTACACACCCTAGCGGGGCAATAAAATAAAATAAAAATAATACTATTTCTGAGATATTACAGAAATGATAGCTAACCTAAGACCATTCTTTCCGAAGCGTATTCCCGCCAATTTCTCGCATGATTAGAAATCTATCATTTTTTCTAGCGTACTAAAAACCATTCCGTGGATTTCGTTTATTTCGGAAAGAGTTACTCTCACTGGATTAATTTCAAAATTGGATCGCGTGCAGCGTAGCGGAGCTAAATTTGTAACACCTTGTTATGATAAACTTAGTTGCGCATCCAAAATAGAGCAGCTAGGCTGGAAATCACTCACGGAGCGAAGGTTAAATTACAGATTAAATCTCTGGCATAAATTGGATGTGTACTCCCCCCTGCCACACATCTTAGCGGTGGCTTGAAGGGTACTAAAATATCTAAAAGGATTAAATAACATGATGGTATAATAATATTGTGTAAAACAACTGAAAAAATAATGAATATCAAATAATTCGCTCACATGAATTCAAATCGCTATGTTGTTTTATCATTTTCCGGACAGAAATAGAATTTTTTAAATTCTATCTTTGTCCAGCATATACGAGGGTCATCCGGAAAGTAGTACCCGTTCGTGCCGCATGAAGTGCTGACGACGCGAGTAGCCGCTGGACGAGGTCAGATAGCTTCAGTGGCTTGTCTGCCTTCTCTGAGCCAAGTTGCGTGACGCTAGCATTGCCTGTGTTGTTTCTGTGATTGTTTACAATGTTTAAAAAAATTGAGAACGCCGCCAGTTGTGAAGTGAGGGCAGTGATTAAATTCCTCAATGCAAGAAACGTTCGCCCATGTGATATTCATCGCCAATTAAAGGAGGTGTATGGAGACAATGTAATGGACGAGTCGTCTGTTCGGCGGTGGTGTCGCAACTTCAACATGGGGAGGGGGAACACACACGACGATGAGCGTTCGGAGAGACCGTCTGTCATTACAGACCAACTGGTGAGCTCAGTTGACGAATTCGTGAGGAACGATCGGCGCGTCACAATTGATGACATCTGTGAGCATTTTCCCAATGTTTCTCGAACAATTGTTCATGAAATTGTTAAACACCATCTGCATTATGCAAAAATTTGTGCAAGATGGGTCCCTCGCGTATCTCAATGAGCTGGCGGCGAAGGACTATGCAGCAGGAATACAGAAACTTGTCACACGTTATGACAAATGCCTTAATTTGCTTGGAGATTATGTTGAGAAGTAGTTTAAAGTATCCTCTTTCAAATAAAATTTTTTATGTTTGTTAATATTTACTTTTGTGTCTTTATTTCACGAACGGGTACTACTTTCCGGATGACCCTCGTATGTTGTTACTTTAATTCAAAATTTCTTTATTATTCTTTCCTTGTTTCAGCTATGAAAACCTCAACTACCTGCAGCGCTGAAATACCTAATATTTGGTAGTAGTTTTTTAGGGGAGGCGACCGACTGCTGAGGTCATTTGCACCATAGGGGATGGACAGGAAAGGATGAAGGGTGGAGAGAAACCCGGCGTCGGCATTAGTCTACTCTTTACGAAAGGCGCCAAGGGGTCCGCAGTTAAACGTCCCATCCGACGGACGGCGTACTCACTCAAAGTCCCCTCCACAAAGCACCTCAAGTATGGATCGAGATACCTCTGAAAAATATTCAACACCGCCGGGATTTGAACCCGCGCCCTCTGGGTGTGAAGCCAGTACATTAGCCCCCGCACAAACTCGATCCCCACCTAATATTTAAAACAAATAATAATCATAAGGGTATAATTTTTATGCATTAAATCTACGAAATAATCACCATGCAATAAATTATAGAAAATATTGTTCACATTTCTGATGCTGAGTGAAACGCAGAAACGCTATACTGTAATAACATATCCTTTTGAATACAAGGACACAAGAGAGCTGAATGTAATTTTCTTATTTGTTTATGTGTGTAGTTATATGTACTATGGTGTTATGTGTTAGAAAATAGTTCAAAATAACCTAATTTGGATAGCCCAATACACAATTTTTAATAGTCCAAAGAGAAAAGCTCACACCATAAATAACGAGCTCGTCCTGAGATTGCGTGTTGTGGCATGAACTTAGATAAAGGTTTAAAGCGAAATAAAAGGATTGGCAGTTAGGTGCACTGTCGATCGCCAGTTGTGGGTAGTAAGTATCTTCACTAATCGGAAGTTATATGGTCCTGTCCTTGTGTTAAATAGAGCTGTCAAATTTTAAAGAATCGTAATAATCGCGATAATGTGTCGTAACTTGGTGACTCCCAGTCGCAAAGAGATATACTCCAATTACCAGAGGGTCGCCTTACAATGTAAATGAAGGTGAAAATCATTAAGGCTGGAAGTCAATTAAAGGCCATCACTGTACTATACGCGAACTCTAGCAATATATATCATGTAACCATAGCGAGTAAAATATCACGCAAATAGACTCTGACCTTATGACTAAAAGCATAGAAAAAATGAATTACTGCTACCGATATATAGAACAATAAGTGTGAAATTTAGAATGATAATCTTCTAAGGACTACCCCCTGATATATATTATTGATATATGAAAAATTAATTTAAAAACCAACCATTAATCAAACATTATGAACACTAATAACGAATAAAATGAATGACTACTGATTTTAGCGCGACGTGGATCAAAGTAAGGATATTTCAGATATATAAAAGAAAATACGCACACGGCTATTCCAATAGTATCTAAAAATTAAAATACAAAGTTAAGGTTTTTAAAGAGAACTAAAGATTTTAATTAAAATTAGTTGGTGGGAAGATCTGTTATTATTGGCAATTACTGCAGGACTCATTTAGCATATGCTTCTAGCATATGGGATCCTCATGAAGTCGGATTGATTGCCAAATTGTGCAGCGTAGAGGAGCTAGGTTTGTGAAATGTTGTTGTGATAAACTTAGCAGTGTATCCAAAACATTAAAGGAGCTAGGTTTGGAACTGCTTACGGAGCGAAGGTGAAATTAAAATTAAATCTCTTTCATAAATTGGAAGAATGTCTCTTTAGCAGTGATGTTGTTATGAATTATTTTTAAAATGTTCTATTACCCCCGTCGTACTACGGTAGACGAGATAGTGTCAAAAAAATTGGCGAGATTTGGTGTAGAACAGATATATTTAAGATTTCTGTTCTTCCACGAGCAATAGGGGAACAGAATAACATAGTCCGACCGCGGAAGGGAATATTCTTGTCAAAATTAGTCTGGTGTGTATTTATTCCCAGCCACACACCCTAGCGGTGGCTTGCGGGGTACAAAAATAAAATAAGAACAATATTAAAATAATATTTCTGAGATATTACAGAAATAATAGCTGTCCTAATACGCTTTCCTTTCGAAGCGAATTCCTTCCGATTTCTCGTATGATTAGAAATCTACCATTTATTCCATACTAAGAACTATACCTGTATCTTTGGCAGAATCTAAAACGAAAATCACAAATCAGCATGCAAAAGAAGGAAAAACTAAAATTACCATACACTAATGATAATTTTGTTTGTCAAATATTAACGACTACTTTGGGGACAAGGAAAATATAACTTTAAACGAATATATTTCGTAGTGAAATTAACATTCATAACTTGACAATGCCATCTCAAAGATTCCTTGGTGCAAAGGAAAAATCAATTGCTAATGTAGTTTACTTCATTTCTTTTCCAGGTGGGTATAGATTTCAATTAATAAAGTAAATACACAGAAACCAATTCAATTTTCCGATTCTAGTAAAACATAAAAATAAGAAATCTAGTACTACATGCGACTGCCGAAATCAACAAATATAATCTCCGTCTCAAATGCGAGAAGAACTCAGGGGATTTGATCGTTTAAATGGATGGATAAAATGGATTAGGTTTCAACACATATACATCACACCTTTCTCGTGAACTCACTCGAACAAATTTGGCTAACAAAGGCAGAGCTCGGCCCAAGAAGCGGGAATATTCTCGCGAGCACACGGCATCAGCTTGCCTTTCATTTAGTTTTTATTTTCAGAAGGTTAGGAATTATCTTCTGGTTAATAACACGCTCCTAACCACTTGGCTTTTGGTTTGGCCGGGAAAATCCCACCAACTTAATTAAAACCCTTTTCTCCTTCCATCCACACCAGAGTCCTCCGACCCCCGAAACACTGGCCACGCCACCCGCACCTTCGCTACATTGCATGCGCCTCTCCCTCTCCCCACAGCCACTCCCGTTTTTGGGGCCTTCTTGGCTAAATTGATGAATTTCTGTGGAGAACAAAAGTATTCGCTCCGTGAAGCTCCGCTTCGTTCCCTCAGGGGGCCCCGCGGCGGGAAATGTAAACAATGCCCGCGTAGAAGCCACGTTTCGCAATCATTTTAGAAACGGTGCATCCATTTAGGCCCTAGGCATTATACGCCTCCAGTCATGTTTGCCCTCCCGGATTTCAATGTCCACTATGTGATTACGCTTTCAAAGGTCTGGCGTCACCATAGTCATGACGACGGTATCACGTCGCTAATAATGCACGATTGAAAATAAATAGGATGTCACAGTTTACACCCTACTATGTCTTCCATTCAACGGCATTATTGCGCTAAATTTGGTGAGACGGCAGTTTTGCCCACCACAGTTGGCCAAAATGGAAACCTCTCTGTCGATTCGGCGTCCATTTTCCGCTGTGATGCTTGGCGGCTGCGCCATGGCAGCGTGGCAGGGTGTTTGGATGCTTGGATACTTTGGACGGAAGGTCTAATGTTCAAATCCACGTTATTAGTTAAAACACTTCATCTAAATCTTTATGCTATGTAACATTGAGGAACTAAGAACTTTCTGGGAGGTCACACGAGGCACAGAAAAGATAATAGCCCCCGTAACCTAAATGAGTGATTTTACAAGCTGTACCGTGTCATGACCTTGAGATATTCAGAATCGGTGAGATCTAGCATCCCCCATCAAACCGAACTTTAATGAATATGGACTATATATATATATATATATATATATATATATATATATATATATATATATATATATACATATTTGTGACTCCTAAGAAAACACATTCCAGCAACCTTATCTACATGAGGTCCCTCTTCATCTCTGTATACTTCCTGCACCCCGTCCAACATCCCTCTCCCGTTTCTGCCCTTTCCTCGTTTGTCTAAAATTCTCACTTCTATTACAGTCTTCAACATCCTCCTGCCGATCAATACGCCTTACATCCATGTTTCCTGCCTCCTTAGGATTTCTCCTGACAAACTCTACTCCTCGACCACCATACCAAGTACTTCATCATTTGTTTCCCTTTCGGTCCATTTAACCTTCTCCATCCTCCTCCACACCCACATTTCAAAAACCTCCAATCTATGTCTATCCTCATGTTTCAGTGACCGCGTTTCCACGCCACACATAACTACACGTCATATCAAAGTTTTGACGAGTCTTCTCTTGACATTCATACTCAACGTCCCAGTAATCAACTCTTTCTTCCATGTAAATGCCTCTTTCCCAAGTGCATATCGTCTCCTTACGTTTCGACTACTTTGACCATGTTGGCCCAAAACACATCCGAGATACGTGAACTGTTCTACCTGCTCTATTTCTTGTCCTCCTATTTTTATGTATAGCTTAGCCGTTGTGTATTTGGAATTTCGCCAAACCTTTGTTTTATTTATATTGATTCTCATTCTGTATCTGTCGCACTGAATTTTCAATATATCCAGCAATGCTTGCAACCCCTTCTCTGAAGGACAACTAAAGCTTTGCCCTACTCCCTATCCTTTTATTTATGATCCTTAGAATAACTTTTTTGCCATCCGGATGAAGGATCACCTCCGGACATCAACAAATTAGCAGTTTCAACTGTCGGCCATCGCAGAACACAAATGGAGTGAACCCAGTCACGAGATCTTATTCCAAAAAGCAAAATTATTAGCAAAGGAGAGTAGATCTTACCCACGATTAATTAAAGAAGCAATTGAGATCGCCAAAAATCCGAAGAACATTAACAGAGATGAAGGCTACCATCTCCACAACGCGTGGAAAAGAGTTCTCCGGAAAAGGACCAATCAGCGAGCAGCCAATAGACGGGACCACTTATATAAGGGTGGCAAAAATCCAGGTCCCTCATCTTCGACCAGAAGACGCCGAATGCAACTTCGGTGAAACTGTTGTCAGCATCAAACAACGACGCGGTGAAACCCGATAATGCAGAATCCTTCAAACCACGTTTGCTGGGTGGGATATAAAACTTATTGCTCTGTAGTACTCACATGATGTAGCCTTTACCTTTTTCGGAATAGGAACTACAACTTATCATACAAAGTCTTCAGGCCAAATTCCTTTCTCATAGATACTATGAATCAGTCCATATAGTAACTCTGCTTCCTTATTTTCCTACATCTTTTGGTAGACCCGCAGGAATGTTGTCCACCCCCACGGTCTCCCTTAATACCCTTTCCATCTCATCGTCGAGTATGCCTGGACCTATGCTATCTTCCTCTACGCCACGCTCCTTTTCTATACCTAAACTTGTTGGCCTAAGTTACTCGTATTTACCATACAGTGTTCATATATATTCCTTACATCTCTCTTGGATCCCTTCTGAGTCAGCTATTATCTTACCCGACTTATCTCTAACTGCTAGCGCAGATCTTCCCATCTTACTTCCCGATTGCCTTCCCGATAGATTTAACTTTTCTGTATAGTGCACCAATTTCACCCTCCCTCTGCACAAGTTCCATATCCTCACACAGCCTCTTCCACCATGCTTCTTTTCCTTTATTTGTTGCCCGCCTCAATTTATTGTTCAACTCCTTGTACTTCATTTTGCCTAACTCTGTGTGTACATTCTTCCATTTTCTCCTCTCATCCATCTTTGTAATCAAATCATCCGTGACCCATGGTTTCCTGGTCCTTTTTCCTTTAAAGGTTCCTATAAAACCTTCTGCGGCTTTTGATATCCCTTTCTTGATACATTCCCATTTTTCTTCGATAGTACTCAGCTCTTTACCGTCCACCATTGTTTTATCTACAGCCTGTTGGTACTCCTTCCTTGTCAATCCATTTAATGTTTCTACATTCCATTTTCTAACTCGCCGCCCCTGCCTTATCCTTTTGAAACAGAGGTTACATTTCACAACAACTAAATTGTGGTCAGAGTCCGCATCCGCACCCGCGAAGCTGTGCAAATTTATCACACTGTTCCTAAACCTGTGTCTAACCATAGTATAATCTAATTGATACCTTTCTGAGTTCCCTGGCATTTTCCATGCATACCCACGCCTTTTGTGGTGTCTAAACCAAGTTCTGGTGATGACTAATCCCTTTCTCTTGCAGAACTCAACTGCTTTCTCCCCGCGGTCATTCCTCGTGCCTAAACTGTAGTTTCTAACCTCATCACCATTTCTTCCTTCGCCTGCCGTCGCATTTCAATCCTCTTTCACTATTAAATGCTTCCCTGAAAGTAAATACGCGATTATGTCTTCTGACGATCAGTTCCCCTCCAGATCGACTTCTTCCTCCTTATGGTTACTCGGTGGCATGTACCTGAACAATGACCAATTTCATCGGTTCTGCTTTTATCTCTACTAGTAATATTCTATCCGTTGCTTGTTCTATGTTGACTAGGCTTCCTCAGACCTATTTATTCAATATTATGGCAACGCTCTCGTCCCCGCCGTCTATCTATCCTTTGCAGCCGCCTCATAGAGGAACAGGCACTGTGCGGACTACGTTTCGTCTGGCATCTAACCTTTGACCTAACTGTCTACCAGGAGCAATTATCATTGCCCCCGCCGGCACAGCTCTAGGGGTCATCGGAACTCACAAGCTCTTCCACCACGACAAGGTTGTTGTTCATGGGGGGGAATATATGTGAAACGCCTCGTGATTTTACGTGGCATCCTTGCGCAGGGGCCATGCTAATCTTCTCTGTACCGTTCTAATTTTAGTATATGTACCGCCGAAGCATAAATATAAATATAAATATAAATATATATATATATATATATATATATATATATATATATATATATATATATATATATATATACATATATATATATGTATATATATGTATGTATATATATGTATATATATATATATGTATGTATATATATATATATATATATATATATATATATATATATATATACTCATTTATATAGAAACAGATATAAGGAAAAGGGATAGGAACACACATAAAGGACGGACACAATAAAGGTGGGGAAGGCGGAATCGAACGGATCACAAGAGTAAAAATATTTCCTTTTTACTTTTGTGATCCGTTCGATTCCACCTTCCCCACCTTAATTGTGTTCGTCCTTTTATGTGTGTTCCTATCCTTTTTCCTTATATCTGTTTCTATATAAATGAGTATTTATTCGCCGTTTGGCGGGATTTCGTGTTTGAATGTATATATATACATGTGTGTGTGTGCGCGTTAATTTATTTATTTATAAAATCCTGTTTGGCCGCGTTACTGTAGACGACAGATTCACAATAACATTTTTGATCGCGAAAGAGAAAAACATTTACCAGATTAATTACATTTAAGAGCCTCTTTAAATTTTTTTCCAGTATTACAATGAATTCCGGAACGTTTAATTTATTCTGAAGAGAAGCAAGTTCATCGACTAATCCGAAGGCCTTGATTTTATTACAAACTTGAGAGATCTACCCTGGTCATTGATTTTTATATTTTATATGTAATAGCCGGGTGAAATTATCTCATAAGATATTGGTATAGCGGTGAATCGTTTGCACTCAGCCGATGGAATAGAATTAAAGTACTTCGAGGGATGTAAAAATAGTCCAACAGTATGACGGTATTAGAAAGGTAATTATTTGAATTTATTTGACCAATTTTCACTTCTCAGCCATATGCCATTGATTGACAACCTTCCCTTTAAACTACACGGTTAAAAAATTCTCCATTCCCTATCTTTAAGAGGAGACTAAAAGTTAATTTATTTTATGGGATTCCAAACTTTCTCCATTCTTTCCCTCCCGCCAGATAAAACAAAATGTTCGGGGTATCAATTCCTTTTACCCAAATTTTCTGCAGATAATAAAGTCTAGTATAATAAAAAAATCCATAAACATATTATGGAGTACGTATAGACCGATACAAAAGATGATTGTTATGATTCGCGAAAATTCAGAAACGACATAAAACGAAGATCGTCGTTTAGTCGCATTTTGTCCAACGTGTAAGGTCTTAAGCATATATTTTAAACCGCCAATGCAAGCAAATTTTTTTACTCCTATCGAGAGCAACGTGAAGGTTCTTCAAGCGCTATCTTCTCCCTTCGAAGCCGGCGTATTGACCCAGAATGGTCGCCAACGGATTTTTTGTCGAACCTGTGAGGGTCAGGTCGAGAGAGCTCAGAGACGCACCGCATGGTGATGCTAATCATTGCCGCAACCGGTTTGCGCAATCGTTGGTGCGCTAACGTTCAGTCGCCCCGCTTTGCCATGAGGGGGCGGGGGGGAGGCGTGTCCCTGTGGACTCGGGGTTCCGCAAGACCTCGACGTAGGTATGCTGCGGCGGACGACCATCCGCGTACCATCGAGTGAGCGGCCAGGGCAAACGCCCCGAGGGCATTCCTCGAACAGGTGGCGGGATTGAACGCTTCTGGCATATCCTCTATTCAATATAAGGCGGCAAACGAGCAAAAGTCCACATCTGCTGAAATGAGTCGTATCTTGTTTCGATTTCGAAGGGAAAGAGGTCCGTAAATTTCGTACGAGTGGCTGTGCCTAACGTGAGCGCAGTCATATTAAAGCCGTGGTTAAATGGCCCATGAAAGGCGATTCCGCTTAAAACGCGATGTTCTTCTTATCAAAGTGAATAAACAACTCGAAATGTGTTCTCGGCGGTGCCTAACCCTCACTCCCTTGCCTCATTTCTCCAACAAAACACGGCCGGCGCGCGTAATGAATTTCTGTTACTTTGTTCCTCTAGGGGATGGTTATAGTGCTTGAATAAATGTTTACAGCGGCCTATCCAAACCGTTTGCGAAGTCGCGCGTGCTGAAGCGAATATATGAGTAACGCGCTTAAACGATGTCGTCGTCCACACAAAGCGCTTGGTAAGTACCCCGAGCCGGTGACAGACGTTTTTGATTCCGGGCAGGTAAAATGGAAAAGGTTCACGCACCCCTTTATGCAGTTATAAAGAGAATTCATCACGTTGTCATTTTGAGGTTTATCATAGAGCGAGCGACCTCAGCAATAAGCTACCCACGATAGAGGAAGTAATAAATAATACCGTAACGCAATAAGAAGTTAAAATAAGACCAAACCAAGTTTTCATTTAGTGCGCTAATTCTCGTGGAATGAGTGGAAGCCTTCTCCTTTGTGATAAGGACCCCTAGGGTCATTGAATTTATTTAAAATTAAATGTGACTATAACTGCAGAGGATTAAAACATATCGTACGACCGATATAGGTTATGAACGGGAGCAAAATGAATATGGATCAGTACCTCGAACGGAGGCTGTTGGCCATTTGTACCCTCCCAAGCATTTATGTAGCACGTGCAAACAGACCTGCAAAAACCATAAATTCTACTTTTATCCCATGAATAACGCGTACTCAGACTCACATGCCGGTTTAACTACTCTCTAGCAACCCCATGGCTAGGAAGAGTCGTCCGTTAAACAGATATGAAAGGAAGGAACCATAAGTAAAGTACGGATTAATATAGTAACTTTGAGCATTATGACATAGATATACAAAATACAATGAAAGCCATTCGAGCATACAATAAGAAAAAACCACTATATTGCTACATAAGAAGTGATTTTCGGCACTCTTCAGCCCAAGACACTCTTTATTTACCGAATAATAACAGCTGCAAGTTGACAGATTTCTTTGCTGAGCTGGTTTGAATATATTGAATTTCGTTTTGACGTCATCATAACTGTAATTAACCTCATGTCTCCTTGTTTTCTCTTATATATAGTAATTTGATGTATCTTTTAAAAGAAGTAATGGAAGTTGAAAAAGTATATTTTGACTTAGTTATTATTTACAATTAATTAACACAGATTGTCAAATTTTTAACGTCTGATAAAAACTGCATGCCCGCAAAAATATTAGAAATAATATAAACTGAAAATAAAATATATTTTATTTCCACTTTGCATCGCAAGCCACGGGTTTTATTATTCGTTACAAAGTGTATTTCAAAAATGTACTTCAAATAAATATACATTGTAACTTTCATTTGTTAGTTTCTGTTTTCAAGCATACGTTTCCTCGGAATAAAATTAAATCTACTAGCGCATTTTATTTTGACATTTCCAACCACCCGGAAGATGGAGTCCTAATTTTTTTCCATACCCTAAGGATGTTCTAAGAACTCATTGAGCGCGCAAACAATGATAGGAGATTTCGTCTTTAAGATTCTGAAAGCACTAAGAGTATCTTGCAGCATCCAGATAATTTTTCCGAAAACAAATACAACAGCATGGCCGAGACAGGATTCAAAGCCCAGACCCATGGGTTGCATGGTTGTGAGCACTAAATATATCACTGGGTATTGTGCCAGACAGAGGCTTCGTCACACGATGCCTATAATTTATTTTCCACCAAATTCACTCGAAAGGATAGAGCGATCAAACTGCATGGACGTGGAAACATGGCGAGCATCCGAACTCCTATGACCTGAACAACGGCTCTCCGTAACGTTTCTTTCATATTTGATGATCGCTGCCCAATCGTCCCATTCACGTTGTACGTGACGAAATACACGCATTGAAAAAGAATAAAAACGCTCTTCGATCCTTTTAGCACTGCTCCACGGTTCCGAATTTTTTTTACCAAGGGACTCTCCTATTAATTAGGGGACCCATCCCAGCTGTCAAGCAGCAGCACAAAAAAAATAAAAACTGGGGAATCGTGCAGGAGAGTGTGATGACGATAAATGGATAAATGGACTGGAGGCAATCGATGTCTTTCTCTTCTCTCTTTGAAATTTAATGGGCAAACGGCGAAAACAGAAAGCGAATGTCGTAATCATTTTCCTGGATCAGGCAATATACCAAAATATATCACCACCTAATACCGTCATCATTGAACGCTGCAAAAATTAATTGTAATAGTTATCAATCGTTATATGTAATAGTATCAATGTCTCCCCAAATATCCTAACATATAAGGCCATATTTTGACAGACCATCACAGATGCGCCAAGGAAGTCAATGCGGACACGATGTGACATCAGGTGTTCAGTTCATTGGTAATTGAAAAGAAAATTAACAATAAATCCGGGGCATCCAACAATATTTTATCATAAAATGTTGGTAATAAAAGCTTTCAACATTTTCAAAATTTCAAATAGAATGAAAATTTTATGCGGACGCGAAATAGTATAAGATTTTCTAACTTGGGGTTAATTGAATAAACATTTGAATGAACAGTTACAATGTTTGCCGCCACATGATTAAATTCACATTCAGATTCTATGGAAAATATAGGGCACAAAAAGATGACAGAAATTAAATTTTTCGTTAAAAAAATCCATTTACAAAAATTACAGACGGCAGCAGTAGAATCGATCTGCCAGTGTAACTGTGAAGTTTTGGCACTACCATCAACTCCGTGCATTCAAGTCTGAGATTTAAACTTTGAAAATATAAGTTGAAATATATTTATTGGAGCAAAACCACTAACTCACTACCGCTTTGTCACAATCAGAGGTATCCACTTATGGGTACAATGCGACTGCAGGGAAGTTTTGAAATAAATAAAATAGGTACGTTGCTGTGTGTTCCTTTGTGGAAGGAAATGCGCATTGAAAACGGAAACATTTTCCTGAATTACATTCAACACGATGGATGATGTCGGGCGGGGAAAATATTTATTATATGATTAATGAAATTCCAAAAAGCATTAATTAATTCCTTCAAATAAAATCTTTTCCTGACTTTTAACCCACCATGGAGATTTATGGTCTTACAATCATTTGATTTCTCACGATAGTCTGTCGAAGTTCCCATGCTCCCAGGTTAAAATGAAAAAAACAATCGCAGGAGCATAAATGAATTCTTTAGAACACCATACAACGATTTCTTTCGTCTGGACGATAGTCACACTTCATTTCAAAAATCTTAGATTAAAAACTAAACATTCCGAGAGAAAATCTAAGACTGGTATATTGGTTGGGAGGAAATACGAAATAGGAGGAAGCTCACCTTCAGGCGGTGGAATGGAAAGGAAAAAAATGGACAGAAAGTGTCTTCCTTCGCGAGGCTTCTTAAATCATTTCTCCTACTCACCTACAAGCTTCTCGCGCGATCGAACTAATCGTGAAGAAGAATTCTACCCCCGACTCCGCCCATCCACCCTCCCTTTTTTCCGCTCCTTTCCCAATATCCATCCCTTCCGCCCCCTCGCGCTCCGCCTCCGTCCTCGCCCTTCTCCACCGCCCTTCCTACGAGCACACTTCACACGCGATCGCATCCTCTACTAAAATGGCGAACAAAGAAGAGATTCCTCAATCGAGGCGGGGGCGCACGGGAAGAAGAATGGAAAGTTAGTATGTGTGTGTATTTTTTTATTCTTCTTCTTCTATCGCCCCAACCTTTCTCCGCTTAAAAGATTACCAAAAAAACCTGTCAGTGTGTCGGGAGGCCAAGAGGACAAAAGGCGCATAAAATCCTATATCGCGTGACGCGCACAAATACACACACACACACAAACACATATACTCGAATTCAAGCGGTCAGAGAGGTCTGAATAAACGTATCACTTCCCTTTCCGTTTCTTTCCCTCACTTTCAGGATGAATAACGTGACGATCCCCTAAAAGGGAAGAAAATAAAAGAACAGGCCTTGAAGGAGGATTGAGATAGAATCGTTTGATATCACGCATAAATACTCGCATGGATCTTAATTCGATAAAAAGGGGGGTGGGGAAGCTAAGATTTACGAGACAGTCCGAAAAAAAATACTGACTAAATTCTTTCCGATTCTTTATGTGGTTTTCAAATTTTCCACAATGCATTATGAATACATACAATACAACTACAAATGTTACATTTTGCAACAGCACAAAATTGAGTGTTATATTTATGAACAGAAAGATCTTTTAGCTTTACAGCTTGCCAACTGCATTTTTCTAAAACCTCAGCGGAATTTTAACGTATCCGATGTTTTCAATTATATTAAATATTAAAGTTTTATCATATTGAACAAAAATACGAAACAGAGTTTTGTGTAAACTCTAATCAATTGACGCCTTGAATTGTTTATAGTTTGCCCTCCTTTCGCTGAATAAGAAACGAAAGGCAAAACTATTCTAAAATCGGAAATATATCAAAATAGTTAGACCGAATGGAAAAATCCTTCACCCATTTTCCTTTCTATTCACTCGAATTAAAATGGAAAACAAGATCAGAAGGCCAATCATTTTAAATTATGTGGATTTTATTTACTTCGATCGCAATGGCAACCAGAACACTTGAGAAACCAGGATTATTTAGGCTAATTTTACTGCTACTGATAAAGCGTCATGTATTAGTAGTGAACAAATATCGTTTAGCAACAAACATTCACAATAACTGATTTTTCTTATTAGGTATCAAAGTATACGTTTTCACTAAAACAATATGTTAAATTTGACACTCTAGAACCACATACATTTACAGGCAATATTTCTAGAGAGAATTGGAAAGTTTTGCAAACAAAAATAACTACTCATACTTACCACAATTTGAAATTCTTCTACCTTGGAGTGATTTTACATGAAACATTTTCAAGCTAGTAACTAGAATAGCACGTCTATAAAGAATGGCCATTTCCCTTCGTACTGACTTAAGTATTTGACTTGACTGAGGAAACAATTTCTGACTCCGGGGAATTTTTTGATAACGAGGATGGAAATACTTATTAAGACTAACGAATCTCAACGAATCAATGTAGATATATCAAAAGGAATTAATCATTTCTTAGTTATTTTCAAACGTTATTAGTTAGTTCCAGCATACGTAAAAATAACTTGACATATATAGCACATTCATAAGAGTGTTTTGATAAAATAATCAGAAATGGTCTCCTATCTTTCACAATACAGTCACACAAAATGGCAGATAATACCGAATTATTCAGGTTAGACATTTGCTCAAAATAGTTATTGTAGTGAATGAGAATTTTCCACCAGACTAATTTTCATTAATCCACGAGCGAGGTGCATGCTATCGCTTTATAGGAAAAATAACTCTCGTGGAAAGCACAGAGTTCTCTCGCATCCTGTTCACTAGGTTTGAAATTCCTAATTTCCGCAGATAAAATTTCCCTGTTCGCACATTTCTGTGACTTATTGCTGCCAATCCATCTTTTCCCGCGGAGCCGCTCTAAATGCAGAATAAAGATGTCAGGCGCGAATGATCGCCCAATCAATCAATCTTGCTCTTCACCGCATTGGGTGCCGGGTGAACATATTTACGCCGGCCACCCTCCTCCACCCCGTGCCCTCCTGACCCACCACACGTCCACGCTCTCATTGCTCCTCCACACGCTGATGCCACGCCTCATACCCCTGACTCATCACCCACAGCATATTCGATAGCCCTCTTATCAGTCCATATATTCAGACGCTTGCATCTTCCGCCACTTTGCCCGCTGGGATACAATCGAGCCCTTTTTTTCCATTCCCAAACCATTTCTTCGCTAACCACCTGCACCACCCTCACCTCGCTGCAAAACCTTACCAGTTCCATTCTTCTCCGCGAGTCTCCGAAAGCAGTATGGCCTTCTACCTTAAAAACTAAGAGTGCCAAGCGGAACCGCAGATTCTGCATAGCTATAGACCGGACCTAAGTGGGAGAAGCTATTTCGGTCGGAGATCGCTGTCAGCTATCCGTATAAGCCCGCTGCTTGCAAAATAGATAAGGGACGTGGGAAATGTGGGACTGGACGCGGTTCACAAGGTTGTAAGATGGTGTGCTTATGGATGAAACGTATTCCCGGGCGAAGTACTATTCTAAGTTCTGGATCAAGTCTAGCTATTCTTCCACGTACCGTTGATTGAAAGCATGCTATTTCTACTTGGGAATGTAGTAGTAAGCACAGCCTGTCTGTCTTGAGAGACGCAGTACGATCCAAATTCATGAGTATAGTGTTTATAGGGAAGGTAACTTCTAGAAATTCATCAACCTTATACGAGTTTAGTTACCTCGTAGTTTAATATAGTATGTTCTAGGGAAGAGTCAAACTATAATAATCCCTCACCACAGCAGATTGAATAGAGCAATTAATTCCATAATTTTAAAATGATCATTGACCTCAACGAACTTTCAAGATATATATTAATTATATTTGTTTAAATATTTTATGTAATTGGTCTCATCTTCGACACAAGAGCAGGTAGCTCTCTTTGGTGTATAAAATATTAGAAAAAGTCATAAATTTAGACAAAGTTGAGACTTAATAATGTAAGTAAAAAATAGATGATTGCTAAATCATGAAGAATTTTATCTATTGCATATTCAAATTTTTCTTTTTTTGGACAAAAGACAAATATATTAATTTCAATTTAGGAAATGCATTCTTCCTATGTCTAAAAAATTCCAATACTACAATAAGGAGGGCTATTATCTCCTCGCATCTAATCCCAAGCTAAAATACGGTTTTAAAACTTAACTTAATAATTTTAATTTTGATAATTAACTCTCCACTTCATTTAAAGGCTTCTGATAACGATTGCTATATCAAATGAAATATAATAGCTGGATTTTAAAATTGAAAAGCTGAACCCTAACGATACGAAATACGGCTACGTATATACAGTAATTTGCCACGAAGGAAGTCTAATGACAACCCTCGAATTACAACATCGCTCTAATACAAATTCACCGAAACATCTAATTACTTTAAGCATGAATAAATAAATCAAAGTTTAAAAATTATGAAAGAGTCACTAATATCATCACGCGAATCAAGATACAAAAATGAGTTAATGAGCAAATAAATATCCTACTCACCAAAGAATCAAGTCTCCTGTATATGAACGCGTCAATATCTACGGGGAAAAGAAAATCAAAGGACTAAGACAATACTAGTTAGCACAGCCTAGATTTCTCTGGATATTTATGAATGTTGGAATTTGAATGATTGCAACAGTTTTCTCTGCGCCAGTGAGATAATGAGACTGAAAGTGAGACACGGTGAATTCGGGATAATATTGGGTGATGCATTGAATGAGTGTTAACCTAGTGAAATATGATTTTGATACATCCATGAATGTTAGGGTTGTTGATTGAATTAATGGCCCCGATAAATACTAGGATCATTTGGTTACCAACGAGTACATAGCAACAAAGAAAACTTGAGAAGAAAATTATTTGTTTTGAATCCTTGATTTAGGCATACATTTATTATTTGAACACGATACATAAGGGGATTTCATAGCATCGATCAGCATGATGATGATGAGGGACTGAGAGGGTCAGTGATACGAGATCATTGAGATGAGGAGAAAGCAGAACTAACGACTCCAGATTCGCTTCCTTCAAAAGTATACCTAAGGTCAGAATTAGTATGAAGGAGTATTTGAGAGTGTACGTTGAAAATCTTCATTCGAAAAGCGTTCACATACAAACTGAAAATATTATGATAGAATATGAAGTCATTTCTTCACGGAATTTTTAATATTTTATAATTTCCCTTATATCGAAGCCAATCTTATGCTGGTTCAGCTAGAATTCCAAAAAACGTAATTGTAAGAGACCCTTGGGTGACTTGGAAAGGGATTTATTACACTTAATAACACACAACTGTGGTTGGCTAAATATAACAAGATTTAAGTATGTTTTAATGAGAAATTGAAAGGTTTTACTAGTGCAAAAAGGAGTAAATATAATAATGCCATTGTAAAGAAGCTCAAATGATAATATATGTGTGCCAGAAGAAAATGATACATTACAAAAAAGATGTGTAACTGCTAGAAAGAAAATATTTTGAGGATACGCTTGTAAATGAAAATGATGTAGAACATGAACAAAACCAAATTCACCGGACTGAAAATTATTTTAGGAAATTTAATGTTAGTGAATATGATATACTCGAAGTAATAATTTTGAAAAATGAAAAAAAAACTGAGGGCACCAAAAAATAATGATTAGTTGGAAAAGATACTCTTCCAAAATAAGTGTCCAGGTGATTGACAAGGCTATTGCCGACTTGTCTGCAAAAATGGTACACGTCATTCTGGCACACTTTAACTGGAGCAAACAATAAGGAGTGCGATTAATGTACCTCTTAACAAATGAAAGAGAAGCGAGATGAAATTAAAGAGTTTCAGAATAGATCGAAAAGATACGGTAATAAGGTTAAATAGTATCTCAAAACGAGAAAATATACATCTAAGAATTTAAAGAGTCTAATGAATCACGGAAAGAATGTTATAGAGACGAAAAAATGAAATTACTGGGTAAAATCAGGGTGTTATGGAATAAATGGATGAAAGGGAGACAATTTCAGTATGAAGAACGCATGTATTAATGAACTTAATATTTGAATTGAAGAGCATTTGTGCTCCATCTTAAACTATTCACAGAACAATTTTACCAATTAATATATTTTTCATGAGACCGACAGTCCTTCCTAAACGGCGAAGCGTGATGAATATCTTTGAATAAATCTTCACGCACCTGATGATGCTAAAATTAAGGAATGTTTTTTTCATACCATCATATCCGAATTTATATGTTTGAAGAGGAAGATATGAAGTCTTTTCGGAAAACGGCGGTAATACAAAGGAGAATATTTTCCCAAAACTAAATGTGAATATTTCACATTCCTCTGGGCTTCGCATCTCAGATGAACCTTCTCCCTAAATAACACCCTCCAGTGAGGTTACTGTGGTTTTATGTTGAAAATGCTTTTAATCCACATGTTGTTACTAACTTACCCTGGGAAAACTAACTTATTTAAATGTAATTATTACTGAGTTTTTGAGAGTTTCACAGCATCAGTTTCCCCTGATGTTACCATAAAATATCTCAAGGTGATCAAATTCAGACATTTCCCATTACTTCCAAAGCTCAGAGTATTTTAAAATGTTGTTTAGGAAGAATAATTAATTAAAATTTCAAAATCGTTTCTTCCAAGTCGTTTTCAACTTCTAAGATGTCAGCCTACGCACTAAAATATTTAATAGCAAACACACTGGTAAAATGAATGTATTAGACTTTTTTAGGAAATGGAAAAGGCAGCAAAATGATTTTTTGTGGATTAGAAGGAACATTTTAAATCGATAACTGAATGCTTCACGTCTTAATTGAGGACACATACATATAAAAGCATGCACTGGAGTGTTCAAGTTTTACAACAATTGAGGAGTTACGTCCACAAATTTTACGCATTTATTTACAATAAATAACTTCATTTCTACCACCTAGTTTGCCTTAAAGAAAAAAATTGAATATCTAGGCATTTCCAGTCCTTCAGCCTTATTATGAAGTTTGAATTCACGTGGAACAGTTTATTCAGTCATCGAATTTTCGGGGAAAGAAAATCATAAGCCTCGCGTGTCATGAACGACTTGCGTTCACAAACATTTCCAGATACGCAACCTCGGGCTTTGTTTGCCCTTCACAAAGAATATGGTCGCGAATGAATAAAATGACCAGGTTGTTTCAACAAGCATTCAGGTCACGTGCTAACTTGACATAATAACAGCAAATGAAATGATCCATCATGCGCTGCTCCATCGATCAATCTGATGACCACGAAGGAGATTCTGTCATGCAATAGGTGTGAATATCATGGGAAAGAATAACCCCAGCCGTGATTTACAACTACGGCTGGGTTATTCTTTCCCATAATACTTATACAGCCGTAGTTACCGTTCCTGTTAATTTCAATAGGTGTGAACTTTAACATAATATTCGCGACCGGTACAGTACTTTCAATTTCTTGCCAGCAGTATGCATGTTAGCAGTTACCTATATTCTTTACCTTTAAAATATCATGTTCGAACTGAGAATATTATATATATATATATATATATATATATATATATATATATATATATATATATATACATAAAATTGATGCAAATAGATTTCAGAGAACATCAACCCTGCACAAATCTGTGTAGAGACTTAATACATAAATTAACGTGTATTTAAAACGATTTCTACGGCACTTTTGCAAGTTTACCACCGGCAAATTTTATAGTACACTTAGTCTTGAACTAGAACATTCTCCTTGGTCAGCATTCATTGAAATAGCTCGTCAAGAAACACTGGATTTATATTCAGGTATAGACCAATGATCATTGCACGCGAATATCAATAAACCTGTAGAATATTTGAGCTACGAAAGTTATAGCGCAAAAATAATTCAGGGATATTTATTGGCAAAACCTTATAATGTATTCGTTAACTATTTAGTCCAAGTATTTTACTTATTACCTAAGTGCATTCGCTAAGTCATATTTTGATCTAAGTATTTCCTTGAAGTTTTGCAATTTCTGGTAAGTTATTAAATAATTAAACGATTTGTTTTAAATCATTATTAACCAAGACTATTTCTGAAATCTCAAATCTGGATCTGCAATTCAGTAGATTAGGAAAACATCTTAATTGTTAAAACTTTATCTTGGTAACAGGTATATTTCTTCCGCGGTATCAAGGAGACGAAATCGTAATTAAAGAAATATTTTCACATTGAGTAAATTCTCCGGGTGAATAACCTTTTTGGCTTATGAGTTAAAAATGTTCGTTTGCTAATGATTTTTTTACACAAATAGAACTTATGACTGCCAGCTATATAAATTAATGAATAGGTAGTACTTGTATTTACCAAAAAATTTCCGATGGAAATACAGTGAAAGACCATAATTAACCCAAGTTTTTGAACACGAAAATGTCAATACTTCCACCTAAAAGTTAATAATGAAACTCTATCACAGCCCCTATATTTCCGTACTCCTTAGCCTCTACAACTTTCTTTAGTAACTAATATTGTTTGCACTTCAGATAATTAATTTGGAGGAAAGTTTGTAAAACAACATTTCATCAGTATTACCTTCACATCATTTTATGTTTGCTTTATCTTAACTTCATAAAATAAAGATTCACTCCGGAATAAGCACCAAAGCCATTAATATACGAATATGGCATAATTAAAAGCCAAAAGATTTAAGAAATGGCCCCAGGGGGCCTTCTTTCTATTTCGCCAAAAATTTCGCAAAGATAAGTGAAATAAAAAATTACGATGGATTACATAAAAGTTGCTTACAAGATCAAAACTTTAACTTTTCGCTTTTTACGGGTGCAAAGAGTAAATAAAAGGAGGAAATTTGAAACTACAAAACCAAATACACCTCCTGTAGGCACGCTTTCTCGCAAAAGATCGCTTTCTTCCTCCTGCTTCTTTGAGAGGACCTCTTGGCGCTGGAGGCGGATCAATCCGTCTATTTGCCCTTTGATTCCCAAAGCCGCCCCCTTCCTTCCCCACCCCCGCCCGCCGTATTACACTCTCATCCTCCCTTCCCATCTTTTCTACCTCCCTCCTTCATTCCCGCACAAACTCCGTTTCACCCCCAGCTAGCTACTTAATTTTTTTCCATTTTTTTTAGCCTCCGTCACCGCAAGGTTAAACCCCTTTTCCGACCACGTCACCCAGCATCGACCCGCGCTTTAGAGGAGGGAGGTCGGGGATACGACCGTGTACCTTGTAGAGGATAGGCCGACTTATCGGCAGCGCGGACATCTCTCCTTCCCTACCCTCCTCCCTCTCTTCCCTCCCGCAATATTCAACCAACTTCTCTCTCGCCCTCTCCCATCTGTCTACCGTCCCTCGACCTATCCACGACTTAAGAGAAGACTACGCCGGGCCCTTGGACACGACCCTGGCCGCTCCCGCATTTTCCTCCTATCCTACCCGCCACTCGTGGAATGTGGGGTGAGTTCTCACTGCCCCAGCCCCGTCCCCTCCCCTCCTCTCCCCAGCCTCGAAATATCCGCCGTTGCCTCTCAAGTCCCCGTCCCCCCCACGAACCCTTTCCTCCGCATCCCCATTCCTCCGCTCCCCTGCGTCTGCTCTCCCCTCGCCAGGATCTCGTCTCCGAAACATGCTGTCAAAGGTGTGTCGAGAGATATTGGAAAAGTGACGATTCTGGATGATAAAGGTCGCCTCTTTTTCGTTCAACAGGTTTAGTTAGGGAAAAAAGATCTTTTTTCATGGGATGAAAAACGGCCACATACATTAAAGATTTAATGCTGAGCGATTCTTAGCAGGTTCAATGCGCGTCACCATTGGTTAAAGTTCATATGCTCAAGCAGATGGTCACGTCCTCCCTTTTGCACTGGAATAAATTATGCAGCTGCACGTTTAAACATCAAACAGCCACTCTACTACACAGGTACCTACAAAACCTGTAAATCAGATTGCATTTGATATTTTTTTCAGGTATGAAATTTTTTTCCATTCTGAAGCTCAATAGAATTCGTGAAAACAGTTTTAAATACTACAGATAATTTTGGAGCCGAAGATGATTCTGTGCAAACTTAAAATTTTGAGTTACAAATGCCACACTTTTATCCTCTACGTCTTATTTTAATGAGCCAATGTGCGCAAGTAACAACAAATTTCATTATTCATGAATTGAATGACGTAATGCAGACGTTGCCGATAGCAGCGTAGTAATTTTGGCGATCAATTGATAGATGATTTTTCCAACGGAGAGAACGATGCTAATATAGTTCCAACTGCAAACCCAAACATCGCCACGATCTACCACCGTCCAAAACCTCAAGACAGTATGAAAGTGAAGTTTATGTCGAAGCTTCCGCAATGTTTTAGTTGGGTCAGGAAAGTTAAAGGAATAATGGTTAACGATGTTTTACGTTTCACACTCGCTGTCTATCTGCCTACAAAGCATGAAGCCCGCACACCAGCCAAATAAGGTCACCTTTTATATTCGTAATTCACGAATACTTTAAGTATGTTCTTTCTGATTGCCTTATAACTCATAATAGAGAATCTTCTTTGACAATTATACTACTCATGACCTCGGCCGGAACCGAAACATAGAATTTAAATTAACTGAAGAGCATGTCATTCATCAGAATTAATTTTGCTAGTACTAATGACTGCAATTTCTGATTGCTAACACTTGAAAATGTTTTAATTCCGAACTACTCGTAATTACGACGCTTCCCTACTATGATGAGTAAGGCGGTCATACGGAAGCTCATTATGGAATAATATCTGTCCTTTGCAATGTATAACTCTTTCACAGTTTGGATATGAGTTTAATGTAGGTTTGGGTGTCAACGTGTATCTAGTTATACAAAACTAAGAAATGTGGTGATGATCAGTCTGCGGCCATTGAAAATGCATTTTAAACGGTAGACTACCCATAATAAAAGATAACAGATAACACAATATTTCACTTTCCCTAATAGGGAGTTCATTATCAGATGGATATCAACCCCGCGCAAAAGGTTACTTACGTGGAAAACTACTGTGAAGTAATATTTACAGAATACACGGAAATAAAATGCACTGCATTTGGGTCAAATTAAAGGCATTTTATTCAGAAATGAATAAAATAACAAAGGCACAGTAGAGGCGGATATAAAGCAAAGCAGTGCACGGTAAGGTCGAATCCTCGCTGCCTACTGTCATCCAAATTTGAGTGACAGCAGCTAATTAACCGCGTTGACACATGCACGTAACTAACCCTTCCTTTATGTTGGTGGACGGAGCCTTTTCACCAATTGCACACTTTTTGAACGAAATAAAACCCACACGGGTCGAAAAAGGCGCTTTATGCACAGGCGGTAGTGGAAGGGATGCTACCCAACCTGCTCACCCGTTTTTGAAATGTAATTAACTCAGGCGAGCATACATGTATGCGAGTAGAGTTTCGAAACGGTCTAGGGCTTTTATCTCATTCTCCTTTTGTGGAACGCGCCGATTAACTCATGTAGTGATCGAGTTAATTTAAGTCCTTCTGAGTGCGCTTGTCATAGCACCGCTGATATGGGCAGTTTTCTCATACATACGTACGAGTAATTAACTATTTGAATAAGATTGGAAATTCAGACGGGAGCTTTTTTTACCTGGCTGTGGATGAAAATACACAACATTCAATCAAATCCTAAACGCAAAATGAATGAGAATAAACTCTTAAGGAAAGCGTTTTCCAATAGCTATTTATCTGAATCCTTAAGGAATTGTGTTCAGGAAAAAATCTTATTTAATTGCAGACGGCAGTTAGTGACCAATCATAAAAGACAGTGTCCCGCATGACTTTAGTTGATGATCGAAGTTCATGAAAGACGATTGCCTTACATTTTCGTAAAATTAAACAAAGCAAATCAAATTTGTCAAGAAGAACGTGAACTAAACGAAATTTCAAAATATATGCATGCGTCGTAATAAATATCCTCTTTAGTGACTCGAAGCGGTTACCTTTGATAAACAGGTGAAGTGAAATCTCGTTCTGAATGAAAATGGAATAACAAAAAAACATGATGAGCGAGTACCAAGATTTTCGACTTTTTCAAAACTTAACTAAATGAACTTGGTGTCAAAAATGAATTTATCCAACCAAAAGAAGTGGCAAGGACTAATAAAACCACGATTGTCAGGAATAATCCTCTGACGAGGAGAAGTTAGGGAGTTAATTTTCCGACACTTGTCACGTGATCTCAGGTACCATCTTAGGTCTTAGGGTGGTATCGGTCATTTCAAGCCTACATCTTACTGAAATATTTACTTAAACAATAATTAAGACGGGATTGTCCTTATTTTCAGGGATTTTGCGAAACACCAGGTGCGGGGGCTAACGTACTGGCTTCCCACCCTGAGGGCGCGGGTTCAAATCCCGGCGGTGTTGAATATTTTTCAGAGGTATCTCGATCCCTACTTGAGGTGCTTTGTGGAGGGCACTTTGAGTGAGTACGGCGTCCGTCGGATGGGACGTTAAGCTGCGGACCCCTTGGTGCCTTTCGTAAAGAGTAGGCTAATGCCGACGCCGGGTTTCTCTCCACCCTTCATCCTTTCCTGTCCATCCCCTATGGCGCAAATGACCTTAGCTGTCGGTCGCCTCCCCTCAAAACTACTATGAACAATAAATGAATATATATCCCCAGCGGTTGTCCTCATTTCTGATAAAAATGAAATCTTTCCTCTGGAGGTCATTTCTTATAGTACTTACGTTCAACAACCACTTAGTTCTTAAAATCATGTGTTTTCAGCATAGATAAATATGGAATATGGAAAAATTATTGCTAAATACGCTTTTTTACTAAAACAGCTGCTAAGTACATGAATGAAACATTGAAAACAGAATTTCAGCATCAACACCAAAAATAATGCAATTTTAATTTTAGATTGATAAATTAAAGTGAAATTTTACGGGCTTTTGCCCGAAATAATCGAACATATTTCAATTGTTAAATATTATGCTCAAAATTTCGTCTTTCACAATGGATTGAACGGCATCACTAGAATTTTGTAAAAGTTCAAGTTATACCTCTCACAGGGTATAAAAGAATCCGTATCTCACTATGACGGAATATGTATTCCATTCATGAGCCGAGTGTTTGCGTTTGGTTTCGCAGTAAATTCCCTATTTTTTACAAACTATAACTGTTATATTACTAACAACCTTAAAGTTATTATGAATAAACCTTGTTTTTCATTCATTTAAATACAGCATCACATCATTATTAATTTGTATTTCAATTTGAAATTTGAGTAATATAAAGTTATTCAGTGCATGTATGTAAGAGACAAGATAGTGTTTAGAAACTAAGCACCATCATATTTTATTTAGCCGTCTACAAAATAACAGGTGACGAAATATTTTCCATTCAGGAAAGTATATAGGCTCATGGAGACAAATGACTACCGCGGGCGTCCAGTGATGCTTAATACTATATTAAAACGAACGATGTGAAAGTTTGACATTTACCCATCTTGTCAGCTACAGAGGTTACTAACCTTTCCAACTTTCAATCATTAGAACGCGTAGTGTGGTGGAATTACGTATAATGTATACGAAAGGACAGGCCAACTGAGGCGATTCGCATCCGCAACTTTTCAACTCGCGAATTTTTAGGTGAGAGGCCGAGACAGCTAGAGGGTTTAGGAGGGCAGATTGGGGGACGGGGTGCAGTGGGTGTGGATGCTGCGCCAGATTCTTTTTTTGTAGCTTGTTGAGGTTATGAGGAGAGACTGGCAGGCGGGTGTGAATGGGACGGGAGTGGGGCACGAGGAAAAACGGGCAGATGTGGGAAACAGAGAACAAGCAGTGAGAGATGGAAAGGCGATGCGAGGTAATGGAAGCACAATCGGGCGTTTATTTAGAGCCACTGGAAAGCGATGGTAGGTGAGTTTAATATCGAATGGTGCCACGAAGCCCATATTTTTTTCCCAGCCGACCGCGTAAGTCGAAACAAACCCCTTACTTTTTCGACAAATAAAGGAATGAATGCACGGGAGAATGAGGATTTGTGTGGTGTAGCGTGCGTGTAGAAGAGAGAGGAAGATATGTGGCAATGAAGAGGGAAAGAAAATAGAGAGAGCGAAACGAAATGCATGAGAGTAACGATAAACGGCCTTGGGCGGATATAAACATTGTACGGATGGAGAAAAGATATGCGAAAACGCTTGGCGTAGACAGAGGGGATTAAGCAGTTTTTAAGTACTTTTTATAGAGATTTTAGTGAATGCCAGAAAGGACTTCATAATCAAAGACATAATTAATACAAGATATGATGATCCAAACGGAGAAGAAGTCCACAAACATTTGATAGGTTAGGTCAAGAAAGTAAAAACGGAATGTACTGAAAATACTGAACCGAGATTTCACCATGCTTCAGGGTCTTCCGTGAAACTACCTCGAATGTGGAAACTTAGTTTAAAAAGTAAAATTCCAAAAAGGTTAATAAAATGATTGCACAAATAAAATTATGTTAAAAATTATAACAACCAATTCAGTAGTTCATTATTAA
This sequence comes from Hetaerina americana, assembly GCF_022747635.1. Lineage (NCBI taxonomy): Eukaryota > Metazoa > Arthropoda > Insecta > Odonata > Calopterygidae > Hetaerina > Hetaerina americana. The sequence goes on from NW_027286069.1 coordinate 55,621,287, forward strand.
TATTGGTTTACTGCAGCCCTTCATTCTTACGTATTTATTGAGAGTTCCTATTCCCTCAAACCCAGAGAATGGGAGGTGAATTCCCTCATTACTCACAGGATCTTTCCTTCAATTATACCTTCTTTTATCTTTTCTAACTAATCCATTGGGTTTCACGGTGTGTCCAATTCATATAGTTCTTCTTAGCCGTAGAGTTCTCCATGGGGGTACTTACCCCTTCTGTTCTTCCACACCCATGTATGCATATCCTCGTTTCCAACTATGTCGGTCCATTTTAATCTCCAGCAATCTCCTCAAGCACCATGCTTTACTTTACAAGCACCATTCTTCGCTAGCCTACTAACGTTCTATGTGTTTCATTAGTTGAGTGCAGTGCTCCATACGAGCGTTTTGACGAACTGCTCCCTTAACCTCAAGCCTAGATTCCTTGTACATGTTACTTGCCTCTTCTTCATGAATGTCTTCTTAGCTAGAGTTATTCCTCGCTAGCTGTCGGTCGAACTTCTTCCATCCTAACCTTATGCTGCTGCCCTGGTAGATGAATGATATCACTTGCTCTAGTTTCACTTCTTGAAAACTGACATTTCTTTTGACATCCTCTTTTCCACACCTTTTGATTTCAGTTTTCTACCTCTTGATACTCGTATTCCCTCGCTCTTGGTATATATATATATATATATATATATATATATATATATATATATATAATATACACATATATATTTATACATATACGTATATATATATACATATATATATACATACTATATATATATACATACATATATATATATATACATATATTTATATATATAGCATTCTGAGTACCTTGTACCTTGCAGACCCTCTCGCATTTCTACAAAGAGTCCGATTCTATCTTTTAAGCAGAGCATGTTAATTCATTCGCCATTCGCCTCCAATGCCTAACTTATGTGATTCTTTTGAGTACTGCGAGATTTGTCTGTTCACTTTGTTGGGCAAATTGCGTAGTTTCAGGCGTGATATGGTGGACTTCGAGCGCAATAATGAACAAATAATTAAATACAAATAACTAATAAATTACACTTTTCAACCAGATATTGGTTTAATCCAAGACCGGTTCCAGCACTAAGTCACTACAGGTGGAATAATATCAAGTGAAAAAGTGTTATCATTTGTTCTCTATCACTTGGTTTGATTTGGCTTCAATTCACTTCCGTTTTTCTTTTGCATGGCTGTACCTGATTGTTGCTACGGTGGATCATTCTTCCTTTTTCGCTTTCTTACATTATAGGCGATACTATTATCTTAAAAATTATGTCCAATTTGATTTTTTTGAATCGTTTTTCTCGATGCCCACGAATTCCTCATTTATTGGTTTTTTCGTGTGCATCATTTTATCAGCCAGTACCTCAGTTTGAATATTACCTCTCTTTGTATCCGGTCCATTAAGTAACATTCAAGTCGTTAGGTCCTTAGTAGAGTTCTTCTTTGTTTTAGTGGTAGATTTAGGAGAGACAACTGACAGCTGAAGTAATTTGCACCATTAGGGATGGTTGGGAAAAGAGGAACGGTGGAGAGAAACCGGACGTCGGCATAAGGCTACTCTTTACGAAAGGTGCCAAGGGTCCGTAGTTTAACGTCCCATCCGACGGACGGCGTACTCACTCAAAGTGCCCCTCCACAAAGCACCTCAAGTAGAGCTCAAGCACCACTTAAAAAGATCTACCGTCTCCAGGATTCGAATCCGGGCCGCCTGAGTGGGAAACCAGGACGTTATCTACACCACCATCCCGATTCCCTTTCATTGTATTCCTTCCAACATTTTCCAATATCTTTATCTTCTTTCAGTATATCGGACGTTGTGACATGTTTTTCTTTCTCGAATTGCATCTTGACCAGTTTATAAGCAATTTTGATGTTTCCCTTCTTTATATTGTCTCTGAGTTCCTTGATGTTGGCTACTATCCGCTCTTCCGTGGCCTACTTGAACACTCGTATGATTTGGTTCCGTAAGTTCTTATTAAGTGTTTCCTAAGAGTCAATTGTTTGATTTTTATATTTTCTTCTTTTCTCTATTAGCTATCTTATTTGAGATATTATCCATGCCCGCTTCAATTTCACCGACTTACTCACGTACTCATCTGCTACTTCGGTTATTATATTCTTCCATCGCCCGCCTATACTTGTCTCAATCATTCCTTCTATATTTCTGTTCATGGTTACGGTAAATGTCCTCTTGCTTGATTTTCTTCCGGTACACAAGTATTTGGGTTCTGTCTGAGTTCTTTTTGTCACTTTCTTCATCTTCTTGTATCACAGTCGGCTGTCCATGACCACCAGGTTGCGATAAAACTATCTGAGCCAATACTGAATTTTTTTCCTTCGTTAAACGTCGAACTTTTTAAACAAATGAAAACTAATCTTAGTTGGAAACTGCTAAGAACTCTAATTTTGTAAGGATTGTGGAGATCACGAAATAATAGCGGATTAAACTTGCATACTTTCATTTCCCTGATCATTAGAAAAGCAGAAAATAAAGTGCGTATGAACGATGACAATGTTTTCTGAAAAGAAAATATTCACATCCGTCACCTTTGAATATGAGGAACGTTGAGCCGTTGAAATACATGCGTACTAGTTTCCCACCCAGAGGGCCTGGGTTCGAATCCTGGAGGCGACCGATATTTTTCAGTGGTATCCCGATCCCCACTTGAGGTGCTTTGCAGAGTGCACTTCGAGTGAGTACGCCGTCTGCTAGATGGGTGGTTAACCCGCGGACCCCTTGACGCCTTTCGTTAACAGTAGGCTAACGCCGAATCTGGGCTTCTCTTCACCCTTTCTCTCCCATCCATCCGTAAAGGCGCAAACGACCTTAGCTGTCGGTCACTTCCCCTAAAAACTTGAAATACATGCTTGACTAAAATTAATAAATATATTTGACAGTGTTAAATAGTAGTCCAATGCAATCATTTGTCTGAGGATATAAATATATGACAATATTACCGCAAAAATGGTAACATGAAAGAAAATAGGTGTCTCAGTCATTATTTTACTCGTGTAATCCATTGGGAATTATTTAATCCAGACCATTCAAAATCATATTTGTGGATAACAAAAGTGGTAATTTCGCATTTTCCCATAAATAAACGTAAGCTTCTCGATCGCTGTATCTCTATCCAGTCAATTCCTTAGAGTGAGTTTAATAAAAGCCATCCTTAATCAAACCATATTTAAAAAATAAAGAGTTCCCTGAATTCTATAGCTCAAATTCAGGTATGTTATAGCATGGAAAACTGAATAATGAGTATCCAGACATTCAGACAGAGACAGCGTGAGAAAACGATAAAGGAAGGAAAATATTTCCTCGATTTCCACATTCATTATTCCACAAAACGGTTGCTGGCGGGAAAGGCGACGCGACGTGACCCTTCCACTCTTGGGAAGTTCGTGGGGAAATGCTTCCACGATAGAACGATATTATTTCTGCGCGGCCAAAACGTTAAAATAAACTTTTTAAATACCAGCGATCCATACGTGGCTTTTAAACAGCGGGGGAAACAATAGGATTGAAGCATGTATTTGACCAAAATAAAACACGAATGCCTTATTGAAGCCTTGTCATGCCATATACTCCCTTGCGCTTTCCAATACTCCTCACCACTAAATCTGATTCTGGAGCGTTTATCAGCATGCCTTGAACCTTGATTGGTGCAGAACTACTAAATCATGAGAGCCTTAGCAGGAATAGCGACATGTGCAGGACCAATGGTTTAACTCAGAAGTGACATTTTGCAGGGAGGTGAGGTTCCTGGACGGCTAGCAGATGAAAAACGTGGGGGAGACGATTTTAATTCAGGTCGGCTAGACACCATAAAATATTTTATCACAACTACTTCCACCAAGGGATTTTTTTTATCATTCCAAGATACCCCTTTTAAGGTTTGTCTTAAAATTCAGTTGAAATTAAGTCTGTAGGAAATAATTTCTGTGGGTTTCCAACGTTTTTCATTTAATCTACCGGCATTCATCCCGGCCAATGATAACAAAAAAAATCAAAACCGTTCAAGGAATTTCACCCATCCTTTGTTTATGCAGACTTTAAAAAAGTCATTCCTCCGCGACATAAAAGGTCTTTCAAGCTTTTTGAATGATTTCTGGGCCGAAAGTAACGACCGACATCAAAAACCTGTGGTGGGATATAAGGGACAGTATGGGAGATATATAAAAAGAATATAATAGTGACCCTTGAGTGAGCGAAATCACTCGCTACAATACCAGAGGGAAAATTCGATGTCCCAGGGGCTTAGTACGCGTCCGGAACTTCAGCCACAATAGCTCCTCCTATCTATGTGGCGACATAAATGTCAATTTAGGTAGATCAATAAATAATCAGCCATCTTGTGAGTTTCATAATATTTGCTATTCCATCCGATCCAAGCTCACTCATAAATAAATCAACTATTTATCTCTTTCCCTGAAATTGTTGCGTTTAAAACAAAGTGTAATGTATTGATATCAATAATTTCTATAACACCCAATTTTACTAATCCCTGGCTTTTAATGCAATTACTTTGGAGAATATACGAGAAGTTGATTTTAGAGTTATTCGGAGCTTTCAACTGCATTTCTACAAGGCTTCAAAGTACCTAACGCATCCTTTTCATGTGAAACCATTACCATATTTTTAAGAAAAGAAAGTTTTTTGGCAGGTGCTGGCTCAGAAAAAATCCGAGGAGCAGTCAGAAAAGAAAAGTAGTAATATGAGACCAACATAATATTTCGAAGTCAGCAGATTAAACAAGAACCCATAACTAAGAAGAAAGATGGGAAAATATTTCTTCGTAGGTATCTGGACAATATTTAATGTATCAGTATGTATTAAATATGAGTAAGTAACAAGAAAAATATAAAAAGCAACGACCAAATTGAAAAACAACTGGTAAAATAACCCTAATGCGAACGGTTTTAATGATATGTGTGGACTATTTACACCGTAAACACAATTTACGCCGTTCTCCTGAGTGCTAAACTACGTCTAAAATATGACTGTAGATTATTTCATTTAACTTAGTCCCTTCCATTAATTTCTTTAATAACACTTGCATAATTATTTCTTCTACATGATATTTATGAATTTTTTCACCCATGGTATTCTATTACTTAATCATGATATTCCGTGTCCTTAGATTCTCCACGACCATGACATTCTCACCCCTTCATTTCAACCATCTTCTCCTCTCCCGTGTAGGTAATTTTTTAGTGAATAGCTTCTCATCTCTGCAACCAACATGACCAATCCAGCGTAGAATGAGGTTTTCCATACTTGCTAATCAACATAATGTCCCTTAATAACACTCCCAGTGTCTATACCTTGATTCCCTCAAATACTATTCTAATTGTCCTCATGCAATAATGTGGGGAAGATTATATTATTTTAAGCTGCCATTTTATCTCCCTTAAACAAACATTTGTACACACATACTCCACATGGCATCAACTATCTTTACATTAGGGTGCATACGACTTTAAACCTCTTCATATGTATATCTTCCTATCTATCTCAAAGAGTCTGCCTAAGTATAGATTATTATTCACGCACTGAATTATTTCCCCATTTACATTCAATTTATATTCTTTACATTTTCTTTTTCAAGCACTACATTTTGGTAACCCAAAAATATGAACGCGGCTAATTAACGAAAGGCAAATTAGGCAATGAATTGGCGGAAAAATCCATGAGTGATGAAAATATTAGCAAAAATAGCTCGCAAAGCTCCTGTTGGGATATTTCGTACATGATGAAGAATAAAATATAGAAATATTAGAAAAGCTGAAAAAGTTGAATTTGACCGTGCATTAAGCATTAATGCATATTTAAACATAATATGTACAAACTAAACTTTTAGTTGTAACATAAAATACGCAAGTTTATCGTTTCATTCCCCTCTCTCAATTCGGTGGGAAACAAGTATTTTGCTGAGTGAATGGACTCTTCCCTCTAAATCAGAGTATCCATGCATGAGTGAAGCCAGCGAATTTTTTTTCCTAAAGAATCACAGAATTTGTGGTAGGAATGCGACGAAGTATTATAATGACACAATGTCGAGTCGAACTGGCCTCACCTCTCCCATCGGACCCCTTCCAAACCGTATGCCACCGTATTTTCCGCCGTGAAAGTACGCTTCCCCACGCTCCGGGGCGGGGGAGGGGGCGAAAGAGTTGGGTAGAGGAAGCAAACCATGGCAGGTAGAGACAGAAAGGGTGGTGGGGGGAAGGGAAGGAGGAGGAGCGGAGAAGGATTTGCGGGAAACGTTTTCCAAACCTCTTCATCGTTCCATTTGACGCGCACCCCCTTCCACATTCACATGGGACGCGTTTAACTCAGCCAACCCCCTCACTCCCACCCCCCCATCACCCTCCTCTCCACCGCCATTCCCAAACCCTTTGCGCGCCTCCCTGCAAACGGCATCCCTCAAATCTAACCCCCAACTCCTCTCTTTTTGGTCTCCGGACGCCGCCACACCAATCTCGGCGGGACATAAAATCGAAGTCGCATGGCTTTACCCACCTCTTTCGTTAACCGACCACGCACCCCCAAAACACCCCCTGCGCGCACCCTCTCCCATTTTCACCCCACCCTCATCCCACGCACACACGGCAAAGCGTTCCCTTCCCTTTCCCCTTCCCTCAAAAAACGCAGACGCATTCATACATGTGTGCAAGTGCGATACATATATATATATATATATATATATATATATATATGTACAAATGTGTTCGTTTATATATGTATTCCTACTTGCACATGCAAGTAAACCTAAACGTGGAAAAGCTCTCCTTTAATAACCACGCCCTAACTGCCGCGCCATCATGGTGTTGCCGAAGTGGGAGCGCGGGGTCGGGGGGGTTGGTTGTTTGGGAGGGCGTGAGATGGCATGGGAAGAGGAGGGATGGAGGAATAGGCACGTGAACGCCCGCCCACACCAACTAAATGACATGCCAACGGGAAATACGGCTTCCGCGAGCATCGCTCGCTCCCTCTTTCTCTCCGTTACACCCCAAAAAAAATCTTCGCCCACCCCCCTCCCCTCTTTCGCTCTTCTTTAACCCCATTCCCGCTCCAAAATCCTCCCGCCTCCCCCTCGTCCCGCTCTCCCCTCCGCTCATTTTCCCTTCTTTCCTTAACCACTTCCTCCACCTCACTTTACATTTCCTCTTGCGCCATCTACACGCCGTATACCCCGACCCGACAATATTCTCTCCCTTCCCTACCTTACCCTTCACCTGGCTTCCTTTTCTCCCGCTTCTTTCATCTTCACACAACATCACGTCGATCACACTGCCCTACTCAAAGCTTTCCTCCCCTAGTAACCTCCCGTCAAAGATGTCAGTCCACGATAATTCATCATAGAAAAAAAGATACACGTTGCACCATTCCACTTAAATGTAATTAATTGACCTGCCGGTTTTGGCGTGGTTCCGTCGTTCTCAAGGTATAAAAATTCATCACTACCGAGCATAGACTTAAAAACAAAGCAGCGCGCTTTTACTACTTGGGACCTAAAAGTTTGACCCGTCTACAATATGATGATTTAAGGCGAAATTCATGATAATCAAGGAGTCTAAGCGGTGATTGCTTGGTCTCGTATTTTTCCCCCATGCCCTGACAAAATTAGATTCTTGTACAATGCAGTAACTTGCACGAGAATCAACACGAATGCAGCACCTTTTATTCATCAACGTGATTCCGAATGTTTACATTAACTAGATAAGTGCTAAAACAGAAGTTCTAAAACATACAAATTTTAGGAAGGAATTAATTTTTAATGATGTCTTAGCCACGATATTGAATGGAATCGTGAATTTTATTTTATGTACCCAATTAGTCGCGGAAATAATTGGTGAATTCATCTTTAATTGAAAAATGAGATTTTTTCTACCGTAAACCGTGACACACAATGTGTTACAACTTGGTAGGCAACTTTTAATGGAAAATCCCCAACTTGCTGCCCGGAAAACTGGCGTGAAACAAAACAATTATAAATAAATAGTAGCGTCAAATTCTCCCGCGTTATGTATTCATATCCTACTTAAGACAGTTCTTTCTTCAATTGGTCCCTTCAAATACTAGTAGGCCTTCATCATGATTCATACACCCTGTTCTAGTTATTGCCACAGGTACCTGTACATATTTCACATCTGGAACCTTCAACATATTTCTTTCTTTTCCGTATTGATTAGGTTCACCGTATATATACGACATTTCCTTTAGCAAATGCTTAAAGTTTTGTGCTCGAAATAAACTTTTGTATTATAGCTAATTCATCCCTTCGATGTTCGTACAACATGGTCACAATATTATTTTTTTGCTCAATATTCAGTTATTTTTATATTGTAATGTAATTATGTAATTTTTACTTGATAAAAGGTGATTTTGTGTACATGAGAAGAGTTTTTCCCATATATTTTCTTTCCATGTACGTTAGTAACGAATATCGGGATATTTTTTTCATAATTAAAGTACTTTTTCTTGTAGTTTCTCTCTTCAGTAGGAATGTAATATCAGTTAAACTTGGCGTTCCCATTTTAACCGATAACGGGAAACTTAACATCAATGACTGAAAGTGAAATTTACATACAGGAATTGTACACTATACAAGGATAATATAACAACTGAAAAAAACCATGTTTCCACAATTCGAATGAAAGATGGAAAAAATAGAAGTAACAATAAAAAATGCTGACAAATATGCAACTGTTTACTAACCTCATTCGACACATACTTCAATAGGACCATATAAAAACATAATATGCTTGAAATAAATTGAGACAAATGTGGAAAATCAACGTACTTCATTTCACTGGCGATACCGTAGTTGAGCTCTCAGGCATCATCGAACATAATGAATATAATAGGTTCTTCACGGATATAACATGAAAACCGACATCAATAAATTTAAACTCCTAAATGCTGGCGTGAGAAAATGCATGCATATATTGCATTAAGAACATAAAAATTAACCAAAGTAGGAGAAAGATTGGAAATCTTTCAGCTACCTTTGTAAGTAGCATGATATTGGATGGAAGGATCCCAATTGATATCAAGCGGATATTAACTTATACTACGGAAAACACTTAAATACACAAAGGTGAATTTGAAAATATTTCACAAAATAATTAACATGTGGCGGCTTTCGTGCGGTGTATAGCACCACACGAATCAGAGACAGCAAACCAGAAACTAAACAGGCAAAAAGGAAACCAGAGGAATTTATGCCTTCGAAACCTGGCGTTGGAGGTGAATTATATCGTATAAATGTACAGAAGGATTAAGGGACAGGAAATTAAGTATACTATTCACGTACTGAAGATAGAGAAGAAAATTACACAATCAAGATAATAATAACCGATTGAAGTAGGCAAAACTTTTAATATCAGAAATTGTCAGAGAACTAACTATAGGGTGAAGGAAGGAAAGGTCCCATGAAGAACGGTACAAGACATAAGACGAAGAAGATAATGATGATTTAAAAAAACTCCTACCAGGCTGTAAGGTAGTAGCATTGCAAAGATACGATAGGATGACTGCAGTCAACCAATCTTCCGGCTGGAATAATGATTCGCAGGTGCATTACTAAGTACAAAATTCATTCCAAATGCCAAATAAGGATATAAAAGCAACATTACATATTTAATAAACTTAGTCTTTAATTTTATGCTTCCACACCGCTTTCCTGCTACCTGCAACGTTGGGTCGCATTCCCTGCCTTTTACAGACTCTTTGGGGGTAGAGTGTTTCGTGGTGCACTTTCATGTGGTAGTGATGTTTCAATTTCTTGCTTGTTGTGTCCTGGCTTCCGTGTTGTAGGATGGCTTTCGGGCTGCATCATGGGGTGCAGTTTTTTAGTTGTTTTGCGGTATATGTGTTTGCATGAGTATTGGATGAAGGGATTTTTGCATGAGTGTGTGCGCTGCTGTGGGTGTAATTTTCCGTGTTGTTTTTTTGCATGTGGTATTTTTCCTTTTTACGGTTGGTGACCTAACACCCCCCGCCACACGCCCTTGCGGCGGCTTGCGGGGTATTATGTAGATGTAGAAATAGGGAAAGTTATATAAAGAAGCGTGTAATGGTTAATTTTATATAGTTACTTCGCATTCATTTCATCATAAATCATCCATTTACACGAATAAAAGTGTTTTCATTTAGAATTAATTCATTCAATATTTGTCAATCATGAACGGTAATCCAAAACAGGATATATTTTTTTTATTCCCTAAATAAAAAAGCCCCTTTTCATTTCTTCATATCACAGCTTTCCAATGTCCCCATTATTGCGTAACTTCAATCACCCATTCCCTCTTCGATCACTCTGTTCTAATCCAGAGAGATCATGGACATCCACTCAAATATACGAGTAATAATATCGCCTATAATACTTCCATTGCCGATCTCATTGTAGTGAATTCCATATTTCCATGTAGTACACGGATGCACAAATGATATGCATACAGGAATCCTTGAAAAGGAAGAAAAACGTTTGCATAGAAGAAAGGTTATAGAACCATTTTGTATATATTTATATCCATTTTGAAATAATAAACTGGGTGACAAACTTCTAAAGCGGGTTTTAGCTGAAACCCCGTTGAAACCAGAGTTTCATTTAATTATGAAAGATTGCCTAAGCCTAAATCCCAAGCGGAATGACGAGTGTTAAAAGGATAAAAGAGATATTTTTTCCTTCCATATGCTTAAAAATTCCTTATACTATAAATTGACAAGGAGGGATTTCTCAAATTGCTTACGTGGCCCAAGGGAAGAAAAATGAGACCCCCGATTCCAGTTTAGGGCCAACCCCGTAAAAATTCCTATGCTCACTTCCCGTTCTGCGTTAAATGTGCGTGGGTATGGGGAGGAGGGAGGCCTGCAGCCTCAATTTCCACCGAATGAAGCCGTTTGTCTGTGCGTCTGTCCCTGCTCTCCTCCCCGCCGTCGCCGTCCGTCATTTCCTCCCGCCCTGACCCCACTCCCTCCGACCACTCTCCGAATCCTCCTCCCTCACGTGATCCCAGCAGCACCCTCCAACCAAGCAAGCAGCCATGTGCCCCTTTTCAAAATTCACCCTCACCCCTCTCTCACTACCCCTCGGTCCTTCCTTCGTCGAAGAAAAATATCTCTCCGCTCCCTCAATCCCCACTCAGCATATAACCTACCAAAATCTGCAATACGGGGTGCGTGACCGGCGTTGTTATGCCCGAGGGGACAAGGAGGGGAGGTGGGAGAACGGGAAAAGCCTGGAGGAGGATGTTCGGTGAATGATGCATGGCTGCTTGAGGGGTGGGGGCGGTAGTGTGGGAGAGTGGTGGGTAGGGGTGGGGTTGGCTAAAGGGGCCCCACCTCTTTTATGCGTCCGTTTTCCGGGGTGCCTATTCATTTTGGACACCGTGCCACCCTCAATCCTCCCCCTCCCAGAGCAGATCCATGGGTAGGTGTGCGCTCCCTCGTCTTCCCCCGTGTGTGTTCCCGCACGCGCCCCAACTGGTGGCACCCTTCCTTCCCAACCTAATACCACTGCCTCCAACGTGCACGGAGGAGCCAAGGAGTTCTTCAGATTGCTAGGCCGCTAAAAACAGTTTTATGAAAATTTAATCAGAGTCAGCGTAACGGTGGCTATCAGTGCTTAGCACATAAAATGGTTATGAAATGAGAATAGATACGGGATTGGAACGGGTGTAATAGGTACGCGATAGGGACGGGATGAAAGTTAAACATAAGCAAACTTAAGGTCATGAGATTCCCAAGAAAGGGAAATGATAGCGTAAACATTAAATCAGTGGGACATAAACTACAACAGACACAACAGTTCACCAAATTTGTAGTTATTTCGAAGAGGGTAGGGTAGTAGTAGGGACATTAAAATAAGAATTGTGATAGGTAAAGAAACTTTTACGAAGAAAGTTGATGGATAACATTTTAATCAAATGTGAAAGAAAAGGCGTGCAAACTTTGAAATAGGTGTAGCTTTGTATAGTTTGTGGTCCTTGTGATTTGGGCAAGAGAATAATTGTAAATTGAGGGTGTGTTTGTGGAGAAAATAAAATGGTTGGAAAGGAAAACCATCGATGATTTCCTGACTTAGTAGGGGAAGTGAGAAGTTTTAGGGAGGAATATGAAGCCAGGACTAGTGGATTGAGGAGATAATGAGAATCGATTGGGTTTTAACGAGGTAATGTCGGATAACTGTGGTAGAGGGAGAAAAGGAATATCGATTTGGGATGTAATTAAGAGAGATTTTGTTTAACTAAGAAAGAACTTTGAAGAGATTAGGAAAAAAGTTAGTTATTGTAACGTATAGTAGGTGGTTTAAGGATATTTTGTACTATCATCGTCCGTTAAAAACCTATCCTAACCCAGTAGACAACTGTTAATAACAACCATCATGATATTAGAAGTAGTCATTAGGAGAAGCGTCCTACGGCGAAGGCCATTTACGCCATGAGGGATAGGTGGGTATTTGTATTGGAGCCGGACGTTTAGAGAATGGGGAAAGGCTGGAGAAATATTTTTTATGGTTGGTATTCTCAAAAGAATAGAGGAAGAAGGGTGAAGATAAAATTGGCGTCATAATTAGAAGACGTCAAAACGTCCATCGGATACTGCTCTGCCCTCTACGTAACAGTAATAGCACCACAGCAGTACTACTCTACGTAGAAATCAGGATACTTCTGAATAATTCTACAACCACCGGGATTCGAACTCTTACCCTAGCGTGAGAAATCAGTATTAGCCATACTATTAATAGTTTGCTTATTTAAGATGGGTTTTAATTGACCTCTGACTAAGATAAAGCTATACATTTGGCGTGGACTGAAGGCCCGTATTGTAAGTCAACTACCAGCTCTTGGAAACACCAATTTACCAATTGTGTGATTTTGGAGCAAGAAACTTCTCAGGAACTCCCAGTGCCGGGATATCGTACGTGAAAATTTTAAGTACGAGATCAGATAGTGGTTACCAGATCTTGGAGACGATTATTACTACAGGCCTTATCCTAGCTCGCCTCACACTTTGCATATTTATATCTTTATACCTTCTACCAGTCTTCACGTCACCCAAAATTCTTCTTTTCTTTCTTTCTTTCTTTACCTCTTATGCCTAATAGTCTCTCTTCTACTACACCGCTGTAAGCAAGACGCTGCTTCTTGGTGAATCCTCCACCTCCTCTCTAACTTGGAATTTTACCTAGCGACCTCTTCTTTTTTCCCACCATATATTACGCTTCATTAACATATCTCATCCTCCGTTATCCGAAGAAAATTCATTCCTCCCATTCATTTGCACATTCAAGGCCCCTGTATACACTCCCTTTCCGCACACTATGCATGTGAATTTTTTTTTAAATTGGTTGTCTTTTTTTCTCGCATATCACCTTGGGGTTGTTGATTGTATATTATGATAACAATCTGTTTATCAAATTAACGTGCATTTTCCAATGATATCATTCCACAAAATAAAATACATATTTGGAAAGAAAAGATTTCTCTGGGATGAACTGGTATAGCTTAGACTCAACCACAAATCTATCCTTATGTTCATTTGAGGAGCTTGAGCTCCAATGATAGCTCAAAAACAACCGAAAAATGAGATAAATGTTAAACGGCTCTCACGATAGGTTTCTCGGCGAGACTATGAGTGAAAACAGGCGTAAATTCTACCCAATCTAATAGGTAAAATCTAAAATATCACGAGGCCCCAACATTCGGCCTCCGACTCATGCGGATTATTCCTTCTCCCCAGCCTCACTTGACTATAAGTCGTCGCGATCCGCCATTGCTGAGGCGGCTCGCGACAATTTATAGGCGAAAGCTAAGAGAGAGCTCTCAAGAGCGCTCCTTATACCTTTTGATAAGAAGGTATAGGGCTATCCCTTGTACGCTGAATCCCAATGCTCACATGTCAATTTTCCAAGAGCAGGAGACATAGCGTCAGAATCAGCTGAAATTTCGGAGATCGTGACGATCCAAGACTAGAGACAGAGAACGCTGAAATGCAGCGATGACCATGTTTTCTTTTGGGTTCGCCAATTCGCGAATTCGCCAATCATGATGATGGTAGAAAAGAGCTATGATATTTACAAGCGGTGAATGAAATGAAAAACTTAATCACGAAGTAATGATTAATAAAAACTTATTTCAGTCATAAATAACTTTATGAAATGCTCATAATTAAGATTCTATTCGTCTCATTAAAAATCCCGTTATGATTTCGCAACTGTCACAGTGGTTACCACAGGGATGAGAGCGATCGGTTTTCAAAAATGTACCCTGTAAGTAACGAACTTGTCACAAATATGATTGACATTTATTATATCACACAAACATACATATGCATACATATATACATATACACACACACATATATATATATATATATATATATATATATATATATGATATCATAATCATTCCTGAAGTTATCAATAATACCATTAAGCTTCGCGCACTGCAGAAGTGTCCATAAGAAAATATTTGGACTCAGCAACAGCATAGTTCTGTCCTTTTAACCATGAATAAAATTTCGCGTGGGTGAATTAAAAGGTAAATCTACACTTTCTTTTGACTTTTCAAGTGTTGGAGGAATTGCTGAGTTTAATGATTTATATTTTGAATCGGTGCGTATGGAGATAAGATTGGTACGGCAGAGGATACTCTTTTTCTGTTAAAAGACTGAGTTGAAATTTCTTTCGCTTCGGAGCTTTGTCGCATATTTATCTTAATTTGTCTTCCATCACAAGAAGGCTAACAGTATAGTATAGTAATTCGGCCTTCGAACGGGGAATAAAACCGTGGACACCTTATTGCATTAAAATAGGCTAGGTCAAACTTTCTTTGTCCTTTAAATTCTACTCCCGTTTATCTGCTTCCTACAAATCTTTCTTAGCCAAATTAGCCAGTTAACACTAATGAGGTAACTGATCTTTGTTGCGTCCTTACAATATTCCTCCTCCAAAAACAAAATTTAATTTTAAAACTGAACATATTAAGACGGCAGTGTTTTTATGCTAATGATCACACCTAAATTATTAAATAAGAAATAATATAAGCTTGATTTATGGAGTACCTTCCTTTATTCCATTTAGTTGAAAGCACTTTAAGTAGATGAAACATTTAGTGCAATGACTATAAAGTAATCTGGATATTAATATTTCCACTCAAGGGCGTTTGAAGACATTTCATTAATCTTTGTTTTGACTCATAAATACTAATAGCAACCATTGGTAAACCTTATTAATTGGGCAAAGATGATGCCTTGACACTGCTTGTGTGTGTCAGGTGTTGTTTTTGAACAGTTACTATTCTTCATTATGCGAAAACATTATTGTATCATTACTTCTCATTAAATTCAAGCAATTAATAGCTTGAACTCAGGGGTATTTAGCAATTTTTAATTGTTAGCGCTCACCGCTTATCGTGGTGCATTTGAGGTTATTCACTTTTTACAATAAAAATCCCTTATTGAAGTTCATTTTCAGATCGTTAAAATATTACACGACAATTTTAACTTTATTTTGTTTCTACCAGAGGCACCGGGTAGTTATCTTCACGCACAAAATCATTTGAAACCTTACTTATTCACCGCCAAAGCGTCCGCTCAAAACCGCAGAATATAGCCCCACTCGCGTAGGTGCTTTCATTTTTATCGCCTTTTCCACCCAAACAGCTAGCATAAGTACCTTGGCCAACAGTTCCGGACGATTTACGGCAATTACTTTCGCCCATAGACATCGGCGGCGGGCACCGTCTCGACCGCACAAACACACTCACTTTCGCACCAACCCGAAACCACCCCCGCCGCCACCGAACCCCCTCTTGCATTCCCACACCCACCCATCTCCTCCACACACACCCTTCCTCCTCCCCGTACTCTCCTTCAAAAAACGCCCCCCGCCTTGGAACAACTCTCGTGAGCCGTAAGCCGCTTCCAGCGCCGAAAACACCCAGCGGCAGCAAGCAACACATTCCCCGGCCATTTGTCATCGCGTCTCACGCCCCGCTGGCCTTTTTTTTCCACTCCACTCGTTACTTCACCCTTTCGCACCTTCCCTCTCTCCTCCCCCTCCCTCCCTCCAAGGTTCTTCACATTCCCCCACCTCCCCCCACCACCTTCACCACGCCCTACTCCCCCCACACACGATCCCCAATCTCCCAGACTCAACCTTTTTCCAGCCGACCTTTCCCCCCATCCGACTCGCACCCCCGCCTCCCCCATCCCATTCATCCTTACCTCGGTGCACTCTCTCTCTCTCTATCTCTCCTCTCTCTCCACTCCTTCACACACCTCGAGCCCTCACATCCCTTCATCCACACACACACGCACACATACAAGCACAGTCACACGCAACCACACTCGCGCACCTTCACATCCACCTGTCCTCCACCGGTTTCGCACCTCCATATCGCTATCTATGTTACGTGGTCGCTTCCTCCCTGGGTCTACAAATTATTTTTTTTCGGGCCTTATCTACACCGCATCCGACTGAGCCACGACCTTATAGGTGGCTCGAAATTAACACTGCCCTTTTAAATTTGCATAAGCTTATAATTTCAAGGAACTATACTTTTTATTCTCAAAACGTTCTCCCCGGGATTATTGCCACGACAGTTGTCGGATAGTTGCTAGCTCCTTTTTAGAATCACCTTGTAAATCAGATTTACTATCTTGAGATCCGATGCGTGAAGTAATTGTGACTTCTTCCGGGGTTTTTTTTCTGATTATACGACTCCTTGCGGTCGTTCAACCAGGTTTCGCGGCCTCTCTTAAGCCATTTCACATCAGTTTGTGAATACGTGCTAAGATTTAGTTGCGTCAATAACAGGTCCTCCGAGAGGTCTGGGAAGCTCCGTCATGCTGACTTGAACAAATATTCTCTTGGATATGGGAGTTAAACGCCATTTGTGTGTCTATTAACAATCTACCGCTGATTTTCAATGATCTTAAGATGAGGGATTCCTAAAACTAACACGTGGTGAGGAAAGCATACACTATTACAGGCAAAAAATGCGTCGAACGAAAAGATACACATCTCTGAAGATCGATTAAATATTTCTATTAAAATTTAAAATATAATTATTTGGTCTCGGTTTCTCGAGTGAATTTGAATCAAAAAAATAGGGAAAAGATCTAAACACTCTGAAGATATAGTCCGTTCAGAATAGTTATGATACTATTCAAATTCACTTAAAGTATTAAAACTGGCATATTTCGTAAGCTCTTGAACTGGCACAGGGCAGACGAAAATATGGATGGCAAATGATTAAAATGGCTAAAGTATAACTACCCTCTTAGTTATGAGAAGAGTTTTACGTGGACCATTATTTTTTTATATTCTTTAATCTTCATGTTGGAGAAATAGGTATTGCATAAAAACCTAATATCATAGGAAGTCGCAACAAATAATACTATTGAGTGGATTCCGCTAAGTTTCTTTAGCATCACTACACAGCTAAGAAAAAAGGTTAAGGAGAATTCCTCATAACTTTGTAAAGACTCAAAAGATTTAAACACACGGAGCACTAACTAAGTTCTCCCATGGTGAGCTTCCGGATGTTGAAAACTGGAAGCCTCTCGAGGTAGGGAAAGGTACGCTTAAGTGCGAGGCGGAGATTAAAATCATCTGACCAATTAAAGGGAGTTCGCTGAATGTTCTTATGGTCCTTAATGATTTCACACGCTCACTATAAAGTAACATTCTAGCCGACACCTAGGGCTTCAGAGCCGTCCGTATAAGTGAAACCGAGGTGAAAGATTTATAGTGGTCATTAAATGAAGATATACTGTACTAAAAATACAAAATTAGAAGAGAGTGTTACTGGTAAAATAATTAGAGGGCATATTTAATGAAAAAAACAAAGGTTGAAATTCCGGAATTTGTACCACTTCCTCTTTTAACTAATGGCACTGTGCAAAAGAATGTATTTCCATTTACGTTAGGCAAGAATGGCTCAAAATACCGATTTTTACTACACGCTGTGCCTATGCTTATTCGGTTTTATTCTATTTTATCCATGGATAGTTAAGAAAAAAAGAGGTGTTCTTTAAATGAAAAGTTTCTTGTACTGCTTAATTGCTTATACATTACACAACGTTGACACAGAACCAAAGGACATGGCAGAAAAATAAAATATCAACCCTCGAAAACGCGTGCCAATACTCTGGAAGATTCATTAATTCTCGTTAATATTTTATGATTTTTGGGTTAAAATTCTAAAAAGTATTCAATATCAGTGATTAATTTAAAAACATGAATTTCCCTAAAAAGGAATATTTGAGCAGCTCACGCTTGGGTACACTCATTTTGTTATGCAGCATGATTGAACTGTATAGGAAAGTACACTATATACTACATGTACTGCATCTTTTACTATATGTACTACATTGTATACTACACACTGTACTATGTAATATATACTGCATACAATATAAGAAAAGGATAGCCATGCTTTACGGAATAAAGAGAAAAATGAAGTATGTGGAATTAAAGGGTTTATTATCGTGTCATGGATGTCAGCTTGTGTTTTTTTACACGAGGCAAAGAAACGTACCGTTTTTAAGTTTGTTTTCATCCCATAACTATCTAAAACGGCAGAGTAAAACTAATTATAAATTCTTAAAGAAGTATTTTACTGCATAATTACATCTCCATTTGCAATCACCGGATTTGGGCGGAATGATATAATCCATGATGTTCCCAGCAAATATAGGTTCTCTGATTTATTACGAGAGAAAAGCTAGTAAATCCAATTGTTAATGTCTGAATTTTCGCGCAGTTTAATTTTTATAGATATGACAACATTTTAATTTTTTTCCTACTTCAGGAATTATTAATTTGGAGATATACTTCTTGAATGTTCTCTTTCGAAGGAGTTTCTGCCAAAAACCTTTGACCAAACCCTACGCGCGTTTAATTGACTCCGTCGTTTTCGGAAGATATCGGAGGTGAATGGACCGATTTCATAAAAAGATTGAAAAATACTTCTTTAAAGTGTGTTTACTCAAATTTTCATTACACCCTAAAAAAAATCTCATTAATAACAAATTCATTTTGCTAAAAGACAAGTTTACCATGATTGTTTTGCTGATTCTCCACGGAAACCTTAGAAACCGTCATCAGTAATTATATCCTTCTTTTTAAAAGAGTGTGTCAACGCATTAGAATCGAATACCGATTTTGGCTTCAATTAGCAACTTTTAATCAATCTCTCGTTGAAAATACTCCAATGGTCAATTTTGTGTTAGAGACGAGGAGCCCTTAGTTCGAAGGTATGCATGCTAGACAATAAAAATGAAAGGAGAGTTATATGCAGAAGAAATTCTATAGACTGCATGCTTTTTGCGTTATGTTGATAACTACGTCCCAATTATACTCATAATATACTCAAAAGAGCATTGATTCCGATCCAATCTACATTTTTAACCAAAATAGTTATATTAAAAAATAACTAATTTTCATTAAACTACCAAAGCTTTCATTCTTCTTTGCTTTTGGAAGGATGCTAGACATGGTATATCATCTTTTTAAAGTTGGAAAACAACTTTATCAGATCGAATTCACATTATTTTATATTTCAATAGTGAAATTTTATAACGAGAATTACTAGTAATTTCCCAACAACGTTCCCTAGAAACGTCCTGATGTCTACGCTATCTCTCGTGATTTTATCGGCCTTCATATGGTGAGTGCCCATTAAGATATATGCATTAACTACAATAAAAACTAATTAATCGTGCGCTTTGACAGTCAAGGACATCAGCGCCGGCATTCAAACGGTATAAAGGCCTATTTTGGGTAAAAGAAGCGAAATGATTTTAGAAAGTCTGAAGATGTCACATTTTGGCTCTCTTTCTTATTTTCAAATGTTTCTGGCAAAGGATATACATTCAACCATAAACCTATAGACTTGGAGGGGCACACATAAGTATGGCAGATGAAGAAAAATACTTGAAAACCAATCTGTCTCTGAACCTGACATGGGGAAAATACGTCAAGATCATCTGTGGATATGCATCAAAGAAGTCGGACTTCATTAAACAGAAGTGTGGGAAACATTTTAATGAAAAATTTAAGGAGAGATGCTATTTAGGGCTGGTCAGTCTTCACTTCAAATGGGAAGCTCCGCTGAAGATCCGCAAATGATGAGTTAAACAGAAGCTACTCGTGTCGTGAAAAAACGTAATGAGCGACTAGTAGTATTCACAATAATATTGAAAGTTCTGAATTGGAATTCACTCTAAAATTAGAGCTACATATATACGTAGTTGAACCAAAGTACTCGAATACATTTACTTAAAGACAAACATTTAATTATGCATTCAATTATTACATTGTGCATTTAGTCATGTACGAGTATATGTGTGAGCACAAGGGTATTTGTATATGAGATAATATCAACCCAAAAGTTTGTGTATAATAACAGCTGTGCATGTATGGCTGGTGCCCTCACATCACACGCCATTGCGGAAGGTAGGGAGTTATTGCGCACATGCAGATTCATGATACCAAGCAAGCCACCACTAAGGTGTGAGGCAGAGGGTGATGGCACGAAAGTCACGCAGCACTGCGTTTCGCTCAAATGTTACGCACCTATGCAAATGTTAGATACACGCACATATTAATGATTTTACTTTAAATTCACTGGAGAGAGAATAATTAATTCACCGAATTATGACAATAGGCGAGAGTAAGAAGGGGACATTAGACATTTACTGCCTTTACATGGAATAATTTTCCCATGTAAATTTCCGTACCACGACAACTTCAATCATCACGCACAAGAAATACCCGCAACTAACATACTTTGGAATGAAAACAGATTGTACTACCGGCTAGGGCTATAGGGCTAGGGCTATTGGGGAAGCATAGGAGGATGGAGAGTGTGTCTGACATGCTAGAAACGCTAGGCTGGGAACCTCTACAAACTAGAAGGAAAGTAAGCAGACTTTGTGGAATGTTCCGCATTCTGAAGGGGGAGAAAGATTGGGCAGGTATTAGGAAAGAGGCGGGGAACCCAAATTTTATAGGGAGAAATGATCACAAATTTACGGTAAAATGCCGGGCACAGAGAACAAAATATAAAAAAAATTTCTTTTCTAAATAGAACAATTGTTGATTGGAACACCTTACCTGCAAAAATATTCGAGATTTGTGTTTTGAAGTCCGATTTTATCTATTATCTTTTGCGATTATTTGGGACTTTTGTGCCACCTGACACTGTCTATCAGCACATGTGTATTTTTAATAATAATGATAAATATATATATATATATATATATATATATATATATATATATATATATATATATATATATATACCCCCTGCCACACGTCCTTGTGGTGGCTGGTCGGGTATGATGTAAATTTCGCGTAGCGGACGGCAGAATTTCTTCCGAGCATGAGATTATAATGAGATGATAGATAGAATACACATTAAAATTAATATTTAATTAATAATAAAATGGCTGTTCACCAAAACACCTTCCCATAACACTTTATCAATTACTGAAATGTAGTAAGACCTGTCAGACAGTAAAAGTTCGCCTTCCAGGCTGGCAATCTCTTTTTAGGTGAAAAACGCCATAATATATGATGAGGGTAGCGTAATTTTTTCTTTTGAAATCATTGCATTACGTAATCGCTCAAATAAAAACAATGGTATAAATATAATATATAATTCCGCAAATAAATATCAATTCAAATTATAATCACAAGCTCTTCAACAACTGTAGCAGCAGGTTCTAACAAATGAAGTACATTAAGACAGAGAAAGGTGGTTTCCCTTAGACCAGAGAACCTTATCTTACCTTAATGCTGATTGTGTCCTCAAGAAGAAAAATGGCAAGCATTTTAGCATATCACGAAATCCAAGACGTGTTCCAGAACATAGGTCGGACTTCTCCAGTCACCAAGATGAGAAAACCTGGTTTAAAATAAAAATTCACAATGAAATTATTTTTGTCACGGATCCATCCATCAAATCTGAGCAAACTTGAGAAAAAAAAGAACACTAATGCCGACGCCGGGTTTCCCTCTACCCTCCATCCTTTCCTGCCCATCCCTTATGGCGGAAATTACCTCAGTAGTCGGTCGCCTCCCCTAAAACTACTAACCTAATTTCAAACCTAACTTCCCACAAAAATGCATCCTTTTCATCCTCCACTTAGTACTGAAGCATATTTGGAAGTTGCCATATTATTTCATGCTTACTTATAGCCCAACTAAAAGAAAAGGCATTAAATCCGGAGTTATGCATGGCAAAGATTAAACATGACCTTTTGCCTATGAGACTGAAGCTTTTTTTCACCCAATAATTTGGCTCCTAAGTCCCGTCTCCTCGCAGTCTCTCTCTGTACCTGTATATGCAACATCCTTTTTGCTTTCTCCTTCTATGCCGTCAACTGGAGCAGCTCCCAGCTCCTGGGAGTACTTACATTCGGATTCTAAGAACCCAAGAGGGTCACGTTCCACTCATGGCACTCCGAACGATCACAAAACTGGTTTTGATTGATCCCATTAGAAAAAAAGTGAATCAGATAAGAAAATGAGTTTACATTAATTTTTCAAATTGATTATCCCAGTTAACAACCGCATTCGTGTATAAAATCCTTGGCAAGTGCATTCATGATTACTCCTACTTTGTGTACACGTATATCAGTGTTCCCAAAGTCTCATCAGAAGAAACCCATCAGAAAACAAAGCCAGGAGAAAACACTAATATTTACCAATAGCAAGAGAGATAAAGTAGTGTTCTGTTTTTAATGCACTGCTTCACCACACCATTACTGGGTCCAATTATAAGTCTCGAATGTATTTGATATCGATTATTTGGTAACGAAGTTTAAAAAAATTTAAGCTGACGGATTCATTCACGTATTTTATTTTAATGATGCAGTCAGATGAATTTACTTATTTTACTTCTCGTTTATTCCTTAAAAGAATAAAACATAGAGATTTTACATATCACCTTGGCAGGGTTTACTATAAACGGGTAGAATCGATCAACTTCTCCTTCGGAACTACTACAGACAACATTTTGGGTTCCTAATTTGATATGCTCAGAAAAATTGATCATAAAATTGGGTTTACATGAGTACAATATTAACAGCACCTATCTAAGCATAATACGTAATGTTCTGACTTTAGTCAAACCTAAGTCGGATTAATTAGGACTAGGGTTAAGAATTGACCAAGGAAGTTCATATAGAAAAGTTTCAACTCGGGCAGTCCTATTCTTTGAAAATTGCAACATAAAGAATATGCTTAGAATAATTTAGGACCTGAAAATGGAGTGGTTAAACAATACACAGTTTGAATGTTCGTCTAACGTTTGCTTACTTTTCCCTAGTCTTAGCCATTACTACTCATAGCATCACGAGCATGAAACGAACAGGGATGAAAAATCAAAGAAATTTCAGAACACATTTTTCCCACGAAATATTTACCTTGGCCAATAGTTTAGGCTAACTAAACATATTATTTTGCCTATGCTCCGAATGTAAATCTCTGTTTAGTCATAGCTAATTTGTTTATCGTTGAAGATTTTTATTATCTTTGAATTGTATAGGCGAAACGCTAGGCAGATTTAACACCCTAGTTATCAATGTCAATATAAATATAGCCACTTCCAGATTCTAGCCAACAATTTAACCATTTTATTCAGTTATCAACTGTATTAGTAAATAGGTAATATGCGAGTAAAATGCAATTCGTATTACCGTCATTCGCAAGTTCCACCCGGAAGTGTTCTCCCGCACAGGCCTTTGCTCTGCTTTTCAACCCGTCTTCGTCGTCTTGCCATCTAACCACTCATTTCTACCCTTCTTTATTTTCAGAAAAAAAAGGAAAACTATTATATTCCTTTCCCTCACCTCTGAGACTTGACTCCTCCCTCCTCTGTCCCCAGAAAGCAGCGCACCCGCTCCTACTCCCTCGATTCTCCTTTTATTTTGTGTTCTTCGTCCAGACCCAACCCCCACCATCTCCATCCATCTTCCTTATCTTCTTTCCTTCTGACCTCTCTCCCCTTCCCCAAACCACCCTCTTACTTCCCCCACCTCACTCCTTCCCCGTATTTCGCAACCCACTCTCACTCCCTTCGTCCCTGCTTCACCTCCAACACTCCCACCCCGAACAACACCCTTAGTCATTCCAAAACCAACACCATTTCGCCCGAGCATTTGCGCACCGTCTTGTCACTCACTCCCCCTTCCTAACACCGTGAAAACAGCACCTTCGCCCCAACCAACACTCACATCCTTCTTCAGTCATACTTCCCCTACCGTCACCAAAAATTACCGTTCATACAAAAACAACCATGCTCGCGACAACACACGAAAAGCGGCTTTAATTGCCGGTTTTTCCAGAGACATTTACGGCCAAGACAACTCTTTGTAATGAGTAATCACGATTGAAAAATGTAATGTCTCCCTTTGCACCAGGGTGATACAGTTACATTGAACTGCTACGAAGTGCTATTACAACAGAATTGACGTAAAATATGGAAGATGCTGAGAATATCATTCCTTATCATAATTCATTCCGAATAGCCACGGCCCCCGCGTCATATAGTATGCATTAAAGGTGTGGTGAAAAAGTCAAGTAAAACATATGTGCATGAAGAAATTATAATTTTCCAAGAAACCTGTTGTCTTAATTGTTGGCAAAAAACGCACCTAAATATGCAGATACAACTCCAAAGAAAATTCCGTAAATAATAATTTAATCACTTACTCTACTTGAAAAGTACAATTCGAACGACTTATTTCAAATCTTTGAACCAGGGGAGTAGACAGAGGAGAGTGCATTCACATCAGTTATGACTTCTAAACTTTCTGCAATATAAGTCATGAGCAAACACAAAAATGAAGAAGAAGAGCCAAAGAAGTAGATCTCCTGGCGGATGAAAGCAAATGACACGTAACGTAAGGAGGTAAGAGGAGAGAAAAATGAACGGGAGTTGGGGATTGGAACGAGGACGTGAGGGGGTAGGAGGGGAGTTCAGGGGTGTTAGAGAAGTGGTAACGGATGGTGGGTGAGGGGGGAAGGAGGAAGGGGGTTGATATGCGGGGGGAGGGTGTTGCGGAGGGGAGAGGCAGGGACTCGTCCTCCGTTCAGGAAGGGACCACCACCCTCCCTTGCCCTAATCCATTTCTTCTTCTCCGTCATATCTTACCCTGAACACGCTTTGTTTTCATCCCCTTCCCTCCATCCACACCCTACCCTCTCCAAGCACACACCCCTTCTTCTGCCTCTCTTACCTCTCTTTCCCTCTCTCTATCTCTCCATCTTCCACCCACTGGGCTATTCTTCAAAATTTTCTTGTTATTATCTCCAGACCTTGTCCGCTTCGCTAATTTGGTTATTTTCCCCATTTTCGGTCCCTCTCTCTAACCACCGCCAAGCTAACCTGCACAAAACCTTACAATCCATATCCCCCACCCACATGCTCTCCCCACACCGCCCCCCTTGTCGCCTCCCTCCCGACCGTGCTAACTGCGCAAACCCCCACTCCAGTCACCGCCCCCATTTTCGCGATCCTCCATCCACTCTTACCATTTCCTTATCTCTCAATTTTTCACGCTCGCACACTCATCTCCCCTTCCATTTTGCGAGCCGTCCTCCCTTCCCCCCCCTAAACCTCCCGCACATCCCGCCCACCCTTCCCGCCTACAGGCCAAAACTCCCCACCAACAAACCAACCAACCAACCAGCCAGCCGACCTCCTCCCGCTCACAGCTCTCCTGGAGCCCGTTCGCAAACACTAGAGAGCCACCGCACACACGCACCCGATAATTATTTTCTTTTGTTTTTATATTTTTGCTGAGAAAATTTTCTCCCCTACCGTGGCAGGGGAAAGGAAGAAAATTTTTTTCCGCCTTCCGACCGAAAATGTAAAAAAAAACTCTTTTCCACATCCACTCCCAATTCTTTCATTCTCTTCCCATAATTTTATTTTTATTGTTCCACTTCTCAGTACTCGCCAACTTCCCCCCCCTCCCATCCCTTTTCCTCCTATCGCACTCTTTCCCCTCACAGTTTTCTTCGTTTTTTTCCGTCTCAGCCTCAGTCCATTAACGGAATATTTACTTTGGCCATCTCCGAAAACATTTTTGTTGCGCCAGTTTATTTCTCGCAAGGACTGAGCTAGAGCAAAAATCAATACAAAAAAGGTAGAGCCCCAATGTCTAACACTCCCGATGTAGTTTTATTTTTTTCGCTAATTTCGCTATTTCGCTTCTCTTTCATTCCCACCACGATCAGTTGCTTGTTTTAATGGAACGCTGTTTGATCCTGAATTTCCGGAAATTTAGAAAAAAAGACGAAGGTAGCATGCACAGGCTATCTATAATGGGTTCTCCTTTATCAGAAGCAAAAAAAGGAAATTATAAAAGGGTTTAATTAAAAGGTTAAGAGTGCTAAGACGATTGAAGTCTAAAAGTTGGTGTAATTCAAGTGGCATTGTTTTTAGTTTTAACATCTTCCACTGGCTGAAGGGATACTGCACCGGGAAGTCATCTCAGGAAAAATCTACGACATTATATGGCTCATGGGAGAAAACCAACGTCCCATGGGCTACTTTTAATACTATATACAGCCCTTTAGAATAGATGGCGAATGCGTTGGCAACTGGTTGAACTAGATATTCATATAGCCCCTAGTCTATGGTGAACCTTTTTTAGGTCTAAAGTCTAGAACTAAAATTAGGTCATGAATACATATCTAATAAAAAGCACAACTAACTCTGAGTTGGTTCAAACACACATTGACATGAATAACACCTATTCAAAGTAGTTTTTTGAGATATTTATTGATGTTTAAGGCTTCCTCCGTTGCTGTTATTATTTCTTATCGTATAGACCCACCATTTTTTTTCCTAAACGTCGGAAATGTACCCATGATTTATCATGATAAAATTCCAATAATAATTGTTTTTCCATCATCCTTTGGCGCCAAATACTTTTATAACCGTTTTCGCAAACAAGGGCTACATTGGTAAACAAAATGTCTACGGAAATGCCAGGATCTAAAGTTAATCATTCAGGCACATGCAACCTATCTTGTCCGATGCGTTTTCTGTCTAAACATATGCAAAAAAAGGATTCACATCAAGCTAAATTCATTTTCAAAGAATAAGCGATACAAAAATTTCCAAATATGTCAAAAATCTTTTGTAGTTAGAAAAACAAGAGAGTGTCCTTGATTATTTCCCTGAATTATTTTGCGATGGTACACTTGCAGAAAACTATTATATTGTGAAACTCTTTTTAAAATATGAAATCACCCAAAGCAAATGCATAACATTTCATCCAAGGAACAGTAGCGATTATCTCAGCTCGCGCGTCCGTATTTTTGGAGCATGTTGATAATCATGTAACAAAATGTTTTCACATCTCGTAAAGCGCACGTGTAAACCATATTTTCTACATCTACATCTTTTCTATACCCCACAAGTCACCGCAAGGGTATGTGGCGGGAGGTAGCAGGATACCAGTGATAAATGTATATGAGTATGTATCAGCTTATATAAAAATCCAAATGTATGCATACACTCACTAATAAATATATACGCCATCCAATCATTTGTGTGTTTGGCTAAGTCATGGAAGAACGAATGCTTGAATTTATTTGTGACGGTGTCTATATTGATTACTTTAACCCGGTTACTTGCTAGCAATTATTATTGTTTGGTTCCATAGTAATTACCTGGTGTCGTAAGAAAGCTAGATCCACTGTATCTGTTTAAAGGTTTGCATTGCTTGCTTTCTTCGAGACTAAGAAGATCCCAAACTGATTTTTCTAACATACCCGTCGCGCTTACTCTCTTTTAGCAAATTTTCACGAATCTGGAGGGTTTTCTCTAATTTTAATACAACCCTTAACTCACTTTTGTGCAATTTAGTGGCATTAAGAAATTATTTCGCAAAACGTCTTTGCCTGGAATAGCTTTTTTCCCATGAACTAATATTTCAATTCTCCACTCACAAAAGTATACGTGTTAAACTGGATGAATCAAAATACGATAGCGCGGGCGTTACACGTGATGACAACAATCCAAAGACGCTCGAAATCGTTAAGTTTTAAGTCCACCAGCATGTTTACAGCTATGCAAAGAATTGGGTGAATAATATCGCAGATAGCATGCATATTTCTGGGAATTCCCGAGATTTAGAGCTTTAACGTGCTATGGTAGATATTCGCTACGTGCCCTTGCCGAGCATTGACGAGCAAACCCAAACGCATTGTTCCGTAAATATTACAACTCAAACAGCATTACAGGCTGCGTTCGTGGAGATTCCAAACGGGGTGCGATGCTGTATGCGTTGGCGCTCGCGTTCGCGCTTTCACATCTGGCATACCATGAAAATGTGAGCGCGCACACCTAAACAAAAACCATCGCCAGCTACGTGGGATCGGTTCCAAAATAACATGATCTCAAGTACATGAGCTGTGGAGTTACAAGAAAAGAGAGGGAGGGGCCGATATAAATATGCGTATGAATAACTAGACGTGTATTTTCATGTATGTTTTTATATACATGCATATGCTTGCATGTGGATATGTGTTATGTACAAATACGGATTTATATTTATATGTACACATTAATATACATGGCGGCAGTGGTCACCTCCCTTATAATTAACTAACTAATGATATATGCATATACGTAAAATATACCACCTACGAAGCATCTCAAAAGAGAGTTCTTGTATCATGCCTTGAAGATTCAAATGGCTCAAATTTTTTAGGAAAAAGAATAAACCAAAAACGGCAACGATGCTTGATGTGACAACGACAATTTTAGGCTTCAATCGATTACACATGTTCCAATTTGCGCTTATTACATGTCACCATCCATATTATCCTCCGATCAATTACCAGGATATGTGGGTGGTATGGCTTTCATAAATATCCGAGGACAAACGCCTTCGTTTAAGTGATGACCAATGACGAAAGTTTTCTTCCTTCAATTATTTGGGTGCCTAACCTAGATCATATAAACCTACAACTTTGAAATACTTGACCTTCTAATGTTATTGACTCAAATTACGTTGTTGATAGTTTCAATACACTCCCAAAAAAACAACAATTAGTTAATGCTGTTCAAGACAGTGTTAAGGTTCTGGTAGCATATTTGGCTCTTTATTTGTTTATATCATTATAATTGCATCGTTTGGGGACCTTATATGAACAAAACCCAAGTAGAGAACATGCTTCTGCTCTTGTGAATTCCAAGGAGGGGCCGTACGCGGGTTAAATTACAAGGAATACGATGAAAAACACACTGATTGAGTTCACTGGCACTTCAAAAAAAAAATACAAAGGTGTTTCAGAACGATTTTCATTTAAATTAAAAACAGACACCTACTACCGCTCATTTGGGGAATGGGCTCTCTCAACCTATATTCAATCTGTTCATGTTTAGTATCCATTCATACTATCAAATTTCTTTCGGTGCATGCTTCTTCGACGTAGAAAAAAAATGTTTCGAAGGCTCTCCGTATGCTTCGAGTTGGGCTCGTCGTTCGCTTAAGCAGAAAATTCTGATATTTTCAGCAGTTTATACAGCTTGCTAATCTGCCAACCCGAAGGACCCGCGCCTGCTTGAAAATACGAACCTATTCCTGCGCAAAAAACACAAAAGAAAGGCATTCTCTTTCTCCGAACCTCCGGGATATTGTTCGCCAGATATGGCAAGGATGACGCATCCGTAGCCGTGACTGACACGACGGATCAACCCTCTTCAATAAAAAAAGCACGTGCCGTTAATTTGCCGCGCTCTCTCATTATTTCACATTTTATAACCCTTCCGAAAACATGAAGCGACAAGATTACGCAGAATGAAACGACTCGATTCACGTTACGAAAGCTTTTTTTTGTTAAAACTCGCAGGGCGATTTTGTTTCTCTCCTTTAATCCTCCCTCCCTTTTTTTCTCCTCTCTCTGTCTCCATACATGTACGTATATACACATGTATTTATATTTTCTTTTCTTTACAACCCAATTCTTTCTCACTCTCTCTCTCTCTCTCTCTTTACTCATTTTGTCGTCGACTCCGTGATTTTTCTCCCTTGGAAAAGAGAGTGCGGGTGTTGAGGGAGATGAGCGAGGCGTGAGGAGGTGGAGGAGGAGGAGAAAGAGATGAGTTTGTCGTGCATCCACCGCCAATCTGCCGAATAACTGGGAGAATAGGGCGCGAGGAAAAAGAAATGGACGACATTGGGAAACGCCGGAGACTGAAATACGAATTTCCAGAGAGTTGCCATGGAGGCAAACAGAACAGTATACGCCGTTGGAATTCAAATAGACTGTCACCGGCGCGTCAGACGAGGAGTGTCTAAAGGGTGGGGGGGAAGAGGGAGGAGGAACAGGGGATGAGAAGTCTGGGAGGGATTAGGGGACGAGGGAAAATGGGAGGAGGAGGAGGTGGAAGGGCCTGGGTTTTCGGAAGAGAAGGGAGGAGTGGAGGGGCAGTGAGGGGTTTGGGAACCCCTTTTTTCGGTAAGGAGGCGAGGGTTTTGAGGGTGGGCGAGGGGATTTGTAGAAACTGGGAGGAGGCGGAGAAAGCCTGGGTGCGTACGAGGAAGGGGGTAAGAAAGGGAGCGAGATGGTGGGATGTTGGGGGGAACATGTAGCTATGTGCGAGGAGTGGGGAGGCTTGGAGGGAGAGGGTTGGAGGAGGACTGGAGAAGGAGGATGAGGGAAAGGGGTTGGGTGGGAGGGGGACGGGAAGGATCAAATTGGGGGATGAGGACGCTGGGGAGAGAGTTGGGTGGGGAACGGAGGGAAGGAAGGATGGGAGTTAGGGAGCGAATGGCGGCTGTTTTCCAAACAATGGGTGGCGATGGAACACATTTGAATACGTGAGGGAACTGACTCGTAACGTCAAATAGAACAAGGCGAGTTAAAAAAAACGAACGAATGAAAGAAGGAAGCTTTTGCAGATGGGAGGGAGTTTAGGTTGATGAAGAGCGAGGGGAGTGGAATGGATGGAGGTGGGAGGGTGTGATAGGGAAGTAAGGAGACAGACAATTGTAAGGAATGGGAAACGGAAGAGCCGGGGATTGGTTGGGATAGAGCCGGAGAATGCGAATGGTTGTTAACGAAAGAATAGCCTTACTTACATTTGCCCGGGGGAGTGAGAAGCAATAAGGAGGGACGAGGAGAAAACAAAAATTTTGGATGGAGCCGGAATAGAAATAGCGATGGCTGAGGGAGGAATGAGTAGGATGATTAGTAAAAAGAAGGGGTGGTAGGAGAAAACGGAGAACGAGTGAAATCCGATGAAAAGAATAAAAAATAAACGAGAAATAACGAGGGTAAAAATAAATTCATTCGGAAGAAATGAGGATATAACACAATGGGGTATGAAACACGGTTCAAACAAATGGACCGTAGATTACGGAAAAAGAGGGAAAAGGTGACCAGCGGAGATTTACGATCGAAACAGTTGAACGCCAATTCCCAATGGCTTCTAGCAATTAATTGGCGTTGAGGTGTATTCGAGGGAGATGAACCATCATCAAACATTTCAAATTTAAATTATTGCCGATCGTACCGAAAAATTTTCAATTCGCCATATTCGCAAGCAAATTTTAAGCCTAATGCCTCTTGCCAATAACAATCGTTGACGGGGAAATAAAAGGATAAATATGAATATTTAAGGTGTATCTTCATTTGTGTCAATACATATTTAGGTGAGTGCACACCATTTTTCTCCATTCACTTCGTGACCTCCATGGAACAAAATACTTTATCATCAACCCCATTGTTCCTTAAGGGTGAAATATGCATGGAGCATAATAGTAACATTTTTAAATGAGTCAATTTCAAGCGAAAGTCGCAAAGGCTAAATATAAGTGCATCAACATTTAAAAACTCATCGGTTAATTTTAAGAGAAGTAGGTGAGGTCACCCCACCAACCGCGAATAGTCTGACCCTTGAGTTAGGCCCCTCACCTCATTGGTAACACAAACATCTCTCTCTGCCACCTGTACCTGGTGCTCCGTAATGACACCGGAGCGTTTTAGCTTCCAGTTTGTCACTACATTTATACGAGGGTCATCCGGAAAGTAGTACCCGTTCGTGAAATAAAGACACGAAAGTAAATATTAACAAACATAAAAAATTTTATTTGAAAGAGGATACTTTAAACTACTTCTCAACATAATCTCCAAGCAAATTAAGGCATTTGTCATAACGTGTGACAAGTTTCTGTATTCCTGCTGCATAGTCCTTCGCCGCCAGCTCATTGAGATACGCGAGGGACCCATCTTGCACAAATTTTTGCATAATGCAGATGGTGTTTAACAATTTCATGAACAATTGTTCGAGAAACATTGGGAAAATGCTCACAGATGTCATCAATTGTGACGCGCCGATCGTTCCTCACGAATTCGTCAACTGAGCTCACCAGTTGGTCTGTAATGACAGACGGTCTCTCCGAACGCTCATCGTCGTGTGTGTTCCCCCTCCCCATGTTGAAGTTGCGACACCACCGCCGAACAGACGACTCGTCCATTACATTGTCTCCATACACCTCCTTTAATTGGCGATGAATATCACATGGGCGAACGTTTCTTGCATTGAGGAATTTAATCACTGCCCTCACTTCACAACTGGCGGCGTTCTCAATTTTTTTAAACATTGTAAACAATCACAGAAACAACACAGGCAATGCTAGCGTCACGCAACTTGGCTCAGAGAAGGCAGACAAGCCACTGAAGCTATCTGGCCTCGTCCAGCGGCTACTCGCGTCGTCAGCACTTCATGTGGCACGAACGGGTACTACTTTCCGGATGACCCTCGTAGCTCAATTCGATTTGCTTTTCACTTCCTTATATTGATTATAACGAATAAATTTCGGTAAAGCACAAAAATTCCGTATATTTTTCCTTACTTTATCCCGGCACACTTTAGGATAAGTTCTAACTTAAGCATAAATGGTCAGCCCATAATAGGGTCCACAGACCTGATCGTGAATTCGATTCCCAAATGAAGAGTTAACAACGACGTTGGATTCGGTTAAAAATTGCTGCGAATCAATTGAGCGATTAAAGCAGACCTATCACACATATGTAGAGCCATTTAGGTTTTGTTCAATGGTATCATGAAAAAAACACTTGCGATCATATCCAAAACCACTTGATGTGGAGAAGCTACTCCCTAATTTAACTGCTCCTTTCGAACAGAAAAGAATTCCTTTTCCGAAAAAGAATGACATTCCTCGCCGACGACTCTCTTGGCACGCGAATTGAACGCAAGTGATTTTTCTCCCGTCGACGCGTCGTTTTGAGCCCAAGTGCCCCTAGAGAAACTACCCACGTTCACCCCACCCACGCGTGATGATGGCTCATCCTCTGCCTCTCTTATCCGTCTTCAGAAAAGGGGGGAGATCGTGGAGATTTGGTTTGGTAGGGGAAGTATTCGTCGGCTTGAATGAAAGAAAGCGAGCGGTAGAGGAAATGGGATAGAGAGCGCGGCAAGTAGTGTGGAGGGAGTGGCCGCCAGCAGCCGGGGCCTGGCGGGCAGTGATGGGGAACTTGGGGATGGAAGGTGGGCGTGTTTGTATTCACCGAGAAGGCGGCGGTAATCGGGCTCGAGGAAGGGAAGGGTGTAAAGTAGAGAGTGGAGTGAGGCGGGGAACGGCAAGCTGGAGAAAAGGAGAACAGGACAGGACGGGCACGAGAGAATGGTAAAAACAGGCGTCCTACTTCGCAGCCGAAGTTTAATTAATGTTGAGAACTCTGGCCCCGTATGCAGTTAATATTTTCTCACTCGATGATTACACAAACATCTGGATATGGGTTCACTTTAGAAAGAAATAATCGTAATTGAATTCTGAAGTTCTCATAAACAAATGTGAAAATTTTCCTCAATTCACCTAATACCATCCGTTTACACAGTTTATTTTATGCAATGTGAATAAAAAAGCGGCGTATTTCAATCGCAATGTTGGGAGACAAATGATTAATTTATTGAACCTACTTTAGACCAAGGATGTGACGTAGACTAATTTTTTTCAATTACAATAATGTTTCAATTTCATTAAATTCTTTCTTTTTCCCATTTTATATATTTTCGGCTATTTCAAATGTTATTCCAAAAGAATATGTAGTGGTATTTATGTGAAGATTACTAGTATGAATTTTAGACCTTTATTTTAGGGTCTCTAATTATAATTTATGGATAAATATATCAGAGTTTGCCACTAACTATTAAAAGGTATATGATGTACATTTTAATTTATTTTTTCCCGACAAACATTATAATTCTTTAACTACGGAAAATATGCAAAAACTTTTAACTATCCAAAAACTTGACCAAAAAATACATTAACTTCAAGCCATACCGAAGCATGGTTCACAAGTTAACATTCCAATAAACATGCCTTTGCCTTATCTTAAACCTTTACCTGAAATCCTAAAGCACTTATTCAAATAGTACAAACCGCAATGTATTTCTTATAAATGTTTACCTACACTATTTCAGTGAATACGATGGAACTGCATCCAAAAAAATACTGAACTATGATTTATGGCAGAAGGATGAGTCTGGTTGTGGCATAGCATATATAGCATAGCATAGCATCTGACAGACCGGTAGCAATCAACCTCATTTCAATTTCAAACAAGACAAAATCATTGATGGCACTGATATTTGAAATAAGGTATAAAACTTGTAAAACTTCAATTAATAAACCAATTGTGTTCCGATATATTAGAAATTACATGAATGATGTGGTTATAGCTTTTTCATCGTTTAGAATACACATTGAACTATGAGTTTTTTTTACGACGCATTAAGAAACAAAGGATATCCGTCACCCATTCATTAAAGATACTATGGTGTCCCGAAATTTGATTCAACAAACACGTCACGACCCCCTGATACGAAACTTAAGCATAACATCCGGCATCTATTTCCATCCAACAACTCCTCATAATCACGCTCCAAAGAAAAAGATGTTCTGCATCGTTGGAAGGATCATCGCAATCGTGACACTAACGCCATTACAGGGAAGGAAGGAGACAGACGTCCAGGGTGAATTAAATATTATCCGACCACTATTCAGACGGGACTTAAAAGTGGAGGGGAGGGCCAAACCGCTGTTTTATGTGCACCTCCCTCAGTAGTAGGAAGGCGAAATATCGACTTAAACCTCATTAATGTTGCTTAAGGATTGGCTGCGTGCTCACTTGAGGACAGCTGAATGAGGTCGTTTCCGTGAACAAGAGGAATGGCTAAGGAATACATGAGACTTAAGGTAGAGGTCCTCCCCAAAACCGTTCTCCGTGTTCACTGTTCGTTTACATGACCTCAAGGTCTCATTTGAAAGGGAAAGGAAATTCTTAAGATTGGAAACGATCAAATCTCTGGTCATTGAAACGAATAAACTGAGTTGACTTTGATGTGGCCAACCTTAAACACTTTTTCCAAGGACCAAAAAAACAAAAGAAACACAATTAACTGAAAGTGCTCTCCTCCACTGAAACAATGTTTTGCTAAAAAAATAACAATTTCAATAAGTTTTATAAAAGAAACAATTTGCTATAAACCATTTTTTCATCAATGAATGTGTTGTAAATAAATGCACTGTATATCAAAATAATTAACGTAAATATCCGATTCCATAATTTCCAGAAAATTTGGCCGAAACCAATCCTGATTATTATGCATTTAATTTATTTTTAATAGCAAAATGATGAAGTATTTATTGCTGCTATTTATATTTTAGCATTTTACAAAATGAATAGTTTTTCAAATAATTTTTTTAAATATTTGCAATGAATTTCCAAGTTAACGTCTCGTTAGCTTAACTGGCTAAAGCACTCGTCCGGGCATCAAGTGATCTGTGTTTGAACTCGGGTCAAGGTGAATGATTTTTACGCTCTAGAATTGTTGCATTTTAATGCACACTTAGCGAATAACTCCGCTGATAGTTACTCTTGAGGCATCTCCCGCAGTTTCTTGGACTTTATCTTATATTTCTATCATTTCATTCATATTAATATTTCAAAAAGTCATCATTCATTCCACCACATATTTTTAGCCAATGTATTTATTTAGGGTAAATGCTATTAATTCCCAATTCAAAGAAAAATAGAACTTGAAACTTATTGTAGCATAAGAATTTATTTTCAAAACAAAACAGAAATAAGTATGGGAAAATAAGCGAATCGATCTCTTTAATCTACAATATTCGCTAGTAATTTAAACACGCACAAAAAATGCAACTTGTAAACAAAAAACGATTCCGTATTTCATTAAATTCTGATTTCATACCATGTTGTTAATTATTATAATCGGATATTTTTTGCATTTTAATTTAAAAATGGCATATTTTTTTGCCTTGCGCAGTCTCGTAAAATATGTCATCTGTTTGTTTAGCAACTGAAAATACAAAGTTTTGAACAGGATATGAAATATGACGGCGGCTTGAGTGTGATCCACTTTTGGAAACAACACACGATAGGGGAAAGGTGGAGGAGACTGGTGTGGGGGAAGACTGCGCAGAGGAAAGTTACTGGAAGAGAAAGTTAGGGCGATAGCAAAGAGGTTCATCGACGAAATAGAAGAGGAATCGGATTATCACAACGTTTATTCGCAAACTGAATTTGGGGAAGAATTGCTGTTAATTGAGACGAAGTGGACTTCGTAGAGAGTTGGGAGTATTAGTGAGGTTAGGGGTGAAGTGGGGAGGAAGTTCGAGGGAGATATTATTGTACGGACTCAATTGGGATAATGATGCATAATAATGAGAGCATTTAAGGGTGAGGGCAAATGTGAAATAGAGGAGAAACGGAGAGGGACATGGATATATTTCCAGTGAATATTATCGTAATATAAAATATTTTTCATAAAAGAAGAAAAATAGGGGAAATTGTTAAAGTGAAAGCTGTGTATGCATACTGAAAAGTTCACTAATGGTTCCTTGTTTTAAGTAGTTAGGGATCTAGGGATCTTTCACTCAGAAGCCCAATTTATACTTTTTCATCAAATCTCATTCCCAGAGCGTGCCATTCCTGGAGCGCATTTTGGTATATGAATTCTCCAAGCACATTAGCGAGGCAGGGAGCCGCAGCAAGAGTCGAAATCCAAAGCCTTGTAAAAGATACTAAAGTTTAAGAAATCAGTTTTTCCCACTAAAACACATTATTCAAATAAATATATAAACAAAGGCAGAAACTCACTTGGGATAATAAGCTTTCAACTTTTCACTTGAACCCAGGGAGATCTCAGATAGTTACATAATATAAGAGAAAATGGTCAAAAAACTGTCAGTAGAAGCGGCAGTGGAGGTTAGGAGCAAAATTTCTTCGGCCCTCAAAAAGGACCGTTCCTCCTAAACTAGACATCTCCAGAGAGGAACAGACTGCTCTTATTACCCTACGGACGAATGCGGTAGTCATATGGTGACATTTCATCGGAAGACAAGGGCAACACAACCGACCTAATGAAGGCAGAAGACTATCACCGAAAAATCAGGGTGATTCTATCTGACAACTGACCAGGACTTACCTTTATAGCGTCTACCGAATGCCAACCCACACTGACCTATACTTGAACGGAACAAAGTCACCACCATCTTTCCCGGCAGTTCGCAGTAGTGCCGTTTCTAATACACAAAGACCGAGTCATAGCAGAAGTCTACCATGCGAGATGAAACATCTCAGGAAAATCTTTTGAAAGAATGGGTTCAGGGGAAGGAATATCTCACCGGCCCTCAAAAGTTTCGGTGAACCAAAGAGAAGCTGGACGAGAGGAAGGATAAGGATCCGAGTAACAAAATTAGTCTTCCATATATCACCACCATACAAGGGAAAATCAAATGGATCCTCCAAAGCCACAATATCAACACGGTGCATGCATTCTGAAAAAAATAAGGAACCGACTAATTAGAGTAAAAGATTCGAACAGACTTAAAACACTGGGTATCCATTAAACCCCATGTAGGTGCGACGAAGTTTACTTGGGTGAGACAGGCCGAGCAATTGATACTAGGCTGATAGAACACCAGTGGCACCTCAGATTGGGACAGCCGCTGAAGTCAACAGCCGCATTAAATAGTATTAGCCGAGATCATGCCATTATATGTCACACAAAATAACTTTGCCACTCGCAGGGCTATTGGGATCAACTAAGAAAGTAGGCCTTTGACAACTGACTCCAAAGCAAGATTCCGCTTACAAACTCAGTAATATTTTGAAATCCATACTGAAATGAATGCGAGCAAGGAAACATAAAAGAACAGCCAATCAGGAGGTGAAGCAACGATGAACGTTCAGCGGTTCAATCTATGCTATGTAGCTGACAATTAGTCGGGGATCGATCAACAAAACCGGTGCCCAGGGTTTCCTATGAAAACAACTCTTCTTATTCTCATGTTGAGACTTTCAATATGTATGGGAGGGGGGATGGAGTAGGCGTGGGGAAGCGACATTTTTCTGAAAACGATGAGAGAATTCATCGAAACGCCGGTGAATTTGGAGGACCTAACCCGGTGGAAAACCGGAGAAACGTTCACTAATGCCATACGGTGTGAAAACACCAGAACTTTCTAGAAGCGTGAAATAACAGAAATTTAAAGTCGAGATATTTGTATTTTGCGTACATTATTGAGTTCGGTGATATGAAAAATTCGGGATGCTTTTTTTCGGGATCCTAGCAATACTAGTCCAGTGGAGAGTGAAATGAAGGGATTATGACACAGGGAAAATTGAGATTCAGGACAGCAAACTTCTGCCCGGATTAATGCACAGCATCTCCAATTAATTTGCGAAAGACTTTATTGAAAGATAATAAAAGTATAATCCTATCTCAATAAATGATATTAAAGTATAGTACCATCTGGAACGCATTATGTTTTGTTTTTAGTCATTGCGAACAATTTATAGAATAAATACACATTCTTATATCATTGCAATTAAGTTTTCTTAGAACTTTAGCCACAGTGATCGTAAGACAAAATGCGGTCCTTGCGCGTTTATCAGTGAGTGGCTGGAAAAAATTTGATATCAAATTAAATTATTATTAAGAATCCGACTTCCAATTTCACCATGACTCTCACTTAGCATCACATAAAAATTTATCACTAGAACGACAGATCTTTAAATAAGAGTATTTAAACCTTAGATAAGATGCTCGATACTCTTGTCGCAATAACATAGTAAAATGATACAACTCAATTTTGATACCCTTCGTTTTACACTATTTTCAAGTTATTAAATATAACTGATCATTCTATACTACCAGGTATTATAATAAACTCAAATATTTTAAATTGAATATCACTATTGGCAAAATATTTATTTTTCACATATTTTAGGATTATTTTCTTGAATATTTAGTTGAAACCAAGTGAGCAATTAAATTTTAGCTTATGCTAAAGGTATACAACTTCCCCTGACTTATTTAACCAGAATTTCATTTCCAGGATTGCTTAAAGGAAAGGAAAATTACAGGTAATAAGTATAAAGATAGCCTTATTCATGAAACGACCTTTGAGTTTGATTTTACCAACAAATCATCTAACTCGAGAACTTGCTGTACCTTATTAAATCATGTTCAAAAGACCTCTAAAAAGGCAATTCAAAATTTAAAATTCGCTTCATTAGTTTCTCGATATCTCCTAAATGCGGAGAAAGATAGAGGGAAAACTTTTGGCAATCCCGCATATCGGTAAAAGGCCTGGAAAGCCAGAACCGAATTAAGACGGAAATTTCTAAAACCCGTTCTTAAATGAGCATTTGTACTCGATGTCGGTAAAACGTTTGACTAGAAAGTAAGGAAGGGAGAAATAAAAATATGGAGGACCCAAAATGTAATGGCAAGAGAGAACGAATGAATTGTTCGATCACGTTTCTCCCTGAGAGAAGAAAGGTTTTTAAGATAATGGGCATAATTCTCGGAAGTTTTGCTCTTTCAGTCTCGGAAACGGAAACTAAAAGCAGTCAAAATGTGCAGGAGATAAGGAACTGTCTTTTTCACGTAGTCTGCACGCATCGAGGGTGAAGTTTCGCTGAAGGGAATAGCAACTTAAGAAAACGAGAGGCTTTTTGGCGTCGAGGGAATTAAAAAAAAAGGAATGGAAATGTTGGTTAGGAGTAGCTGCAAGACGAGCACGCACCAGAAAGGAAAATGTGAAAAGACTATGGGATGAAGGCGGAGATGTGGAGTGGAGAGACGAAGAGCAAGCGAAGACAGGGAGATGTGAGCGGGAGACTATGACGAGGCGCCCACTTCAAGAAGCGGGGGAGTGGTATCTTTTTTAGAATTCTCCGAGCATCGAGCCTCACCCTCTTCCCATACACAAACTCGTTCACGCCCTCCTTGGAACACCCCTCAACTTTCTCTCCCACCCTTCCGCCCTCGCAATCCCCGCACCAGCCCGTGGCAACATACTCTTTGAGCCCCACAGAACTGCCACCCTGGGATACCTCAAACCCCAAATCCCCCACAACGCCCTCCGCCCACTCCATTTTTCTCACCTTTCATACATACCCATAGCTTCCCTGAACTCCAGACACATTCGTGGAATACACACAAAAAATTCTCAGGATTTCCTAACTGAATGCCGTAGGACACATAGCCCCCCTTCCCATCTTTGCCTCCCCATACACACACACCGAAGCCCCTCTCGTCTCGCACAAAATCTTCCCCCTGGTCCTTCCGTCAACCCTTTTGTGATTACCCCAGCGTATTGGTAAGTTTTCCCCGCGCCTCGCCTCTCCTCCTCCCTTCCATGGAACACAAATACATTATCCTTGCACTCCATTCCCCACCCTCAATCCCTCATCCTCGCACCCCTCTGCCCTTCCCATTCCCGAGCGTTCAAGTCTCCACGTCTGAGGCGTCATGGGTGGTGGTGCCATCAGCGCCTCAATGCAAACTCTGCATGAACGGGAACCACATTTCTGTAGCTTCCCTACCCCTAACTCCTTACTCCCATCCATTCAGCGCCTGACTCCGACCACCGCGCCTTCCCACAGCCACGCCCACCCCCACCCACCACCTAGACCCCAATCTTTCCCTCTTGCCCCCCATTCTGCCGCCTGCGACGCAAACCCCTTTTGAATGTCCCGAGCACCCCCCGCCAGCACCGCCTAATTCGTTCCCCTTTTTTTGCCGACTGCTCCGCTCGCCTTTCCTCCCTACCCCACCTTCCACACCCTTCCTTCACCCCTTCCGATCTTTTTCTTTCTACCCCCTCCCTTACTGCTCCACTACGTTTCCTCCTATTCCTCATCCGCCGCCTCCCCCGACGACACTCCTCCCATCCACCTCCTCCCGTCTCGCAATTACGTGAGCACACTCAATTATTTTCGCCTCCTTCTTCTGTACTCCCACCCTTTGCATTGGTGGGAGGGATCCTGTCATTACCCCCTCCCACCCTCGTCCACCCTTACAACCCCGCACCTCCGCTTGCATCCACTTCTTTTTCCTCCTCCCCACTCCATCTATCCCTTTCCCCCACCCGACCCCTCCTCCCCCGGGCCCTAAATTCCTCATCTCAGCCCCAACTCCCTCCAATTTCTACCCTCCCTCTCCACCCAAAGGAACTCCCTTCACCACCCTCGCCGTTTTTTTAGTCACCATCCCTTTTTACGTGCTTTGCTTGCTCGCTTCAACTCCCTCTTCCCACCCTCTCTCTACCTCCTCAAAAATCCCTCAAACTCCGGACCACTCACCCTCCCCTAAATCCCCCGGCCATCGTGCCCAGCACAACCATCTTCTCCGTCTTGGAATCACAGTTTCACCCTTCTTTCCTCCGGCTCCCTTCGCCATGGGGCGGCCACCGTGCTGTTAACTATGTCTCGCACAATTCACGCTCGATTGCCATAGCTGCGTACTTCTCTTTTGCATCGCCTCCTCGAACGACCTTACACTTCGCGGACCTTTTGAAGCTGCCGAGGGGATGAAAAAAAGGTCGTTTATTTATTCAACCAAGGGCTGAGGGGGGACCAAGTGAGATGTTGGGGAGGGGGGGGAAGCAAAGGAGGAACCCGGCTGCGCAAAGTTTGTTCTCTCTGAACGTAACGAATTATAAAAATTATTGCCTGCGCAAATAGTGTGCAGTTTTTTTGCTAATATTCACTTAATTTTCACGGATTGAGTCAGCGCATAAGTCTGGAGACTATTATAATTGATAATTATCTATCAGATAATCGCAGTTTCAACTCCTGTTGATTCATTTCATTTTGAATTTCTATTCAACATCAAAACTATCTTCTTGCTAAAACACGAGACGATCTTCTCATTACATTAATAATATATTTAGAAAATATGTGAATTTTAGCATGTAGAGGCGGACCGGTAATATGAGCCTCCTAAATACATCTCCGCACTTCATGCGCTTTCAATTTAAATTTCCAGTTTTAACTATTGAAATCTTGCGAACAATAAAGATAATTGGAAATATTATTGATATATTTAAAATAACGATGATATATCACATTTAGCAAAAGACGAGAAATTCATATATCTTTTTCACTTTGTGTACCTACAGCTTATAAATGTATTTCATTCTATTGCCAGTCATCAGATTGAATTATGCGTAATAATTACAAGTAATGCATAAATAAACAAGACGATACACATATATCGTCATAAACAGCATTAAAAATTAAGGAATCGGTGTTCATAGTAATACAATTTGATGCCGTTCTTCCAGAATGACATTTTTACCTGCTATGAGTGACGTTATTTTTTCTATTATTGGATTTTTCCCGCAGTAACATATCGTACTATAAAACTATGAGAAATCGAAAGGGTCCTTTAACCGACACTCACAGACTATGTCTTCATAAAATAAAAAACTAGGGGTATTTAAAAATGAATTATAAATATAAAAATTGAAAATAGACGTGTACTCATTGCTACAACCATTTTATGAAGTTGTAATAAGAATTATTTCTACTTTTAATTTAATTAATTCTCTGATAAAATAAGATGCCTACAATAAATAACGAGAGTAGATTTCAGATGTAGCAGTAGCACCTTACAATTCTAAATTCCACCAAAAATAATGAAAAGGAATTGAATGTTATATTTTTTCCGCTGCGCAAAGGTACAAAATCCCGATGACTATAATTTAGAAATAAATCCGGCACTTACCCAATTTTGCAATAAAGATTCTTTCCCTGTTGGACGAACAGTTGTAATGTAATGAAACCATAATAAATAGTCCTTAAGCAACGAAACCTACCATCCTCTTTTGTAATTCCAAACACAGAGAGAAATTCTCTACCACTCTCTTCCTCTTCGTCTCACAAATACAAGTTACAGCCAAAAGCGCCCTCGCTCGCTCCCTCTCTCAAAAGCCTTAAAGCCCGGAATATCCCTTTGAACCAATCAACCCTTGCCCCTACATCAACGGGCTCAAATATGTACCTCGATTTCCAAATTCGCCTACCTCCCCTTCTTTGCCAGCACACCTCTCTCTCTCTCTGCAGGAGTCCAGAGAGAGCCCTCCCCCCCCGTTCCCTATGCTCCACGCTCTTCCCCTCACCCCACTGCACCGTCGGCGGGCCACCCTCATTCCCTCCCCCTTGCTCCTACCCCTTCCCTTGACTCCCCTCTCCACCCATCCACCCAGTCTCTTATCCCTATTCCGTAATAGCAGCAGCTCTCCCTTTCTCTCTCGAAAAACTTGCGCACATTGAGTAAACCTCCTTCCTTCCACCCAACTCCCGAAACCCTTCTCCCCTTTACCCCTGCCCCCTCCCCCGGTCCCCCTTTTCCGCTTGCTTTTGCTCCCGTCGGCATTAAAGGGAAGGCCCGTCATTTTTTTCATTCCTCCCTCCTTTAACATACGGACATATATACTTACTCACACACGCATAAATATATGAGATCCAACATATTATCTCACTCCACCCCCTTCCTACCTCATCCCTCATGCCCCTCTCTCGCCCACGTCTCACATCTCTTGGCTGTCTTCTTTCATCCTCCCGCCCACCTCTCCAGCCAAAACGTCCCATCTCCCCCTTCCTCCTTCCCTCCTCCCCCACCCTACGCCCAAGCCGTATTCCCCCCCCTCCCTCGGTTCCCGACGATCCAGATAACTCGGCCGCCCTCTCCACGG
Source organism: Hetaerina americana (assembly GCF_022747635.1). NCBI lineage: Eukaryota > Metazoa > Arthropoda > Insecta > Odonata > Calopterygidae > Hetaerina > Hetaerina americana. The sequence goes on from NW_027286069.1 coordinate 55,665,406, forward strand.
TGCCTTTGAGAGATGCCAATTAGCCATCGCTGATTTGTCCACTGAAGCGAGTGATTCGGCGACGGGGCGAGGGGGGATAGGGAGGCACGCAGGAAGGGGGGGGTCGGGAGCGCCATGGGGAGGAAGACGGCCGCGGAGCATAAGGCTGAGGGGAGAGAGAAGAGGAAATGGGCTGGGAAAAGTTGGGATGGGAAGTAGTGCGGAGTGTACGCATGCAGCTGGAATTGGAATACGGTTTACAATTATGCGCGTGCATAAATACTGGGGTAGTCACGTGCGGAGCGAGCATAATGGCGATATTTGTGTGTGCACAGAGCGAGCGCGGTTCGGAGCCCAGCCCGGTCTCGGGTGTTTCCATTCGGTCCTCTCGACGTACTCAACAATTCCTTCCATCGATGCGTAAATTCAGGTTCGTATTTTGAAGTGCGGCTGGGAGAGAGGAGATGTAGGCATTCGAGATTTACTAAAATGCTAATTCAATTTCACATCTGGTGTCACAAAACGATGGATAAATTGCGTCACGAAAATGTTTCAGGTTAAACGCCATTTTATGCTTTCAACAATCAGGGTTGCTGTGTCCTCCGAAAATTATCTTGTCGAGCCATACTGGTGAGTTTATGAACTCATTGGAACAATGAATGCGTAACAAATGTGCGGGTAAAGACAAGTTGAAACATTTAAATCTAGATTTAAACACACCAATAAAGGGAGGGATTACTTCAATAAACATTTTGTGAGCAGAACGGGTTCCTGGATTTTTAGTAACTATTTGTAACCTACAATTTATAACAAGGTTGTGGCAGTCAGGAGATTTCTACCATGAAATTATGACCCATATAACATGATAATCAACGTTCTGAACCAGATTTGGAGTGATACATTTTAAAAGATGGAGGTGACGAGGCTGCAAACACATTTTCAGGAGTATAGTATATAGAACTTGTCTGGTACTATCCGCATGAAATACCAGTAACTGTATTGGATATTGCTAAATAAGGATTAATACATAACATTTGCAATGAAAATAGGTGACCTAGACCAATAAATTAGCTTCCGGGAGACTTTTATGACAACTATATTCCATGGATTTTCTTTCATGATGCATGGGACATTAATGAATTTTCATTACGCGCGTACCTTCCCTTATCATTATTATCGCGATGGGCAACGAAGAGGCTAATACAGCTCATCTAATTTCAAAAATTCAACCTAACATAACGCGGTTATTAACATGACACGTGCCGTTGGATTTGCTGAAAGATTCAGTGCAACAGAGGAAAATCGCGTAACGGTTAGCGATAGCGGTTAGGCACGAAAAATTGCAATCACCCATAGTGTCCCCAACAGATCGCGACAAAAGTGCCATTTTAAACCTACCCGTTCTGCAGTCCCGCTGTTTTTCTCTGCGACCATATTTTAAATCCTCTTTCCTTATTACACTGGGGTTTATCATAATTTTTAAACCCATTCAGGAGCGAGCCACTCCCAATTATGTCAGGGCCTGTATTTTAATTTTGGATCTGTGAGTGATTGTTCAACCGTTTCAGTTATAGTTCTTCTATCAATGTAGAGTAAAATATTTTTATTTAAAATTTACCCTGCGTCCTACTAACTCTTATTGTCTCTAAGCTCATCCGAATTTTTCCTCTACGAAAGGTTTTCAGCAAGATTTATATACTCGCACTCAATAGATTTTAAACTCCCCAATTACATTATTTTTATTTCATGGTCAGCGTCATATAAAGAACGAACACTATTAAAAAAGCTTCAATTGATCCAACATTTTTCAAGTTTCTGCAAAACTGCTAGCGTCGCACCGGTCTCAGTTTACATTTAGACATTTTATTAGTCCAACTTCATTTTTGTGACTGATAATAGATGCTAATACTCTAAACACTACATGAGTAGTAAATACGTGGAGAGTCCTATTAATGGAGGTATGATTAAATTGGTGCATAGGAAGAGTGAGAATATTAAACATTGAATAGATAGGAGTTTTATCAATGGTAATCAATTGTGACCATCAGACAAAATACCTGCGTAGTACCATTAAACATGACCTTGTATTGTTACAAACGGATAAGTTACCTGTATATTTAGGTTTAATGGCTGATCAGTTTAAGGGACTAAGCATTACCCTGAGTGTCTTATGAAAATCGTAGACAACCTTAACAATCTCCCGGTATAACTCAGATTATGATGGAACAATAAAGAAAATGTCAATCTTGTTTAAGCAAATGAATCGAGTTAATCCAGTTGAGGTTCACGGACGTAAATATGATGAAGAAGGCCGAGTGCAGGATAAAAAAATATGGTTGATGAAATATGACGGGCAGGCTCAAGCAAGAGTTAAGGGAATGTGAGATGGCGGTATACGAGGGTCATCCGGAAAGTAGTACCCGTTCGTGCCGCATGAAGTGCTGACGACGCGAGTAGCCGCTGGACGAGGTCAGATAGCTTCAGTGGCTTGTCTGCCTTCTCTGAGCCAAGTTGCGTGACGCTAGCATTGCCTGTGTTGTTTCTGTGATTGTTTACAATGTTTAAAAAAATTGAGAACGCCGCCAGTTGTGAAGTGAGGGCAGTGATTAAATTCCTCAATGCAAGAAA